>NC_138070.1:26190871-26790871 GCF_964194185.1 Rhinolophus hipposideros | reverse complement strand
TGATGTACTGAAAAGAGTATAAGTCTTTGGAGTCATAAGACGTCCTATCTCTGTCACTTCCTAGTTGCATGGTATTGAAGAATTAACTTCTCTGAGTAAGTTTCCTCATCTTTAAAATATAAATAATAGTTAGAGCTCTTTTTTAAGGTAATTATGAGAATTAAAAGAGATGATTGATGTCAAAGCATTTAGGTAACTACAAAGTACTGTATTATTTTTCATACTCATTATTTTCTATGAATGTATTACCCTAATATATTTTGAACACTTATTATTTTCTGAAAATTGTGCTACATATAAGAGTTATCAAGACTTTTCAGATATGATATCCGTCCAAATAACAAACTGCGTTTAGGGGAGGTACACACAAAAGAAAAACTTGGAGAAAATGTTGAGTTAATATGCTAGCCATACACAAACTATTTAAGCATAACAAATTTTGGAAAAGACTTCACAGAGATGGTGACATTTCATTTAACCCTTCTCCCCCCACCCCCCAAAAAAGTGCCCTGATTGACGATAAAATTACGAAAGTCCTAAACTAAAAAGATTTGTAGTTATTGGCTCTTATTTTGTCTATACAGATACAGCTGCAAAATTCAAATAACTGTAGAATCTTAAACGGCAGAACTTTTCTTCCTCTTCACCCAGACACTATTGTGCATAGAGCCAGAGCCACTCCTAACTATCTCCTTTCCTTCCCCTCCTACCAGTACTCCCCCTCACTCCTGCCCAGGGCAGTGTACACTATTTCCTAACTATGCTGTACTTCCCCTTATTCCAAGTTTGTGCCAATGTTTCCTGTGTCCATAATGCCCAGAAATTCATCACTGACAATGCAGATGTTATTCTTATATGAAGTCACTTCAAGTCCTTACATCCTCAGTGAGGTGTCCCATGCTTGCCCCAGCTACCAGGGTTCCCTGCTGTTATCGATTGTGTCAACCGATAAGTCACTTAATCATATACGGGGCACTGATTCGCCACTATTATATATTTATGAGTATGACATTGCTGGAACTGAACTGAAAAACTCCATGAAGGAGGGAGTCTTGGTGTTATTTCCTCCTGAATTCCTTCATCTCTTACTCTGAGACCTTGAACAGGACATTCTCACCCCACTCCACTTCAGCAATCTATGCCCCAGTTTCCTCATCAGTAAAATAAAGTTGTTCCACTATATGATTGGAGTAGATGATTTTCAAGGCTGCCTACAGCTGGAACAAGATATGGCTCTTTTCATGAGAGAGTGCTCCCCTCATCTTTAAAAGTCTTCTTCTAGTGCAAAACTGAGCTCCTTTTGAATCAAATGTTCTAATACTTTGAGAGAATAATGCAGACTATTTTTGCAGCACCTGTCACTGTTCTACCACATAGCATCCTATTATTCTTCTGAAACGCAAGATTAAATTCCCCAGCATGTCTGACTGAAGGCCCAATATCATTAAATACATAACCATTTGTCTGCAATTCCCCTGGGGAAGGTTATTAACAACAACTTAGTCCCTGATAAATGACAATGTTTCTAAGGTAGTGGTTTATATCAAAGTTTCTAAATATACATCATTTAAATTTTCCCAGACAGCCATGTGTCAAATAAACAGCAATTGATTATTAAAAACACACTCATTCTTAGGCTAGAAATTGCTGTGTAACACTGGATATACTCAATCATTTATTTGCCTTAACCATACAAGTGTGTGAGCATTTAATAATCAATACCCACTCCCCATTACCTCATTAAAGAATGCTTACAGTGTTGCTGAGAAAGAAAAGTGACTCACTGGTTGTCACCTGCAATTCAGAACATACCTGGTGATATGGGGGTAAGTATTGCCAAAGCCTCATAGAATGCCAAAGTTAGAGAGAATCTGAAGTCCTTATAGGAAAAGTCCCCATTCAATGACCAAGTGCATTCCATTAGCATCCTCAGAAAAATAATGATATGGCTATTTGTGCATGAGGATTTCCAACCATGGGACAGTAAACACCTCAGGAAGGAGCTCCTCTGAGGTGTAGACAGTTCTCAAGTCTTTCTTTAGAAGTGTTTCACGGTGAGCTGTTTATCCTTGTTTCTTGTCCCTCCGGCATTCAGAATAAGAAATCAACTTGTGATCATTAATCATGTGTGTCAACTTGACTGGGTCACAGAGTGCCCAGATTAAACAGTACTCTGGGTGTGTCCGATGAGATTGGCATTCGAATCAGTGCAGCAGATAGCCCATCCTAAGGTGGATGGACATCATCCAGTTTCTTGATTGCCTGAATACAACCAAAGGAAGGAATGTGCAGAGGAAGAAGGAATGTGCTCCCTTTTTTTCTGCCTTATTACTGAGCTGTGACATCTTATCACATTTTTCCTGCCCTCTGACGGAGATTTACCACATAAGCATCACTCATTCTCAGTCATTTTGATTCAGATTGAATTACCCCACTGGCTTTCTTGGGTATCCAGCTTCTAGACAGCAGATCATGGGAACTAGCCTCCATAATTGTGAACATCTGTATAGATATAAATATATATATAGATGTAGATTTAGATATATAGATATAGTTATATAGATACAGATATATAGATACAGAGATATACAGAGGGTTCCAAAAACATGTATACACATTTTAAGAAAGGAAAAATCTGTATTAAAATTACACTGATGGCAACCACTTTGAGCACCTCTTGTAATTGCAGAAGTCAAATGTGACTTGTACTCATCTTTTGTTATCAGTATATATTACTACAATTTTAATACAATTCTTTTCTTTCTTAAAATGTGTATACATTTTTTGGCATCTCTGTATATACATATACATGTGTATATGTATATACGTATATATGTATATATATGTACATATAGAGAGAGACAGAGAGACAGAGAGAGAGAGAGATAGCTATATCTGCTATACAGATATATGGACCCAAGCAGAAAAAATGTAAATGATTTTGTTAACCAGACCACTTTCATTAAAAGAACCAAAAGATGGCAATCTGAGTTACTTGGCCATAACATTTTCTCTGTATAACTCTCTCCTCTTGGCTCCCTTCCCCAATTAGCATTTGATGTTTGCTCTGCAGGTCTTTTGTGTTAGCTCTGTGCTACAAGGAACCCCTCCCTGAGGCTGAGTGACAGGAAGAGGAGCCAGAAGAATTAGCTTCTGTTGTAGCTTTCTGTGGTGGGAGCTCATTCATTCGTGATCGTAAATGGATCATTATAAACTCAATATAATGAAATAGCAATTACCTAAGAGGTGATGGATGGGGGGAGCTTTTCTAAGCTAAATGATTTGTAATGTATAGTATTGCAGCAATTAAGATCCAGCAATCACAGAAAAGTTGCACTTGACAGGTGCATGCTTTCTCTTTCTCCCTTCCTTCCTCACTCCCTCCCTTCCTTCCTCACTCCCTTTCTCACTTAATTTTCCTTTTTCTGTTTCCATCATATGCCCCATATGATAGAGATTTAAATTGCTTAGCATTTTGAATTCTTTGGTAAGGACACTGACACTTGGATAATGTCTTTAGAACTGGATAAAAGACATACATGCGCACGTGTGCACACGTGCACACACACACACATCTCACAATGGCACTTAGCTTGTAAGGTATGCACATTCTAAGAGCAACTTTGTAGCATTGTATCCTCCCATTACCCTTCTGGAATATTAATGAGAGAAACATTCAGTGGTATTAATCAGTTAGAGGAGGCAGGGTTCACAGCTATCAAGAGCATCTGTGGGTCACAGAACAGTCTAGATACTCTCTGCTCAGCCCCAATCTATAAAATGTGGTTTAATTTTCAAGACCAGAGACAGAGCAATTAGGACAGATCATTTGATCCAGAAACCATTCCTTGGATTTAATCTCTCACTAGAAGAATGGAAAGCTCTAACCGGATAATGGACACAAATCTGTCAGGAGGCATCAGGCACCAGGGAATACTTTGGAACATGCATTTGATTCCTCGTGTCAGATATTTTCTTGAAGACATCTTGTCCTATTAAGAGACCCTTCATGCCATTGACAGAAACAGCGACAAGAAATGAAATGAGAGAAGCAAACCTAGCAGTATGAAAGCTTGATTTTAAATGAAGTTTTGCTCTGACCCCCTGGTTGCATTCCACCATTTAGGTCTTTTCTCCTACCACTCCTCTGTCTTCACTCTCAACTTTGACCAAGAGAGTTCTCTCTTGTCTCACACATAGTTTTATAGGCTCCTTATGTATTGGCTAAATCCTCTCCCTTCAGTTCCTCATAAACCTGACTTCAAGGTCATGTTGACGTTCACTCCAATCCATTAACACCAATCCCCCATGAAAAACACTTCTACCATATTCCACAATGAGTAAATAGATGGGTAGCTAGGTAGCTAAATAGATAAACAGAAAGTATTTGGATTGAAATTAAATTGCATGTGGGAGTATATAGGCATGTACTCGAGGACAATTTTGGTTGCAAAAGTGATAGAAACCAAATTCAAAGCAGCTTAGATAAAAAGAAGACATTATTGGCTCTCTTAACCCTGAGAGGGCAGCATCAAAGATAGAAATCTAGGGAAATTGATGTAGGAACTCAAACACTGAAGAGACCTTCTCTAATACACTTCTCTATCTCTATTCTTCTCTCTACATTTCAACCTCATCCTTTCATGCTAGTTTTTTCCACATGGCAGGAAACAGTCAGTGCTTCATGTACTCTCGCAACAATATGCCAGGCATTGTGCTAGGCACTGGGAATACATTCAGAGAAATAAAATTAAGGTCTCAGCTCTGTTGAACTTATAGTCTGGTGCTCATCAATAGCTGCCAGGTCTACTCAGAGTCCACATACACACACATACACACACCCACACATACACACACACACTTCACTCATGGCTGATAAATACACTTTTCTGTGTATTCATATGTTCAAAATCCTAGAGAATGGCTGTGATTGGTCAAGTGTGTATCAGATATCAGAGCAATTACATAAATCTAAAAGGATCCCTGCACCAGACAGTAGCCAGTGGATATGGCAGTTTTCACCTTCTGGTTAAAGTAGAAGAAGAAGCATTTCTTAGAAACAGGGGGCAATTCTGGAGCTACGTACATGTTAGTGTGTCTGTCCATTAAGGTGATTACTATATCGCCTTAGAAATAAATCCCCCAAAGGCAGACTGTCACTTCTCCACACTTTGAAAAAACATCTTGTGATTTCCACTACCTTGTCCTGTATTGAGGAATTAAGCACTACACCTTGTGCTGCTATCCTCACCTGTGGCAGAGTGTCAATCAGAGAGGTGAAACATAACCTTTGTGGTCTGTCTTCATCATGTAGACTCTTGAACTCTGCTTGACTGCAAACATAATGTCACATCTTGTCCGCTCTGGGGAAACAGCTATTTTAGTATATGGTGCGAACCTGAAATGTGCAAAAGGAAAGAAATAGCTTGATATGTTGAACAACAGAACAAAGAACTGAAAAAAGGACTCAGTAACCAAGAAGACAATTAACTGGGAGGCAAGGAGAATCCTGCAGGTGAAAGAAAGTACCTGAGGACCTGGCCAGTTGCAAAGAATATTGCGCATGAGTCGGGGCTGCCTTAGATCAGTGGCTAAGGATCTTAGGGCAGTCTCCATATTGAGCAGTTAGAGAGGGTGGATTTCCAGAAAGGATGAGTGTAATGCAGGGATTCAGCTCCTGCTCCCTGCACAAGAACACAGGATATGGTGCGGCCAAAAAGGAAAACAATAGAGCCATAGATAGGGGAGTCATACTACTAGACTATATTCCCGATGGCGGCTGGTGGAGACACAAAAGCAAACATCCACCATACCCCAGCCATACCCCACCAGACACAGAAGCAAACATCCACCATACCCCAGCCATACCCCACCAGACACAGAAGCAAACACCCACCATACCCCAACAGGGGATCTTCCTGCACCCCAGTCTCGCTGGGGGCTGGGCAAGACACACGAAGTAGGATCCACAAGATCCACAATCTCTGCCTGCCAACCAACCCCACTTGCTAGATACAGTCCGCCGTCTGCTTCTCTGCCTACCAACCAACCAACCAACCAACCAACCAACCAACCAACCAACCAACGTAGCCACAGCAGTTTTATCAGTGGCTAGTTGGCCAACTGGCCACAGCTGATGGCCAACCACCACCAGAGCCAGCACCTTTCCACATGAGGCAGAGAGCATGGAAACTGCTCTCTGGGACTCTGTCCCCACACAAGGATAATATACCTAGTATCTCTACCTCATAGGATTGTTGTGCCTTTCCAAGGGGAAAAAAAAAAAAAAGTCTTTTCACCAAAGCTGACCACATCTTGATAATGCATCTGCCCTATGTCTGTCACTAAGCCCCACATAAATAGGAAGATTTTGAAAAGGTGCATAAAAATTGAAGGGAAGCCTACAGTCCCTAGGAAAAAAAAACAAAACAAAAAAACAGAATCCACCGTGGGCATCAGAATAAAGTATTTTAAAACTACAGCTAGCATATGGAAAATGTAAACGAAACCTCGGGCCAAGAGCCATTTTAGGAGCATCTGCCTATGACATGCCACTTTGGGGATATTTCATCACTTCATCTGGGCTCTACTTGTCTTCTTCCATACAACTTTCTAGATACGGTTGCATGTCATGGCCGGGCAAAGTGATTTCCCCATATGCAGCACACAGCTCATAAAATACTTTGGGATTCTGCTAGAGGAAATGCACTAAGGAAAAAAAAGGATATTAATATTCTACATAAATTTAAAAAAATCTTCTTGACAAGGTAACAGTATTTGATCCATTTTCAATTTCTTGGCAGCGTCAGCACCCAGAGGGTTTTCCGTTTTCCCATTATACACTGTAGTCGAAAGGGTAGCTCACACATGAGGGGAAGAATTGCAGCTCTGCCTCCTGTGTAGAATGAGGAGTGATATAACCATCGGTTTCATGGAGAAAGGCTGCAGTTGGAGCCAAGCTCATTACCTCTTAGCATGCAGTGTCAATTCTCAGGGTTAAAAATAGTCCACTCTCATGTCTTTTAATGGAAAGCTTCACCAGAGCAATAATGGAAAACAAATAGTATGGGACTCTAATACAAGTGAGTGGTTGCCATCTGCATCTGTACTTTCATGGAGAGTTGTTGCCTTGGATTTGATGAATATTAGAAGAATAATGCCAAATGTGGGCTCCTGTGGCTGCTGTGATTGACAACTGTCAAATACAGTGATAGATCGGGCTGTCTTTTAGGAGAAACGTGATTCATAGACCTCATTACAGGTGGATGGATGGCATATACAGACTGGGGTTGGGTCTCTGGGTATCTATTCTCTGAAATGCCAATGGGGAGTAGACATTTGTATGGATGACCAAGCCAATCCCTTTCGCTACTGTATCCAGTTATCTCTTTGCTCCTACTGCTGACCTCCTAGCTAGCTGACAGCTGGGCTTCCATGCCCAACCAGCTTTGAGCAGCTGTTTATAGAGAAAGGTTTCACATCACTGGACTTATTTTTTTGCATGTCTGCCTCCTTATTTGTGCTATTTATCTCTCAACTCACTATATCTGCCTATTGATTTTTGTTGTTGTTGTTCTCAGGCTACAGCAATGAGTCAGAATTTAGAAATGACATACAATTAGATTTCTCTTGCCCAGAAGGATTCCTGGGTGTCCTGGTTTCTCCTTCAATTTGAGTTATTCTCTTTCCCTCTAGGTCAAGTATATGACCAAGCGCTCAAGGAGGTTTATCATAGATCGTAGATCAAAGCTCAGCTTAAACAGGAGGAGGGTAAGGAGAAGATGGGAAGGAGTTAAAAACAAAAAAAAAAAGAAGAAAATGCTATGTCCACTGTTCTGGTTCGGAGATTTTGCAAATGACACATGACTGACTGATAGAGAATATTTTTAAGAGCAAATATGCAAATCACCTTTGTTTTAAAATTTCTGTTTTTTTTGTTTTGTTTTGTTTTTTTCCCCTGTAGGCTGCTGGGTACAGACTGCTTACCAATCTCTCTGGGACGAACTACCTGTTGGGGTGACTGTCAAGCAATCTCAGGTGATCAAAGCTATCCACTAAGTCCCCAAATCTGTCAATCTCCCGCAGCAATTCAATGTTAAACATTAGAAGGAAACAGAAATCTGTAAAGCAGTTTGGTGAATCTCTGTTTTGGCATTCTCTGCTAGAATGTTTCTGAACAGACATGTTAAATCTATGCTATTTTAAAAAAAAACATGTAAAGAACTTGACTTCTTGGAACTCTGATGAATGTGCCTCTTGGAGCACATGAAGAGCATACATTTTTATAATTCAGTAATGGTTGAAATAAGTCAGTCAGATTCCATTTCAGATTTCTTAAAAGCTTAGTGATTTCATTAATTGAAATTAGGGTCAATTTTATTATATTATCCTAACATATTTTCTGTGGCTCTTCTGGGAAAATTTCCAACCAGACTGCCCTCTTTTTAAACAAACTACTTTGTAGTAATATCATAACTCATTCCTCATTTTTATTATTATTGAGATATTTAATAATATTATACACATTTAGTGCTTTTTATTCCTCAATATGTCCTCTCATACTTTATCTCAGTTTAATCTACTAACAACTCTAGAGATGGAGAACCTATTATTACTCAATTTGTAGAGAAAAGGAAACTGAGTACAAAGCTATTATTATGTGACACCTAATAACAACCACCTGGTTAATGACAAAGATGAGACTTGAACCCTCATTTCTTGACTCCGAATACACATTTTCTTTCCATTATATCAGCAGGGCCCATACAGTACTGGAATAGGGACAGAAAGGAGAGTATCTCAACACTATGAAAGTGTATGCACAATTTTGTGTATATGCATAATGTATTTTACTTTCCCCTTGGGGAGAGAGGATAAGCACCAATGAACTAGATAATGTTGCTACTCTTTCTCCAATCATCAGGGGAAAATGTACTCCTAGAGACAGAAAGACTGGTTACCAGAAAGCAGCTGTCATTCCTTATTCAGTTCACCTGCAACCACTTTTCCACAATGAGGAGGCAAATGGAGACACTTTTTTAGACAACTGAGATCAAAACTACAGTAGAGTATATGTGCAAATATGTATTTAATAAAAGAACTGTGGGGACAGAGTCCCAGAGAGCAGTTTCCAGGCTCTCGGTCTCAAGTGGAAAGGTGCTGGCTCAGGTAATAGATAGCCATCAGCTGTAGCTAGTTGGCTGTCATCTGTAACCATTGAGCCATTGGCCACTAATATAACTGCCGCGGCTACGTTGGGGAGTCAAGAGTCGGTCAGTTGGCAGCAAAGCAGACAGCAGGTCGCACGTCGTGTGAACCCAGCCTCCAGTGAGACCATAGTGGTGTGACTCCCCTACCTATGGCTCCGTGGGTGTTCCTTTTTGGCCTCACCACGTCCTGCGTTCTTATGTGGGGAGCAGGAGCAGAGACCCCGCAGGCCGTCCCACACGACAGAACATTTATTGTTCTCAGGCTACAGCAATGAACATTTATTAAGTATATATTTGCACATATGCTCTACCCTAGTTTTGGTCTCAGGTGTTAAAAAAGTGTCTCCATTTGCCTCCTCATTGTGGAAAAGTGGTTGCAGTTGAACTGAAAAAGTAGTGACAAAGAGTAATTTCTTTGAGGCCCAGAACTTAGTGGCCCTACGGAACCTCAAAAAAAAAAAAAAAAGACCCTACCTGGGAGGTATTTTCGATCTAAATTATATATCATGTAACAAATAAATTAGAATGAATGAAAGAGTTAACTACTTGTATTTCCTTAGCTGTAACATAGGAATAAAAAGCAGTAAGGGAAAGCTAGTATATTCCAAATAATATGCAGTTGGTCAGTCATATCTATGTTGCATTTCTTAGCAGGTTGGGGCAATTTGTAGGTGTCTCCTATAAAAGCCCCTCTTGACACTCATTGGACTCTCCAAAACAGGGTTAGAGGCAATCACACACTCTCTTAGGAGTCACTCTGAAAAAATAATATTCCTGTCACAGTACTTGAATCTCCCAATTGGTATTATTGGCTTTTATTCCCTGTCCTTTATATGCTATAATCTCTCTGTTAGCAGGAACCATACCTTGTACAGGGTAGGTGAACAATAAAACTTCATAAAATGAATAAATGAATTAATTAATGAATGATCGAATCTCTGGGTCCTCCATATTCAGTATAGGCCTGCAATGTATTTTTGTGCCTGAATGAATATGCTAGATCTAAAAGGCAAAAATGAATATAAATCAATAAAAAGGCATTCTACATAAGAGAGTGAAAATCTTCTGCAAAGAAAAGAAGGGGCATTCACAAAGGAGAAACAAGAAAACTGTCCATTTCCCTGCATTTGAATATTTTTATTTCTTCTCTTTTTGCATTGGCCATGTATCCAATGGTATTTAAAATGCTACATTGTGTCAGTGACTTAATGTTTTAAAGGAAGAAAAGTTAAACTTCCATAGCTATCATCTAAATCTGTAGTTAGTCTCAAATTAAATTGTTAGTAAAATTATTTTTCCATGACTTTGGCTATTGTGAATTTAAGAATAGAAGCAATTTTCTAGACCATTCAGGAACTAAAACTGCAAACTGACTGGAAAAAAAATTGCATTCTAGAACATCCGATGGATATTTACATGTGTTGAGTTATCTTGGTAGCATTTCGGCCTTTTGCATTAGTCTCTATAGACACTTCCAAAGCCATTATTTGCAATTATCAAAGCCTGTCACTGCTCAGCTTCTGAAACCACATCACAACCTAGCAAGACTGACTCCTATACACAAATGCTTCAGAAGGACTCTTGAAATTCCAGATTTCAAAACAGCCAAATCCCTAAAGTGAGTGAGTAAAGTCAACAACCCTGCTAACCCTGCTGTAATTTTTTTTTTTAAGGCAGTCAATAATCAGCTTTCTTTCTTCAGGATCAATTCTAAATCTGCAGTGAATAGTCAGCTATTTTCACCCATCTAATAATTTTAGATACAATTGGGAGAAAGAAAAAAAAAAACATTGACGAGAGAGAGCTTTATTTGTTAGATAGAAAGTCTAAGAGTCGTGATGAAGGGAAACAGAAACTAAAACAGGACTCTGGCACCATCTGAGGAGTAAGGTTTTGCCAAGAAAGCAGGGCAAAGCATGCTGCTTCGGTAATAGCATTTGAAGTACCCCAAGCTATCAAACCTTCACGAAGCTTTCATGAATTGCAATTGAGGTTTTCTGGGTGAGGTTTGACTGAAGAATCAGGATTGATTTGGTCAGCCAAGAGAAACTCTTAATGCATTAACCTAACACCAGACTCTAAAACTTGTTCAAAGATTGTGCAGAGTGTAAGCTATGGCCCTTCTGCATAGTTTCCACTCTTCCAGGAATAACCTTCTCTCACCTCTGCTGGCTGAAATCCTCTCTTCTCAGAGACCAGCCTTAGCATATGTTCTCTAAAGCCCCCCGTGAAGATATCTCGATCAGTGGTAGCCACTTTTTCCACTGTGCTTCGTGTCACTCATTTGTTGAAAAACCAATTTTGAGAACTTACTATGCGTATAGCACTATGCTAAACCATGGGCACACAAAGATAAATAGCACAGGTTCATCTTCTCAAGAGTCGTAGTGGCAGTGCCTATTCACACTTCTGCTCACAAACCACCCTGTATAACACAGAATGCTGAGGGCTATCGTGGACATAGTCTCAAGAGTCTCTACTCATCCAACTCAGGCCATGGACTACTGGGCAATTACTGTCGGAGCTGAGCTCAAGGAATGATTAAGAATTCAAATGACAAAGAGGGAGAAGAAAAGCAATCTAGGCTGAGGAAATAACTTGTGTAAAGGTATTAGGTGAGAAAGTATGAGTAATTCAGTGTGGCTGCAGTGTGGGAGTAACTGGGAAAAGGGAGGGAAATGTAGCCGAGTTCGTAGGCAAGGGCCAAAGCAGAAAGGATGCAGCAAAAGCCATTCAAAAGAGTTCAGGTTTTATCCTGTAGGTGATGAGGAGCCAAGGAAGAGGTCAACGCATGGAAGCAACAGGGCTATATTTGCATATTTTATATAAGGACAAATCTTCTGGTGGCTATGTGGAAAGTAGTTTAGAGTCAGACTGGAAACAAGCAGAGGAGTTTTGAGGTAGACCAGATAAGAGAAGAAAAGTATATCTATAAAATAGGGAGATAATAGCAACAGAAAATAGGAAATTGATTCCACAAATATGTTTGCACTGCTATCATGGTCTGGCACTAATATGTTTGACCTGTTTCGTAATCATTTGAATGCATATTATCTATGTCATCCTTGAAATTGTAGGGTTCTTGAAGGAAATGCTTGATTTTTGTGGGGACAGAGCCCCAGAGAGCAGTTTCCAGGCTCTCGGCCTCATGGGGAGAGGTGCTGGCTCGGGTAGTAGATGTCCGTCAGCTGTAGCTGGTTAGCCAATTGCCACTGATATAACTGCCACGGCTGTGAGAGTCGAAGAGAGAGTCGGTCGGTTGGCAGAATAGCAGATAGCAGATCGCAGGTCGTGTGAATCCAGCCTCCAGTGAGACTATAGTGGTATGACTCCCCTACCTATGGCACCGTGGGTGTTCCTTTTTGGCCTCACCATATCCTGCGTTCTTATGTGGGGAGCAGGAACAAAGACCCTGCAGGCCACCCTGAGTGACAATCTTCTTTATCATTCTGTTGCCAAAAGGCTTAACATAATCTGTGGGAAATAGTTGAAGCTCAACATATTGTATGTTGAAATCTACCAGATGGCCCTGCATTGTACATTAGTCAGTTTTAGACTTGGGCACTGTACTATGGTTTGATGTCAGTGACCAGAGATAGGCCTATCAATAAAAGAGGCATATGCTGTAATCTCATGTCTCAGAAATAAAGAGTAGAATCAGCTATAAACCCCACAATCAATAATTTCACTTTGGATTGTACAAAATATCTTTTATGGTAGAGAAAGATACAGGATAGCCAACTATAAATTAACTCTTGTATTAGTACCAACTTTCTATCTGGACTCTAGATTAGAGCCTGTATTCTCAAGAAAATGATGTTCAGAGCTTCAGAATTGGGTCACCTCTCATCACTATCATTAGACAGGAATGATTGAGGCCTCACTGGGAATGCAATGAAAACTATACTCTCAAAATTGAAATAAGATTATGTACAGACTCTCCTAAGGGAGATAACATCCTAAATTGGACAGGTTGTGTCTCCGAGGCTGCTTGAGGGGCATACAGTGTTATTCTTATGAAAATTCAATGTAATTAATCTATCTTAACAGCTGGTGATAGGCAGCCATAGACTTAGTGGATGGATATATTTATATGAAATAGGAACATGATAAAAAGAAACAATGTTTACAAATATGTGTACTTTCACTGGACACATATACTGTGATATCAGGTGTCTGATGTTGCTGCTTGCCTCATTGAACAGAAGTGGAAATTTCCTAGAAATTAGTCACAATTTCCTGGCAAAACAGGAGATCACTAATAAATCACATAACATGTTTTGGACAAATTCTTCGTAACTTACACACTCAGATGCTGTTAACCTCCAAGGCCATCAAATTTTGAAGTTATAAACTTATTCAAAGGCGTTTATATTGCTCAATTTTTGGCCTTCCTCATTAGGTCCTACCTTGAAAACAAGACAAAGGTCATGTGGGAAAAAAAGAAAAATCATTACTGTTTGAGGTAAATGAGGTAAAATCATTACCTCATTACTGTTATTAGTTATGTTCCACATTCTAGTTTTATTCTCCAGGCCACAAATTTGATGTTAAGTCAAGCAGGTAAGAGCCACCTGTATATCTTACACAAATGTAAATGTAGACCATATGTAGAAAAACCACATGCTGTCACTGAATACACAAAAGCAAGAGATCAAAATGCTTTAGAATTAATATAGCAATGACCAAGCCTTGGGCACAGGTGCATTCAATACCATAAGGCTGGCACTATGTTTGTGGTGCATGTTGTTCTATCTGCAGCACCTAACAGACTCTTAAGCTTAGTAAGTATGTAGTTCATAATTACGGAATTTTATTTTCCCCAGGTATTGTTTTATTTTTGTCATTTATGAGTTCCTGGGACAGAAATACTTCTAGTTACTTTCACCCCTTGTTGTCCCCACTGCATTCTATTCCATAAGGGGAGAGGCACTTATGCCAAACCAGAAGCTGCCTGAAATAGACCCATGGGAAAGGATGTATTTACTTACAAATAGTGAAATTTCGTAAGACATAATGTACTGTGTTTCTCTGAAAATAAGATCTAGCCAGACAATCAGCTCTAATGCATCTTTTGGAGCAAAAGTTAATATAAGACTGGGTCTCATATAAAATAAAATAAAATAATACTGGGTCTTATATTAATTTTTGCTCCAAAAGACACATTAGAGCTGATATTTAGGCTAGGTCTTATTTTTGCGGAAACATGGTAATATGAACTGTACAATTGCCTAGCTAGAAATCTAATGTGGGTATAAATGGGACTCTGTAATAAGACATTTATCAATAATCTATGAAATGGAATCTTGAAAATGGAAAAGTTCTGATGATTTCCATGTGCTTTATAAATATATCAAATATTATGATTCAAGAAATGGAAGAAGCTTCAGTAATGTGTCTTATTCAGCTCCATGAACTCATCCAAATTACTTGTCAAGTCTCTACTGAATGCGTTCTCAAGCAACTCAACAGTGAATTGGATGCTTGGGGATTTCCTCTTGCCTGAATGAATGTATTGTTTAGTTAGATCAAAATATCTGATCTTTATGCAGTCTGTCCAGACATACCATTAACTTGCAAATGACCAAGATAGAAGACCACTGTCCATTTAATCAACCACAGATATTTAAATAGAACCCAGGTGTGAAATCTCTTTATTGCTTTGGGGGACAAGAGAAGAAAGGATAAATGCAGGAGTAAAAATGTCAATAGGTATAATGATCCAGGTGGTTTTCATTGATGTAATTTCATTGGCAATGATGCCTGTGACAATTTCCCATGTGTTCTGTTTCGGTTTTGTGATTTAAAAAAAATAGACAAAAGAAGTGGATTGAGATAGGTGTAAGTAGATTATCTTCCCAAAGGAAATAACTCCAGTCTTCCAACTCTAACTGATGGTAATTAGTCCTATCCAAAATAATAGTTCAAATCCAAAAGCAACTGAAGTTTAGAACTTCTTGAGAATATAGAAAAGGCCCAGAGGTCCAGGACTCAATTAAAACCTCATAATCTCCTTTCTTAGTTCTTTACCAGGCCTGTTGGTCTGCAGAATTTAATTGTTTACAGAAATCCAAAGTTCTTGAATAGTAATAATAATAATAATAATAATAGCTAATACAAATAAAAGTATTGCTATGTACTATTCTAAAATCTAGATGCATTATTACGTTTAATTCTCAAAACAATTTTGTGAAGTTTGTGAGCTCAGAGGAGTAATCATCCAAAGGTATTATAATAAGAAGCAGAGATAGGACTTCTATAATATTGACTCTATCTTAGGTGCTCTTCTGAGAGGAGCTACTCGCTAACCTGTTGTTGCAGATGCTCTGATGAGCCACTCAGATCCCCCATCAGGAATAATTTATGTCCCTACATGCTAAGAATGAGTCCAGAAGGCTCCTCACTTATCAGCCCTCTTTGTGATGGCCTCAGGTTGACTAAAGAAAAATTTTTTGTCCACAGTCACACCTCCTTTCAGTCATCCAAGCCCAGTGACTGATTAACCAACATAAAGCTCTGCCCTCCTTTGATCCACTTAAGTAGCCAAAATCCAAGAGCTACTGATGGTGTCAGTTGAGAAAGTCACTGGGACTGCATCACAGTCAAAGTTTTCTCTCTACCCTATCCTTCATCCTTACATACCTTCCGGAGGTGTTGAACTCAAGAGTACTCCCTAATTAAAGGCGTGCATGCTAATCTATGTCTTACATTCTGCTTCACAGAAAACTCAACCAATCATACCTGTACTAACAGAATTTCTTAACAATCTTTTCTCTCTAAGATTCTCACACATTAGTAGAATATGGGGCCTTGTGGGAAATGAATATGAAAATAAAGCCAAAGGGAAATGTAAAGATAGCCAGCCCATCGATTAACAAGGAAGCACTTTCACCCCCTTGGGTTATCCAAATGTACTGCCATTCAAAAAATTGGATATCACAGGTATACTGTCACTGAGATTTTAATTCACAGCTAAACTATCCGTGACATCTTTTGGTCCATACCAGGTAAAGAAAATCTATAAGGGAGAGTCACTGCTTGTGGGAATAGAGAAAACAGAGAGGGTAAATCAGCTGTCAGCCCTTTCTGATGCATGACTTTGAAGCAAAGCTATCAGGATCTAGAACGCAGCCTCTTCCCCCCCCCCCCCGCCCCCATTCCCCAGTTCTCTGAGTTCCATTCCAGATGTCAGCCTCCAAAGATAGTCAGCATAAAGAGGATTGGCTGGGCTGTGTAGTGTTAATGGATTCTGTCAAGCATTCCATGCATCTTCTTACTCTTTGTATGTATTGAGTCTTCCTTATGAGCAAAGGGGTGAGAAGTAGAAACAGCAGTGCTTCAGATAGTAGGCATATAAAAAGCCAGAGATGGTAACATCTTCAGTGTAGGTAATATCTGTATTGCTGGATAAAATTCATTACTTTCCATAGCTCCGTTTTTCTTATTCCACTTGTAAGGAAACATAATATCTGCTGTCATTGCTGAGTTGGAAAACCATATCAAGTTATTTCTTACAAATAACACACTGTTTTTCCAAAAGGTAAGATCAGTTAAAGTCCAAGTAATGCCTCATGGGATACATTTATTTTAAGTGACTAACAGTTTTAGGTAGTCTAACCGTGGTATACAATGTAAATTCCAGCATTCTAGATAGAATAGATCTAGCATTCTATCAAGGCAGCCACAGGGGCAGAGGTTCTGCATCTTAACTGAGGAAGGAGAAGATTACAAGACTTTGGAAGCCTTTGGAAAGGGAGAGCGTGGAACTAATTAATAATCAGCAAATGAAAATCATGGAATTTTGCTAATCATGAAGTTAATACACCTGTCTTCTAGTCAGCCATGTTGATGAGGGTCACAATTCTCAAAGATTTCATGCTGATTCACAAAAATTTATCAAATGGATTCATTTCTCTGTGTTTCCTAATGGATCCTTGATAAAATTTTCTAAAAGTGAGTAAGCTGAATAAAGCCATCGTATTCCATCTTCTATGTTTTCCTTTGCAACCACTTTTTGAACTTCCTGAAATCTGGTTAATTCTAATTCTATATGAAGAAAGAAACATGACAAGCTTGGGTTGGTCACTTGCCATTCATCCTGTAGTGCAATTGTTCAAATGTAAGTGTGCAGAAGAATCAGATTGCCGGGCCCATCCCCAGAGGTTTGACGCAGTAAGTATAAGATAAGGACTGAAATTTGCACTTCTAACAAGTTTCCATTAGTTGATGCGCCTACTCTGAACCCCAAACTGTGAAGAAAAAAAAAAAAAAAAAAAAAAAGAAGAGTCTTTCTAAAGTACTTCCAGAATGGGTAAAGAGATGACAGCATGGGCATGCAAGCGTTAGGAGTTGATTAATTTTCTTCAATAAAAGTCCATTAAAAACAACAACAAAAACCCCCGAATAGCAAAGGGCACTGCACCCTTCTACAGGTGAAGAACCCCTTAAATGGGATGGTGTAGAAGGGCCCCGTATAGTGACTAATGTATAGCAGGTTCTCAATAATGGTGGGGATGGGGGGAGGTGGGTGAAGAAATGGCCAGAAGCCAGTGGTTGGTCCTCTTTGATTCTTCTTAAAAGAATCATTGTCTATTTTGTTTAGATTTTGCAATAAAAAGGAAATTAAGAAAATGTGATTTCTATCTAAAGAGAATGTGTTAATGCAAGTGCACAGGGGTAGGAAACAAATAAAATAAACTTGGTAAGTAAAGTAACCAAAATCAAGGAAAACTGACCCACCTTTCCTCTGGTCTCCTGCCACAAGCTGAAATGGAGAAAGCAAACGCACAGGATAAATGGCACAACATAATTTTGCTGCTGTGCAAAGTTCTTTAAGTTTTAATAACAGCAGAAAGATACCTTTTTAAAATATGAATTTCATCTTGCCCGTGTGCCTTTAAGGAAGCATAACATATTTATACTTTTCTCTTTTCTTCTAATTGACAGACTCTTTCTACGTCTGGTGCTCTCCCTTTCACCTAGAACAATAGTGTTGTGAAGATGGATATGTGGTAACAGAAGCACCTTCAGTTCTCTCTATGGCTCCTCATTATAAGGTTATTTTCTTGTGTTTTGAAATAGAAATGCTGTCTTTGATGCTACCATTTAAATTTTCTTGTTTCTTTTTCTGAAGAAAGTGCCCACCTACTTATTACCTAGCCTTGTTACCTTGGCACAATGTGGTAAGTAGCATTCTAAATAAATATTTTCTAATATGTCTTCAAGTACAACTTTCCTTTTGAGTACAAATAGGATAATTAGGCAAAGGAAAAGAAAGCAGCATTGAATGCAGTAGTTTAAGTGGAGAAGAGTGTGGCTTTTGTTTGGCTGCTCTGATGTAGAGCTCATCAACAATTTCTAAGCGAGCCTGGGGAATTCACAAACAACATTTTAGTGACGGGGCTGCCTGCACTTGAACCTCAGCAGGGGCAAAGATTTGAGGTGTTCTCCTGACTAGAACGATAGAGTTATTCTCTTTTGTACATCGCATCCTGCCTGGACATTCTTGTAGCTTTTTCTCTTCCTCATGACTTATTTCCATTGGCTTCTTTCACCCTTTCACTTCCTAAAATCCCTTTCATTCTCTCCTTCTTTCTCCCAGTCTTAGTTCCTTTGTGTACCTCTGTTACCCTCTGTCTTTCTATATGTTTCTTCCTGTCTGTATCTCACATTTCCACTGATATATGGATCTGCTCAACTTGCTACTCAGGGGCTGCTTTTGGCCTCCTGACAACATAAGGTGCTGCCATCCTGACAGGCAGCAAAAGGCAGGAGAGAGGCAGGTGTGTGTTAATGTAAGGGAGGTGTGGGCACCAGATAAGCTGTTGCCAGTTTCAGGCAGGAATTAATTAAAAGCCAAATACTCTTAGCTCTTGTTGTCACTTTCCTCCTTAGAAAGCAGTCATTCCTTTGGTGTCCTTGCCTTTGAGAAGTACCTGTCTGGGCTCCTCTCCACTCTGTGAAGTTTACTCTAGTCTCTGCAGCTGACAGGTAACAGGCAAAAGAGGAAAAATGAAAAAGGAGCCTGAAAACTGGAAACAATGGAACATCCATTTGCATCATTGAACCTGAGGCCAGAAACCAAACTATTGGATTTACTACATTGTCCCTAGACATCTATTGTGTGCCTGTCAAGTGCCAAACACTGGCCCCGATACCAATAAAAACCTGACCGAAGTTCAAATGGAGTCTGTGTCGTATTGGAGGAGCCAGATATACTGCGGGGTACCAAAAGAATGTATACAAGTGGACACTTTGGTCAACGTTAATCAAGCAATAGTTTGCTGTACTCAAAAGTCTCTGGACGCTGATGGTAACCACTTTGAGCACCTCTTGTAATTGCAGAAGTCAAACATGACTTGTATTCATCTTTTGTTATCGGGTATATATTGAGTATTACAATTATAATAGAGTCTTCCTTTCTTAAAATGTGTATACATTTTTTGGCACCCTCTGTATATAAAAACCTTGAGGTTTTACCACTCCCTCTGTATAGTGCATGGAAGCCTGAACCCTATTCTTCTCTCCAGCCTTAGCTCCAACCAAGCTCACCAGTCCCTCATCACTGTTTTTATTCCCTTGAAGTATTTCTGCCTCTTACTACAAGGTGTTAGCATATGCAATTCTCTCCCCACGTCGTCTAGTCTACGAATTCCCTTCCTTTCCTTCAAATCTGAATTAAGCATTCCTCCCATGAGTCAGGGTGACAAACACGTCCCTGTTTGGCTGGGTTGTCTCAATTTTTGCTCTAGAAGCCCTGGGTAATGGGAATACCTCAACTCCATGGGATTCAGGATGATTGCTCACTTCAGTCAAATCTCTTGATGATAAACGCCTTTTAAAATGACAACTTTATTGAGATATAACTCATGGACCATAAAATTCATTCTTTTAAAATTGTACAATTCAGTATTTAGTAAAAACACAGCATTGTCCAACCATCACCACTATCTAATTTTAGAACATTTTTATCAATCCTAAAACATCATACCGATTATTGGTCACTCCCCATTGCCTCCTCCCATCAGCCCTTGGCAACCACTAAACTGCTTTTTTGTCTATGGATTTGGCTATTCTAAACCTTTTAAAGAAATGGAGTCATTTGGCTATTCTAAACCTTTCAAAAAGTGGCTTTTTGTGGCTAGCTTTTTTCACTTAGCATAATGTTTTCCAGGTTTATTCATATTGTAACACATGCTTCATTTCTTTTTATAGCCAAATAATATTCCACTGTATGAATAAACCCACATTTGCTTATCCATTCATAAGGCTAGGGATAGCCATTCATAGATATTGAGTTGTTTTCACTTTTTAGATCCTATAATTAATGCTAGTATGAATGTTCACGTACAAGTTCTTGATGGACATATGTTTTCATTTCTCTTGGGAATATATTTAGGAGTGAATTGTTGTGCCATATGATAACATTACATTTAACCTTTAGAGAAACTACCAAAAATGTTTTCCAAAGTGGCTGTACTCGTATTATTTCATAATCCTGCCAGCAATGTCTGAGGGTTCTAATTTCTCTACATTCTCTCCAGAACTTATTTTTTTGGTTTTATTTTAATTTTAGCAACCCTAGTGGGCATGAAGCATCTCATTGTGGCTTTGAGTTACATTTCCCTAATGACTGATGACTTTGAGTATCTTTTGATGTGGTTTGTAAACATTTATATATAGATATATATTTTTGAGAAATGTCCATTTAAGTTCTTTGACCATTTGTATAGTGAGGTGTTTACTTACGGTTGAGCTCTAAAATTTATATATGTAGTCTGGATACAATCCTTTATCAGATATACAATTCATAGGTATTTTCTCCCATTCTGTGTTATCTCTTCGCTTTTCCTTTGAAGCACAAACTTTCCAATTTGATGAAATCTAATTTATTTTTCCTTTGGTTGCTGGTGTTTTAGGTGTGATATCTAAGAATGCCTAAACCATTAGTACAAAAATTTATTTTATAGTGTATCCTAAGGATTCCATAGCATTAGCTCTTATATTTAATTATGTGATACATTTTGCATTGATTTTTGTACTTGGAATGATGTAGGGGTTCAAGTTATTTTTTTTTTTTTTTTTTTTTGCATGTGATATCAATTGTCACAGCACCATATGTTGAAAAGACTATTCATTCTTCACTGAATAGTCAGTCTTGGGACCCTTGTCAAAAATAAGTTGAAAATAAGTTGACCACAAATGTAAGGGTTTATTTCTGGGCTCTCAGTTATATTTCATTGCTTTATATGTTTATCCTTATACCAGTACCACACTTAATTACTTTAGCCTTGTAGCAACTTTTGAAATCAAGAACTGTGAGTACTTATACTTTTCTGTTTCAAGATTGTCTTGGCTCCTCTGGGTCTCTGCATTTTCATGTAAATTTTAGGATCAACTTGTCACCTTCTGCAAAATGCAGCTGGAATGTTACTAGGTATTGTGTTTAATCAGTAAATCAATTTGAGAAGTATTGTCATTTTAGCAATATTAAGTATTCCAACCCATGACTATAAAAGGTTTCCATTTATTACATGTTCTTTAATTTATTTCAATAGTTTTATGGTTGTTAGAGTGTAAGTTTTACACTACTTTTCTTATATTTATTACTAGGTATTTTTTGTTTGTTTGTTATCGTAAGTAAATTGTTTTTCTCAATTTCATTTTCAAGTTGTTCATTGCTGGTATACTAAAGAAAGTAGACCAGGCTGCTTGGTGAAAGCGATCAGGCATTATAACCAGTTTTTATTGAATAATGATATTGTAACTACAAAAAAACAAGTTACTATTATAACTGACTAGGAGTGTGCATTGGTTGACACTTTGGCATGTGTTAACAAGGAAATGCAATCACTTGGGGGAAATTCAGGGCCTGTATTGGAGTACAGTTAGCCTCTCTGACAAGGAAGGAGTCCCTGACACAGGCAGGCCTGAGGTCATAACTTTGTTTCAATTGCAAGCAAAGTCATTTCATCAAATGTATAAAAATTCCATTCATTTTGCAACTCCTCAAACACTTCAGTGTTGAACAAGAATTTTATTCTAGGTAACTTTTCATATTCTCATTGCATATAATAACTCACATATTCAGCTTTTGATGAAGGAAAGCACATATTTGTTATGGTGCAGCTCTAAATGGGTGGAAAGTAAAAGAATTGCAGAAATGAAAGAGATTGTTCACATAGTCTTAAAATACTTCCTTAGGCCACCTCTTCCCATGAGTAGGGAGAAAGAAGGCAAGTCCAGCAGCATTTTGAGTAGCCTCAGAATTACCTCATCCAGCCAGATTTGTGCTCAAGAGAAAAGAAGCAAGTTTGCTTATTCAGTAGTGTTTTAACCCCTATTTATGAGTTCTACTCATAAATAGTCCAAACATTAAATACAATTTTGCAGCCCATTGATGTGAAATAAGTGGCATATAAGGTTAAAGGTAAAACACTATGTTCCTAAATATCATTAAAGCACTGTATGTTGCAACTAATTTACTTTTTTAATATAAATTAGACCTGATTCAAGAATACCCTTATGATAATGTCAATCGCACCATGTTTCTGCACTTGGATTTCAAGGAAATATTTACTTCTGTATTTCAAACTTGTCTATGTACTGTTTAGAGACATTTTAATTATATGTACTTAACTCTGACTTATAAGGCCATGATATGCTTCTTGATTCCGTCTTTTGTCCTTAAATATGTTTAAAGCCAGACTGAGGTTATATTTGATGACTAATAACTCAGGATTAAAAGTAAAATGCTGAACTCTTTGAGGGTTTCAAGTTACCATATTAAAGGGCATCAATAATTCTTAAGTAAGTCAGAAGTTTTTAAATTATTAGAACTATTTCTCAAAATGCTTAGAATAAATAAGAAATGTATTTCCTTTAAATAAGAGTCTATGTCAACATCTAATAAAGCAGATAACTTGTTAAAGAACCATCTTTAGTTGGTCTCTTCAAAATAATTTTTATTTACAGAGACATTTTGGGCAAGAGAATGCGTGATATGGTTGCCAAGGGAAACCCTATCCTGATTGGAAGAGAGGTCATCACAGGTTTTTGCAAAGAAAAGAGAAAGGATAGCTATATTTCCTAAGATTTTTTTTCCTGCTCTTACAGTGGAAGAAAAAAGAAGCAGAAACTAAAATTGCCTTTCCTTCTCCTTATTCACTCTGAGAATTCACAGAAAGTCTCATGGTAATGAGCCTCCAAGAATGTCCAAGCCTCATGACAAGTTTTCTTAGCATTGTGATTTATTACTTGAATGCACTATTGTTTACCTCATGGTTATATTTGCTCTGCCCAACTAGAATGTATATTAGTTATAGTTAAGGGCTACAGTTCACAATTGTAACTTGTGCATAGTTAAGCACTCAAAAAATAAAGTAATACTAATATTATTGTATCTTAATCCATTGTAATATTTAATATGGAAAGAATAATAATTTTGAATGGAAATATGAGACATTCTTATGTCTCCCATTAGGTATTTAGAAAGGTTAATATAAGCTGAATTTATACTTGTACACTCATAAATAGGTGCCATTGTAACACAAGCTTTCAGAAGGAAAAATATGCTTTCTTTCTTTTTTGGGGGAGGGTTCACTCTGCCTCTATCCACAGCTCTGAGAACAGTATCTGGCACATATAAATGCTTAATAAATAACTGTTAAATGAATGGACCCCTCTGTTCTTGATTATAACGGATGGGAGCGCAAATATAGGGTCAAGATGAAAATAAGCTTCTCTGCTCAAGCTGTCTTAAAAATAAAAATAAAATCAAAGAAGTTTAAATATATAACCTCACATATTTTCTTTAAACTGTAAACAATTCTAGAAAAGACTGTAAGATAGAGATGTCAAAAATTGAAACAAAATATGTAGGTAGAAGTTATTTGTAATTATATACGATCTAAATACCTAATATGAAGCTATTAGGGGATTATCTCTTTAAAAAAGAGATGCCCCTTTAAAATATTCAGAGTGGTGGGGCTTACCTGAAAACTTGTCTTCATAAGCGCCTTAAGACCCAGGTGACCTGAGCACAGAGAAGAAGCCCACCTCCCGGTGGCTGGCTGTGGTGTTCTCCGCCCGCTTTTGTGCAGGCAAGAGCAGAAACTCCACTGACTTTGTAAAAACTACCAACCACACCCCATAGCCCGGAACACCTAGAACTGTGTTGTCAGGGTCACTCTGGACACCAGGTGACTGGCTCCGCCTCCACAAGACGCAGAGGAGATTTTCTTCAGCAGAGGACAAACTGGAGATAGCTTGGTGGGCTTAAGGCAAGACTGGCACTGTTTTCTGAAATTTAATATTATTAGTAGTAGTATCATTTTTAGATATATTTTCCTTCTTTTCTTTTTTCCCCCTTTCTCGCTCTCTTCTTTTTTCTTTTCCTTGCTCTAATTTTCTTCCTTCTTTCTGTTTTTCTGTATTGATTATTTTTTTGGTGGTGTTATTTTTTGTTTTGTTTTTTATTTTTTGTTTTGGATTTTGTATTTTTGATATTTTTGTTTGTGTTGAGTGTTGGCTGTCAGTTGTTTTTTCATGTGTGAGTGTATTTGGTTTTGTTGTTGAGCTTGTTGGTTTGTTTCGTTCTGAAATCGCTCTGCAGGAGAGCCCAACCCAAGAGGCACAAGTATCAACACATCCAGGGGCCAGCTCCAGATCAAACCAGAGAATTACCAGGTTTGACCTACAAGTGACATACCCAAAGGGAATTCTCTACAGGCACAAGAGCCCACAGGAACCAACCCTCATCTGAGGGGGTCAACTTTCACACAGCATCTCATACACTGTGGGCATAGCCTATTCTCACAGCTAATCAGCCTGGGAGTTGATCCCGTCCAATGATAAGCCAAAAGCAATTAAAGCTCAACTTCAAGAGGAGAATACACAAAACACAAGAGACACCTCTGGAATACACACACAGGAGAATACGGAGACTGAAATTTGATTATAGAGGACACATACTACATAAGACCACCCAGCAAAGACTGAAAGACATAGGGTATCTACCTAATACATTGAAGCAAATACAGAGTGACAGCCAGAATGAGGAAACAAAGAAACATGTCCCAAATACAAGACCAGAAGAAATATTCAGAAACAGAACTAAATGAAACAGAGGCAACCAACCCATCAGAGACAGAGTTTAGAACACTGATTATAAAAATGTTTAAGGAACATAGTGAGAACATAAAGAAGAATACAGAACTCATAAAAAATAACCAGTCAGAATTAAAGAATACAATAACAGAAATAAAGAACACACTCAAAGGAACTACCAGCAAATTAGATGACGCAGAGGATCGAATCAGTGATTTAGAAGACAGGATAGCAGAAGTCACCTGCTAGGCTTGGCTGGATGAATGAGTTACGGGAGACCAAAATTGGTCTGTTAGAATTTATTTGGTATGTTTGAGCTACGGGAGGTCAGGCTAGAAAAGACCATAACCTCTCCAAGCAAAGAGGGGTATGGAGTTTTATAGGAGGGTGTAAACTAGGCTGTTCCCCCTTCAATGTTTCAGGGAGTTTTCGTTGACAAAGTGTTTCAGGGCATGGCCAGGATCAAGACAAGATGGCTTTTTAGATAAGGTTTCTGCTCCTGACCTAAATATGGCTTAACAAATTTCCCTTCTGGGTTTGGTAACTAGTCTTAGGAAAAAGGGCAGTGGTCAGTCTCCTGTAACTGCTTCCTGCTGAACGAGGGCGTCGATCAGGATCCCTAATTAGAGTTTGGCATGAGGCGGCTGTAAACGGTGCTCTTATAAGAGAATGGTGAGATAAAGTTAATAAGCAGATGGAGCAAGAAGGGGCCAAAAAGTAAGAGGAGCAACAAGGTGATCAAGGGGCTCGCGAGTGGGAGTAACTGAAGGGGCTCAGAGGTCAGGAGGATATAGGATGGAGGGGAGATACCTAGGTTGGAAGAGAGGTTTTGGAGCTTACGTTGTAAGGGAGTTATTTGGAAGCAAAGATGTAGGTTACATTCCCAAATGAGCCCTCAGGAAAAGGTGGGGGTGGGGGTTGACCTGGAGGGAGGATTTCAGAGCTTGGATTAGAGAGCGATTAGTCAGCTAAAATGTGAGAGGCATTAATTTAAAAAATTGCCCTTTCCAGTCCCCATGTCCAGGGGAGGGGAGATAGCAGAGAAGGGTGAGATAAAGTATAGGGGGCAAAAGGAGGTAAAGTCTAGACCCTCTTAATCACCCAGGGGGACCATGGAAAATGGCAGCGTGTCTGGCTGTCGGTTTCCTCAGTTCCGATGGATGCAAGTCCGATGGGTGCAGACTAGGGCAGGCATCCCTACCATTTGCTGGCCCAGGGGCCTGACCCTGGAACACTGTCATGACTAGCGCCAGGTCTTGTATCAGACGGCAAATCTGACTGAGTTGGAGGGTGAAAGAGGGAAGACTTACCTAAGTAAGGTTACCAAAATGGGCTGAGGAACATTGGAGCTCAGGGGGCACCACGGAGGCGGGAAAGAGCAATAGGGAGTTGGGACGTGGATAGTAGGGATAGGTTTCCGGCGGAGGTTAGCCAGGGGCCCTCCCAAATGACTCCCTGACTGGTAACAGGCTCTCGAGAGCCAAGGAGGGCGGCCTGTAGTGCCTCCCTATCAGCCTTATTGTTATCAATGGCAACAAGGCCAGAGCCCCTTTGGTGGCCCCTGCAGTATATAAGGGAAGTAAAGCGAAGAAGTGGGGTGGAGAATCTTAAAAGGGTGTCCCTCTAGGGAACATACAAGTGGTGGGGTAGCCATGGGTGAGAAAGTATCCAATTGACCCCTACAACCAAGACGAGAGAGGGAAAGAGCTCGCCCAAAAATTCGGGGAGTGTGAAGTAAGTGGCCTCCATGTCTAGAAGGAAAGAAATGGCCTTACCAGCAACTAGGAGAGTTACCTGCGGTTTTGTCATGCATATGGTGGAGATGGAGGCCTGTGACGAGACTGGGCCCCTTCATTCTTCATTGGTGCCAAGGATCCCCAGGAGGGAAAGATTAGTTCCATCTGCTGGTGCTGTGGGAGGCGTGCTATTTGGCCAGGGCCAGGAAGTGGATGTTCCTGAGCCTTGAGGGGCTGGAGGGCAATCCAACTTCCAGTGACCACCACAGCCGCATAGGGGGCAAGGCTTAGTATGACGCCTTAGGGCAAGAGCAGCTCCAGTGTGCTGGAAGGCCACATTTAAAGCAGGAACCTGGTTGATTAGGCTGTGCAGAGGATTGGGCTACTGGTTCTTTCCTTTGGGGCTGGCCCTGCCTAACAGCCTGGGAAACTGCTATGGCAACCATCTGTAAGGCCTGAGTATGGCCGTGTTTACTCTCCTCGTCTCGATTATTGAAGACCTTAAAGGCCAATTTTTAAAGATCTGTTTGGGGGTGTGTAAAGACCTTCTTAATGTCTGAAGCTTCCTGTGAATATCAGGGGCTGACTGGGAGATGAAATGCATGGCTAAAACAGCTCTTCCATCAGGAGAGTCAGGATTAATATCAGTGTAGGTTTGTAGGGCTTCTGAAAGGCGGGAGAGAAAAACAGCTGGGTTCTCATGGCGGCCCTCATAGATTTCCCTAACTTTTTCATAATTGACAGCTTTCTGAATGGCTACCTTCATGCCCTGAAGGAGACAATTAACCATATGGTCTCTTTTTAGGTAATCAGGATTGGGCTGGGGGTGAGTCTGGTAATTCCAATTAGGATCGTGGGTAGGAATGGCTGTCTCCTCAGGGGAATAGGTGCTATTATTTTGGTGATGCATGGAGTCTGCTATTTCTCTAACTTTTTGAATGATAAAATCTCTTTCATCAGAGTTAGTACATGTGGAGAGAATAATATAGATGTCCCGCCAAGTAAGGTCATAGCTAAAGGTGAGGTATTTGAACTCTTTAGTAAAGCGGGAGGGACCAGTAGAAAAGGAGCCTAGCTTAGATTCAATCTGACTCAGGTCCGTCATCGAGAAAGGAACATGGACCCTAACAGGGCATTCAGCGCCTGCCACTTCTCTGAGAGGCATGTGGGTGCCTGGGGGTGCATAATGTTGCCCAGATCAGGTATGAGGAGGGGAAGAAAGGTCGGGAACAGGTGGGCCATTAGCAGAGGAAGTATCAGATGGTCATGCGGAGGCAGCGGGTTGATACAGTGGGGAGAGTTGAACTCACGGATATTGGGAAGGATACCAAAAATCAGGGGGGTCTGGAACAGAGGGAGAAGAAGAGGTTGAAGCTAAACCTAAGAGGCATGACTCACCCTTAGGTGGGAAATGGGACAAGTCCCATCGCATCTCAAAGAAAGTCAGGAGGTAGGGGACCTCACTCCATTTACCCTGCTGGCAGACACGGTTGTCTAAATCTCAGAGAATATCAAGATCAAGGGTTCCTTTAGGTGGCCGGTATTCACCATTATCAAGGTTATATTCTGGCCAGGCCACAGTTGAGAAGGAAATAAGATGTTTAGCCTCTAAAGTGGGGTAAAGTCCTCTCTTAATGTGGTCCAAAAGGATCCCCAAAGGAAAGTCCCTGGGGTAAGAGGAGGAGCCAGAGCCCATAGTTATGAAGGAAGGGAATAGGGGGGCAAAAGAAGGTAAAGTCTAGACCCTCTTAATCACCCAGAGGACAAGGGAAAACAGCAAGGCGTCCCCCTGTCATTTTCCTCAGGTCTGGTGGAGAGCAAATCTGACAGAGTTGGAGGGTGAAAAAGGTAAGACTTACCTAAGTTGTCCACTGAAGGATAGACGAAGGCGGCTCCCCATACGGGCCACCAAATTGTTAGGCACAGCCAGAGGAATGAGTAATGGGAGACCAAAATTTGTCTATTAGAATTTATTTGGCATGTTTGAGCTGCAGGAGGTCAGGCTAGAAAAGACCAGAACCTCTCCGAGCAAAGAGGGTATAGAGTTTTATAGAAGCAGGTAAACGAGGCTATTTCCCCTTCAATGCTTCAGGGGGTTTTTGTTGACAAAGAGTTTCAGAGCATGACCAAGCCCTTCAGCTCCACACCCTGACCCCAGGTCTCCATCCGGGCCACCATGTCCCAGTGATCAGCCCAGGCCAGCTGATCACCGACCCCTAAGCAATAAAGACAGGATCAAGACAAGATAACTTTTAAGATAAGGTTTCTGCTCCCAGCCTAAATATGGCTTAACATCACCCAATTGGAAAAATGTAAACAAAAAAGAATTTTAAAAAATGAAAATAGTTTAAGAGACCTGTTGGCTAACGTTAACAGCAATAACATGTGCATTAGAGGAATAACAGATGGAGAAGAGAGGGAACAAAGGACTGAGAACATATTTGAAGAAATAATGACTGAAAAGTTTCCTAACCTGGTGAAGGAAATTGACATACAAGCCCAGGAAGTGCAGAGAGTTCCAACCAGGATGAACCCAAATAAAGCCACACCAAGACGCATTATAGTTTCAGTGACAAGGGTTAAAGACAAAGAAAGAATCCTAAAAGGAGCAGGAGATAGACAGTGAGATACTTACAAGGGTGCTCTCATAAGATTATCAGCTGACTTTTGTACAGAAACTTTGCAGGCCAGAAGGGAGTGGCAGGAGATATTAAAAGTGATGGAAAATCAAAGGCCTACAACCTAGATTGCTTTACCCAGCAAAGCTATCATTTAAAATTGAAGAAGAGATAAAGAGTTTCCCAGAAAAGAACAAGCTAAAGGAATTTATTACTACCAAGTCAGCATTGCAGGAAATGTTAAAAGGGCTTCTATAAGCAAAAGAAAGGTGAAAATAATCTAATTTATGAAGATTAGAAATACAAATAACAAAATGGCAATAACTATATACCTAGCAATAATCACTTTAAATGTAACTGGATTAAATGCTCCAATCAAAAGAGACAGAGTGGCACTGTTGGTGGGATTGCAGATTAGTGCAGCCACTATGGAAAACAGTATGGAGGTATCTCAGGAATCTGAAGATAGAACTACCCTATGATCCAGTAATTCCACTCCTAGGCATCTACCCGGAGAAATCCAAAACTCCAATTCAAAAATCTGTATGCACTCCTATGTTTATTGCAGCACTTTACACAATAGCCAAGATATGGAAACAACCGAAATGCCCATCGGTCGATGACTGGATTAAGAAGCTGTGGTACATTTATACAATGGAGTTATTACACAGCCATAAAGAAAAAAGAAATCTTATCATTTGCAACAACATGGATGGATCTAGAGAACATTATGTTAAGTGAAATAAGTCAGAAAGGGAAAGACAAGTACCATATGATCTCACTTATATGCGGAATCTAAAGAAAAGAATATGTGTATGAACTAATCAGAAACAGTTTTGGGGACACAAAAAACCGAGAGTTGTTAGATGGGCGGGGGGAGGGGGTTGGGGATGGGGAGAAGGGTGAAGGGATTGGGGGGCGGCTGGTGACCACAGGATGGCCTCAGGGTTTTTTGAGAATTACTTTGGGGAACTTATTCAATAGTGTTTGGGGATTTTGTTGGGTGTCTGATGGACGTGTCCTGTTTGGGAGACCACCTCAGGGATGCTGTGGATGCCTGGTCATGGCATTGTACACCAGAGGCTGGACATTAATGAATGCCAACTATAATTTTATGTGTATAATGTGATGGTTCGGTGTGAGGTCGGGGTGGTGGTGGATGGGGGGAGGGAGGTTCACGGTGTGAGGGATGTAAAAATAAAATTAAAAATATAAATAAATAAATAAATAAATAAATAAATAATGATGACTTTCAAGCAAAAAAAAAAAAAAAGAGAGAGATAGGGTGGCTGGGTGAATAAGAAAACAAGACCCATGCATATGCTGTATAGGAGAGACTCACCTCAGATCAAAAGACACACACGGGCTGAAAGTGAAGGGTTGGAGTAAGATATTTCATGCAAATGGAAATGAGAAAAAAGCTGGAGTTGCAATACTTATATTGGACAAAATAGACTTTAAATTGAAGAATATAACAAAAGACAAAGAAGGGCACTATATAATAATAAAGAAATCCATCCAACAAGCGGACATAACCCTAGTAAACATCTATGCACCCAATGTAGGAGCACCTAAATATATAAAACAGATACTGACTGACATAAAGACAGAGATCAACAGTAACACTATTATAGTAGGGGACTTCAACACACTACTGACAACAAGAGACAGATTCTCCAGACAGAAAAGCAATGTGGAAACAGTGGCCTTAAATTACACATTAGACCAGTTGGATTTAATTGATATTTTTAGAGCATTTCACCCCAAAGCTGCAGAATATACATTCTTCTCCAGTGCACATGGAACATTTTCCAAGATAGACAACATGTTAGACAACAAAACAAGTTTTAATAAATTTAAGAAAATTGAAATCATTTCAAGAGTCTTCTCTGACCACAGAGCTATGAAATTAGAAATAAATTACAAGAAAAAACTGGAAAATACACAAATACATGGAGACTGAATAACGTTTACTAAATAATAAATGGGTCAACAATGAAATCAAGAAAGAAATCAAAAGATACCTTGAGACAAATGAAAATGAAAACACAACAACCCAAAATCTATAGGATGCAGCAGAAGCAGTCCTAACAGGGAAATTCATAGCAATGCAGGCCTACCTAAAGAAACAAGAAAAATCTTAAATCAACAATCTGTCCTTACACCTAAGGGAACTGGGAAAAGAACAGCAAAATAAGCCCAAAGGGAGTACAAGGAAGAAAATAATAAAGATCAGAGCAGAAATAAATGAAATAGAGACCCCCCCCAAAAAAATACAAAAGATCAATAAAAACAAGAGCTAGTTTTCTGAAAAGATAAACAAAATCGACAAACCCTTAGCCAGACTCACCAAGAAAAAGAGAAAGGACCCAAATTAATAAAATCAGAAATGAAAGAGGACAGTGACAACAGATATCACTGTAACAGAAAATTTTAAGAAAATACTATGAGCAACTATATGCCAACAAATTAGACAATCTGGAAGAAATGAATATATTTCTAGAAGCATGCAATCTTCCAAGACTGAATCAAGAAGAAATAGAAACTCTGAACAGACCGATTACTACCAAAGAAATTAAATCAGTGATCAATAAGCTCCCAACAAGTAAAAGTCCTGGAGCAGATAGCTTCACAGGTGAATTTTATAAAACATTCAAAAAAGAAGAAAAAAAAATTCAAAAAAGAATTAACACCTATTCTCTTCAAATTAGTCCAAAAAAATCCAGAGAGGGAAGTCTCCCAAGCACATTTTACGAAGCCACTGTTACTCTGATCCCAAACCAGACAAAGACATTACAAAAAAAGAAAACTACAGGCCAATATCCCTAATGAACATAGATGCAAAAATCCTCAACAAAATACTAGCAAACTGGATTCAGCAACATGTTAAAAAGGTCATATACCACAATCAAGTGGGATTCATTTCCGGTACGCATGGTTGGGTCAATATCCACAAATCAATTAATGTGATACACTACATTAACAAACTGAAAAATAAAAATCATACAGTCATATCAATAGATGCAGAAAAAGCATTTGACAAAATCCAGCAGCCATTTATGATAAAAACTCTTAGCAAAGTGGGAATAGAGGGATCATATCTCAATATAATAAAGGCCATATATTATAAACCCACAGCTAACATCATACTCAATGGGGAAAAGCTAAAACCATTCCCCTTAAGATCAGGAAAAAGACAAGGTTGCCCACTTTCACCACTTTTATTCAACATAGTTCTGGAAGTTCTAGCCACTGCAATCAGACAAGAAAAATAAATAAAATGCATCAAAATTGGAAAGGAAGATGTAAAATTGTATTTATATGCAGACGACAGGATACTATATAGAGAGCACCCCAAAGTCTCCACCAAAAAACTATTAGAACTGATAAATTAATTTAAATGAACTGATAAATGAATTAAAGTAGCAGATATAAAATTAATATTCAGAAATCAGTTGCATTTGTATACAACGATAATAAACTACCATAAGGAGAAATTAAGAAAACAATCCCATTTACAATTACTTCAAAAATTATAAAATACTTAGGAATAAAATTAACCAAAGAAGTAAAAAACCTGTACTCAGAAAGTTATGACACTGAAGAGAGAAATTAAAGAAGATATAAATAAATGCAAACACACACCATGCTCATGGATAGGAAGAATTAATATAGTTAAAATGTCCGTACTACCTAAGGCAATCAATAGATTCAACGCAATTCTTATCAAACTACTAATAACATTTTTCACATAAATAGAACATATAATCATAAAATTTATATGGTACCATAAAAGACCCAAATATCCACAGCAATTAGGGTTTCCAGGCGGGAATTCCCACCCATTCTCAGGAATTTTTTTTTGCTTTCCCATTCCCAAATTCTGAGATATAAACTGTTTTCTGTTCTTCTTGATGAATCGTTTCCACAAAGTGACATCCAATACTACAAACCACCTTGGTTCAAGGAGCCGATTTTCCTGATTTCCTGACCAACTTTTCTCAGGATTCAGGAACAGGAAAGCGAAAAAAAAATCCTGAAAATGGGGGGCGGGGGGGGGTGCGGAATTCCCTCTTGGAAACTGTAACAGCAATCTTGAGAAATAAGAACAAAGTGGGAGATATCATGAACCTGACATCAACTCATACTACAAGACTATAATCAAAACAGCATGGTACTGACATAAAAACAGACATATAGATCAATGGAACAGAATAGAGAGCCAGAAATAAGTCCATACCTTTACTGTTTTATTACAGTCCTACTAAGAAATTGACTATGTCTATGAGGGAAAAGTCCAGCTAAAAACCATGCCCACTACCTAAATATTCATAACCACTAGAGGATTTAATTCAGATAGGTTAAAAAACTGAGCTTTCTCACAGGGAACACCAGCAATAACACAAATCCAAAAATAGGTTTTAGAGAAACTTTAAAAGAGAGAATGGTGGAACTAGAGTCTAGATAGACCTCCCAAAGAATACTGCCAGACGGGGACAAAAGGAAGGAAGTAATGATCAACATAGAATCTTCTGCATTTCATCATGTCAGGGACTCAGAAAGAATTCTTTTCTTTTCTGTCCAAGAGGTGACGATCAGAACAATAATGAAGATGGTCAAATGAGGCTATGCAGAGATAGGCCTAAGAATAATGCTCTGAGTCTCTCACCACCCCTAAGACCAGTGCCAATGATTGAACACCTAAAGCAACTATAGAATATCTGTTTGGCTTCTAGAGCAATTCTGAAACCAACATCCAGTGACATTAGCCTCTTTTGTACCTCTATTCTTCATGTATAAATATGAGGTGTGATAAAAAAATACCGTCAATATTTAAATAAGAAATTTTATTACAGTAAAAGACACATTGCCATTAATCCCCCTCAAAATACTCCCCCTTACTTCAAACACACTTATCCCATCATTCTCACCACTTTCTGAAGCAGTTCTGGAAGTCCTCTTCTATGAGTGTCTTTAGTTGCACTGTCGTGGCTGCTTCAATGTCCTGAATTGATTCAAAACGTTTTCCTTTCATGGTCATTTTGACTTTGGGGAAGAGCCAGAAGTTGCATGGTGCCAGATCCAGTGAATAAGGTGGATAAGGACACACTATAATGTTTTTATGTGACAGAAATTGCAATACCAGAAGCGATGCGTGATACAGTGTTATCATGATGGAGGAAGAAGTAAAGACACTCACGAAAGAGGACTTCCAGAACTGCTTCAGAAAGTGGCAAGAACAATGGGATAAGTGTGTTGGAAGTGATGGGGAAGAATTTGAGGGGGATTAATGGCAATGTATCTTTTGCTGTAATAGATTTTATATTATTATTATTATGTAAACATTCACCGTATCCTTTTATTAATTAAAATTTATTGGGGTAACAATGGTTAGTAAAGTTACATAGGTTTCAGGTATACAATTCTATAATATACCATCTATATATCACATTGTGTGTTCACCACACAGAGTCAGTATTTTTTAAAGAAATAGAGCAAAAAAATCATGAGATTTGCATGGAACCACAAAAAAACCCGAATAGCCAAAGCAATCCTAAGAAAAAAGAATAATGCTAGAGGTATCACACTCTCTGACTTCAGCTTGTACTACAGGGCAACAATAATCAAAACAGTTTGGTATTGACAGAAAAATAGACACACAGACCAATGGAATAGAAGCGAAAACCCAGAGATAAACCCACATAAATATGGACAGATAATTTTCAACAAAGTGGCCAAAAACATACAATGGAGCCTTTTCAATAAATGGTGCTGGGAGAATTGGAAAGCCACGTGCAAAAGAATGAAACTGGACTGTTGTCTGTCACCTTGTACCAACTCGAAATAGATCAAACACCTAGACATAAGACCTGAAACAATAAACTACATAGAAGAAAACATAGATACTAAACTTAGGGACCTTGGGTTCAAAGAGGATTTTATGAATTTGATGTCAAAGTCAAGGGAAGTAAAAGCTAAAATAAACGAATGGGGCTATATCAAACTAAAAATCTTCTGCATAGCAAAAGAAACTATGGACTAAATAAAGAGGCAACCAACCCAATGGGAGAAGATTTTTGCAAACAGTGCCTCTAATAAGGGGCTAATATCAAAAACATATATAAAGAACGCACACCATATTTTTCAATCACACATCGTATGTACAAGTCCTGTGCTATGTTTTAGTTCTTGTTTAAGAGGCTATTATAATCCCTCAAGAAATATTGGGTTTATGAAATAGAAGAAACCAGTACTCCAGTACCTCTTTTAAGTGGACAGAGAGGACCTCTGAAGATGTGCAGTTCTGGAAACTACAACTCTGGTGATCGGGATCAGTAAGCAACCATAGTTGGTGGAGGCAGAGAGCACAGAGAGGTGGAAAGAATCACAACACAGATCTGTGGCTACCCACCAACAGGGCACACCTACCTCCCAGTGCTTTCCACCAGGAAAACATGGTACTGGAAGCTCCAGCCATTACTTCCAGCCTGCCTATTCCTGAAGCAAACCTCAAGGCACATCTGCAGTGAAAGCAGAGGCCGAAGGTGAGTAGACAGAAGTGGGGAAAGGAGGGCCGGGGTCTACAAAGGAAAGATCCAGAACCAGGTCAGAGGTAGCCTCAGTTTTCTTTACCTGTGAGCCTTAGTTCCATCATTGGTAACATGGGCACAGAGTTTCCTCCCTCACAGGGATTTTGTTACCATTTGAAAAAGTGAAATTTTCTTTTGTGTATAAAACTCTGCATAAATGCTCAGTTCATCGCACCAAAATTTTTTCAGTAATTCCATTCTTCCATTAAACATCTCCAAGGAAGATCACACAATCCTCCTTACTAGAGCATTAATTTCATCCTAACCTCTTCAATTTCTGGTGTGTGTTTGAGCATTAAATAGTACAGAAAATAGGATTGAGTTCAAGTTGAAATTCCCTTCTGTCTGAGCATGTTCTGAAGTTAACAAAGCACTGGTCTCTTCTGTAATGAAAGTCTGTTCTCTAGACCCAGGAGTCAGATGCCTGCTTTCACCAAAAAGGCAAGGAGAGACTTTGATTTGCACCATTACTAACTGCGTTGGCAGGGAATTTTTTTGTTTGAACTACACTTTAAAAAGGAAAGAAAAAAAACAGTAAAGAAAAATCACAACTTCCCCTTTTTAACCTATTTCCTATGTTTTTCCCCACTTTGGACAAATAAAAAGTAAAAAAGGAGAAAAGGAGCTCAATAAAAAGCTGTAAGCTCAAATCATTGATCCTTCTCCAACACGTCACTTGGCATCAAAAGAAATTTATGACAGAGAGTAAAAAAAAAAAATCAAGAAGTTTTCTTAAATAGTTGAGGAAAATTAAGTTCTCTACATTTTCTTACAGAGAAAGCCTGGAGAAACTTAAAATTGTATCTTTTTTAGGCTTATCTGACCTTGCTCTATTTTAGCTTTTAAGTACCTGGAAGTTTTTGGACCCCATAGAATTACACCTCTTTTTATTGTAAATGAGAGGATTACCTATGGCTCAACACAAAACATAAACAAATTCCTGCTCGATACATGGTAAAGTCTTAAACCATCCAAATTATTTTCTGGCTTCAAAGGCCAGTTTTCTGAGTATCTATCTGTCTTTTATTCCTCCTCCCTTTCTTAGATAACTGAAACAATTTGCAACAGAAAAAGAGTATACCAGCATAATAGAAGTCCATTAAGGAGCGTCAACTTGTCTGTGGCTCTGAAAGAAAGGATGCAAACTTTCTTGACTGGCACACATTTCCCATTTTTCTTGATGTTCCTCCTGGATGCCATCACCAAGGAAAGTGCAGAAGCAAATTTCTGCCATTTAATTTGGAGTACTTTGACCAGCTTTCTATCTTCTGTGGTGAAGAAGCCCCTTATTGGGGCTCTATTTGGGGTATATACACACTGTTGACCTAATTTTAAGGATCTTGCTGTTTCTACTACTTAGCTGTCATGATAATGGTTGTTCTTTTTAATGCCTTTTCTGTGTTTTGATTTGATTGATCTCTTCAAACTCAGCAACCCTATTTCCGTAAAATGTTCTCCCCAAGTGACTGAGAAGCCTGGGCTGTTCTCTGAGAACTGGGGACCTCACTGAGGGAGAGAAAAGGCCTGACTTACAGGTTTCATGGAGGAGTTTGCTGCAAGTTTCACATGCTCCCTTTTTAAAAAACTACTTTATTGAGATATGATTGACATGTAAAAAGTTATACATATTAGGTACAACTGAATGAGTTTGTGGTAAGTATATGCCCATGAAACTGTCACCACCCTCAGAGCGGTAAGCAGCTTGATCATCTCCCTAAGTTTCCTCCCATCAACCCTTTTTATAATTATTATGCCTGTGTGTACATGTGTTTATGTTAAAAAACCATTTAACATCTTAACATAAGACCTACTCTCTTAGTATTTTTTTTAACAGCTGAGCAATCAAAAGTTCAGAGAGTTTTTTGGGTAAGTTTTTGCCCAAAAATCACAAGTTTGGGAGAAAGAAAATACTAGAACTCTAGTCTGTCCAGATCTCTTTGCATAACAACTAACAACACACCACCTCTGCCTTTCCCACAAAACTTCCAAGAGTGCATACATGTGCTGTGCTTGATCTGAGGGTGACAGACACACTTTCCGGGGATAGCGTCTTGCCTTCCACAGACTTGGAGAGATTGCTTTTTGGTTGTCACAGCAGAGCCTGTCAGCAGATGCTTAATCAGCCTCAGGTTCAACGTCAGCCTTTACTTAAGAAGAGCTCCCCTGGTATCCCTCTGTCTTCCTCTCTGGAGAGTGCCTGTCAGGAGGGTCCCATCTGCTCCCACTGTTTTCCAGGAACTGTGTATCTGGGCTTCACATAGAGCTGTGGTGTGCCTGGGAGCGTTTTTTCCTGACTACATTGCTTGTGCTCATTTCCTTCCTCGGCTCTCTTTAGAGCAAATGTTTCAGTACCTCCCTCGATTAAACATACAATGAGAAGAGAAGGGACTCATTTTCCCATCACTCAATCCACCACCTCTGTTGAAGCCATACTCTGTCTTGCTACCTGTTACAGTAACTGCAATCTCTCTGCTACCAGCAAAAGCCAAATCCATGCCTTGAACATCGTACCCCATCTCCTTGAGTTTCTCAAGGACTTTGCTCCTGCAGTTATCCCCTCTCTTGTACCTTCAAGTTTATCTTCCCTAGTGTACTAGCGGTCGTGCCCAACAGCACAGCAGTACATTATTTTATGCAGTGACTTCGTTCACCTAAAAGAACACACCCACTCCTCCAGTAGCCACTGAATAATTTTACTTCCCTAATAGGAAAACTCTCAAAAGAGTGGTTTATACTCTTTATTTTCACATGCCCTCACAAATACTTTTTTAGACCTACTCCATTTTATTCCCTGCCACTCTGTCAATATTACGCTAACTCTTGTCAAGGCCACTGACTTACCTAAAACTTAATTTTCAAAAGCAAACTTCTTAACCACCCTGTAATCGATTCTACCTCTAGCCTTCTCTATTTCAGTAAATGTTTCATTGATTCTCCTAGTTGCTCAAGCCATGTGGAGTTTTTCTCATACCCCGTACCCCCACCCATGAGCAAGGCCTGGTGGTTCAACCTTTAAGAAATTTCTCAAACACAACTAGAGTGTTTTTCACGCTCTTCACCACTATACCCTATTGTGTACCAGGATCATCATTCACCTGGATTACTCTAAGGATTTCCTAACTGCTTCTACATTTGCCCTGCTGCAGTTTATTTTTCACATGGCATCTAAAATGGTTATTACAACAAATCCTCCAATGGCTTTCTTTCACACTCAGACTAGAATCCACACATCTAAAATCACGCCTTACGAGGCCCTATATGATCTTGTTTGCATGTGCTAGTGCCTATGCATGAAATCTCCATTCCCTCCCCTAAATCTTCACATGGCTTGCTCCCTCACTTTACGGAGAGCCCTCCTCAAATGTTACTTATTTAGAGGACTTCCTTCTCAAAATCGACCAATAGACCTCTTTATCCCACTAAATTTTTCTTTAAATTATAATGTATTTTCATAATTTTTAATTTAAAAATATGCCTTCAGGGTAAAGACTCTTCTCTGTCTTTTTCACCATTGAATCCCCAGGGTCCAAAATGGTACTTAACACATAGTAAGTGTTCATTAAGAACTTGTTAGGAAAAAATGGGTAAATAAGTGAATTTAAACATACCATGAATCATGTGATCAATTATTTAATGTGAAGTGCCTAAATTGAGGATGAGCCTGTCATTCCGGTTGGTATTAAGGATAAAAGAATGACTGTTGTGATAACCCATAGAGAATGCTCACTCAATATTCTCCCCCTAAATGAGCCAGAGAAGTAGGCTTCCCCCCCAAAAAAAAATACATATAATAAATACCTTCTCTGTGCACCACTGTTTTAATTTTTTTTAAAGCAATATATTTGATATTATTTTTATTTGCTTTTATATCACACAGTCCACAATTTCAGCCTCCCAAACCAAGACCACTACCAAACAGTCAAAACTTTTGTTATCTGTGATTATTTCCCTTCTATTATTAATCACCTTAAAAACGGCCCAGCTTCCTGGGTCATGTTTGCCGAGTGCATGTTTGCTGGAACCATGCCCTAAAGTACTGTATATCCTTCTACCTCCTGAGAACCTGACAACATCCTTCTCATCCTTTGTTCTGTTATCACATTTTCTACAAGACCTTCCTCTTTTTTTTTATTTTCAGAGCTTTCATACGAGCTTTGCTCTACTTCTTGTAAGTCACTTAATATTTTATTTTTTATAACATATAGAAATGTCATATTTTCCTTTCAAGATGATACATTCTTAAAATAAGGGACTATATAATTGCACACCCATCAACTAGTAGCCTGTCTGGCAAATAATAGATGCTCAATGAATCATTATTGATGAGTAAATGAATCAATAAATATATAAATAAATATAGACTAAAATAAAGCAGGGTGGTAGTCTATAGGACGCAGGGTCAAGGAATAAAAGATTGGGTTAGCATTTGGCCCTCAGAAACTCATAGACATGATGCTAACTACCAAGAACTAAGTATCTACAGGATCTTAATTATGAAATACCACCCACAGGAGTGTGTGTTAGTGAGTGAGTGAGTGAGTGTGTGTGAGTGTGTGTGTGTGTGCGCACGTGCACATGCGTAAGAGGATCCTTAGTCTAATAAATATTCTTCCTCATCCTTGGTTTAAGAAACAAATTCTACATCTGGTTTCCTGGTAAAAATTCTGCTGCCTGATACATTGATGAGGAACCTTGGTATTTTTCACAAAATCATCTCATCCCCTCTCTGCATGAGCAAGCTCTTCCATCTATTAGGGGTGAGTTGGCCAACTTCACCAACTTTTGGAGTCTACCTCTGACAGTATTGTTGTTCCGTGCTAGACAAAGTGTCCTCTGTCCTGCACATCACAGACAAGAGAGAATCTCTGAGGTCTTTGGATTGGCTACAGTCCCAGTCCACAGAGATTTCCACTATTCGTTATTACTGTAAGGGCTGTGTTACCTTTGGTGTTCTATCTGAGTGACTGAAATCCCAACAAAAGTCACAGAGTAATGGATCTTAAAGGAGCAAAGACATGAATCAGTTGTCAGCCCTACTCTCCAGCTTTCAGACAGAACCACACACAAACAACTCAGAAACACTGAAGGGTGGATGGCTATAATGGAAACAGTCACAACCACAAGTGTTGCAAATTATACTTCTTAGGACATCTTATAAGTTTATTTTACTCTGTAAATTCATGAGAGTTTTCAATATGGGAGCCATTTTGGATGCTATTAGCCATCATAATTGGAAAGGAGTTAAACATTTAATTTAAAATTTGTACACCCAATAGAAAAATTCAGGAAGTCAAAAGTATGAAAGGGACATTTTCTCAACTACTTTTAGAATTCCTCACACACTTTGCAGGACAGTAATATTTCAGCCCTTAGTGCCACTGCCATACATGATTCTTTGAAAACAGGTACTAAAGGGAAGTCATTGGGCTATTATTTTTACTTGGAAATTGAAGGTGAAAACCCTGAACCGAAATTGAGGAACCAATTTACAAAATGAAATGACCCTTAACAGGAAAGTCATCTAACTAGTCCCACTGGCAAGTCCTGTCCTTGAAATGTGAAATTCAGGGCTGGTTGAACTCCCCACTGTTAGAGGAAGGGAGTACTGCTGTCCCATCCCTAAGGATTGTCACCATTTTGATCATCACAGCATATAGATTCAGGAGAAAAAAGTAAATGGACTGACAGGCAGCAAAATCCCTACATATTCTTAGGGATTAATGGTGAAGCTTTAATAAAGTGTTTCAGATTCTAAATTAATCTTAAAACATAGGTGTGCTTGACCACATGTCAAACCCAGTCATTTTCTGGCTGAACTACATTTCATATATACATAGGCAGATAATTTTATGTTGACAGAAGCAGGCCTTGCAAGGAACCCCATCCTGCCTTGGGCAAGCCAACTACAGAATGTTCTTCCATGTACAAGAAGTAGAAAATGTTCATGAGTCACTTGGGTTTCCAGCAAGAACTGTGAATGAAGAAAAACCATATATCCTAGTTAGCTTATTTTGAAATATCTGTTTTTTTGGTTTGAAAATCTTCAGGGATATTTGCCTTCTGTGAGGGATTTTCATAACGGACTCTGCCTAGGCAGCAAGAAAGTCTGTCATTGTTGAACATGTTTGAAAATATAAGGCTGACTTAAAAGTGCCTACCAAAGGTCTCCCAGCCTATTTGCCTGCAGTTCGGCAGCTGCCATCATGTGACCTTTGTACTTTGTGCAACAGTGAGTGGCTGAGCACAAATGACAGAGAGGGAGGTTTTCACAATCCAGGCTAATCTGGAGAAGTACAATAGCTTCTGTCAAATGCACTTAATATATTTGGTACTTGCATGCATCTATGTATACATTTAATGTGGCAGGTTATTTTTGCTCCCCACTCCGCAAAATCTGTTATGAAATTTGTGGTACATTTTAAAATCAATTGTATCTTGGAATCAAGGAAATATGGCTTTATCCTGCATTTTAAGACCAAAATTATAATTAACACACATTACAACATAAATACCATATAAAGAAGACTGTATTTTTTTTAAAAATCTCTGTATAAACTGGCTTGCTAAACTTAAACATAAATTTCAACTTAATGTAAGTTTTGGAGTTATCCCCAAATACCTTATGAAGTCACCTTCTCTCTCCCTCTTGTCCAGAATTAGACAGCTTTGAAGGATTCCATTTGCTTGGGTGCTACTCTCATTTCGGAAAACATATTGTTTGGAGAGTTTATTTCTGGCTTATTCTTGCATTTCAGGCTTGAATTCTTTCATTAGATTGTTTGTTTTACGTTAAATAGGATCATATCTATTCCAGTATCTTGAGCATTTGTGATTACAGATCCATTCTAGGCTTCCCTTCATGCTCTGATGAGGAAAACATCTCTGTTGCTCTCATGGTTCAACCCCGAAACAGCCTCTCTTACTTTCTCACCCTACTCCCGTGCTGCTCTGAGGAAAATGTGTGAAGCATTTCCTGTCTTTAGTCTCTCTCAGTCTGTTACTTCTCTGTTTCTTCCTTGGACTGATATCACCCCTCCATCAGATACAGAGGCTCCACTTTAGCATTAGCTCCTGTGAACAGGACAGACTTTATTTTGCATAACATGTTCATTGAATAACTTGGGAGGATAAATCCCTTTTTTCTAGGTATTTTCATTTTAAGCTTTTACATTAATTATAGAAATTGGAAATAGAATTTAAAGCTGTTTCCTTCTTAATGGAACTCTATGCATCAGCAGGCCAGAAGACCACGAGGAAATTGATTTTGACCCTAAAATCATAGATTAATATTTTGCATATGCAGATAGTCTAGGCATAACTTTCTAAGTCGTTTTGTGCACTGGGTGGGAAAAACAAATCAAGAAGTAAAAAACATGGCCCATGATCACTCCTCTCCAGGTGTCCTAATGTCTCCCTGCAGAAAACCTACGCTGAACTATCTGTGACCACTTACAGACTAACTGTTCTTGGGAGATTTTAAGGACAGAATAATGCGCCTTGAGTTAGTAGCTGCTTGCTGTTGCAAACCTGGATGCTGAGCCTATCTACCACAACCTAACCTTATGACAGCTGAGAAGCTGATCTGGCATTACCTGTCTGTCAACAAAATATTCCTTAAAGACATTACTATCTGCCTTGGAATGACCAGGGCCACTTTCAGGGGACAAATTCCCTGGGAAGCTCAGGATTATGTATTTTAATAAGGTACTTGGGTGATTATTATACTCATTAAATTTTGAGAACCATCACTTTGCAGCTTTTACTAAAATACTCGCTTACACTTTTTTCCTGCCTATTTCTTTCCATTCTTCAACTGACCATAACTTGTTCTTTCTGTTATTCTGCCACAAAATTCACAGATATTAACCATGCAAAGCCTTTTCTAATTTTGTCTGCTCCTTGCCCCATTCCTTCTTCTGACCTATCAGTGGATGGAAATCACACTCACTTGCAGCACAAATGGAGTCAGCTTTGGAACCTCTGCCACAGAACCTAAGATAGTATCAGCATAATAAAGAGAGGCAGCCGAATATGTCCTCAAGGTCATCCCAGTGAAACAGCCATACACCAAAAATTCCAGGGATTCTTTGCGATAGCCCATAGCTGTAAGGGGGGTAGATACAAAGGATTTGTGACGGTCTAAGATCCAAAGCCTTTTTTTTTACATGGATGAGGAATCTGTGTACATACGCATGAGTAGAATGAGAGAATTGTTCCAAATATAGATAGCATTTAAAATGGAGAATATTGATGCTGATTTATATTAAGAAAGTTTTAAATCTATAAAATGTACACTTATTTGTGTAAGAGCAATGCTAATTACTGTCGTGGATATCTAGTATTTATAATTTTTGCCTAATTGCTATGTAGAATGATGTTTACTATGCATATCATAATTATGTATTACTTTGATTTTCATTAGTTTCTACATTTCTTTAGGGTAAGGATAAAAATGTACCATATTTCTGTACCCTGAGGCTTACTATGACAGCAGTTTTCATATTGTGCATTCTCAGTAAAAGAATTAATTAATGTTTATGTTTTACTCCTGTTACATTTGTGTCTATGCATATTTACACAAATGGCCCCAGTAAGTCACTGGATCCCTCCACACCACAAACACATGCATACCTTTCCTAGTACTCCTGGTGATGTCAGAAACAGGGGATGAAGGCCATTACCATATAGCTACCATGAAGAGGACATAGAAGAGAAAGTGAAGGAACACAGAGAGAAAGATAATAGGAGCACATGGGGAAGAAGAAAAGGATAAATTATATTTCATTGGACTTCTAACTGATAGAAAATACTCTACAATGCATATAACCATTATTAAACACATACTGGGGGCCAAAAAATGTATACAAGTGGACACTTTGGTCAACGTTGCTCAAGAAACAGTTCGCTGTAATTAGAAGTGTCCAGACGCTGATGATAACCACTTTGAGCAGCTCTTGTAATTGCAGAAGTCAAACGTAACTTGCATCCAATTTTGTTATGAGTATATATTGAGTATTACAATTTTAATACAGTTTTCCTTTTTAAAAATGTGTATACATTTTTTTGGCACCCTCTGTAGTTCAAACCAAAAGTCGAACCACCCAAGTTCAAACCAGAAGTCTTAGTTGAGCACAGCTGACTGTGTCCCTTTCAACACACACAACGTTCTGCTCCTTTCTCAAATTTCAGATAAGACAAGGCAGTGCCTTTACTTCTCCATTCACACCATACTGTTGACCAGCTTCCCCTACAACTCTGCATATGCTATTTTAATCTGCTTCGAGACCCATGCTGGATATACCTTTGCAGGAGGGTATTCCTTCCTTCCCTAGCACTAGCCTTCACAGGCTTTTAGTATCAAATCTTAGAAGAAAAATAAGTGAAGATGAAGATGAAGAAAAAAAGGAGGAGGAGGAGGAACAACACCACACACACACACACACACACACACACACACACACACACACACACAGAATTGAAAACAGAAAAGCACTGAGCACATCCTGATCCACATCAGGTGCAAGACTCAGTCATCAGGTGTTCTAACTGTGAACTGCTTCTTATGTACCTTTCAGAAATCCAAATAATATGATTGTTGGTGAACCTCTAATCCATGTGGAAATTGAAATATAAATTTTCTTTTATTGAAAATTATCAAAGTCATCTTTTCCTTTATCCCTCACCACCACCCACCCCAAATTGGTTTCTAAATTTACAACCAATAGACATTGAATTCAACCCTCTCCTAAAGCCATTCGTTCCCACCAATTTCCAATTTCTATATTTTTGTACCTTCCATGAAGCATGATCCTGAGTTTTATGTTTACTTGATAAGAAGACCAACTCTATTTATGGATGTTCCAGCTTCAGAGATATTGCCATATAACATGACTTTCAGCTTATAACTTTTAAAATGAGTAAATAAAAGGAATGTTATTCATGATTCTCTCTTTCCGAATCAGGAGAAATTTACTTTAGTTGCCTTAGTAACCAGAATGTCAATCATTTTCTCCCCATGCAAATTGCTTTAGATTTCACATAGAACGTTTTTAAAATAGAATTTTTTTCACATGCTATTTAACTTCTAGAGTTTGTTAAAAAATAAACTTCCTACTTACTTGAATGCTTTCTTAGAGAAGCCAATACATTTTTTTCTTCATGAACATATTAAACTTATTTAGGGTATACAGAACAATTTTGATGTGTTTGTAAGTTCTGTAAATATATTTTGTAAATATATATCTTATTAATTGATGGATATAAATTTAGATGTATATAAAGAACCATAAATATTAAGATTCGAATAATTCAATGACAGTGACAAAATTAGATGTAAATACAGAAAATTAAATTTTTAGTTGTAGACAAAACCCATGCTTAGCGTGAAAATTGGGAGAATATACAAAACGACAAAGAAAACTCGTAAGTGCACTATTTAGAAATAAACACTCTTTTATAGATTTATACTATTTTTTCTTACATACAGTGAATAATATTGTAATAGTTTTGCATACTAAAGTTGTATTGGTAACATTAAACGGAATAGTTTAACACCTAATATTACTTCATTGTGTGGACTGATTCGCTTTATTGATATTTTTACCATTTATTTTTACTTTCCTATTTACTTTTGCCATTATTAATACTGTAGTAACTGTGGTAAATATTTTGCCTGGATATGGATAGAATTTTTTTATTTTTTTTTTTTAGGTTAAAGTAGTAGGAATAGAATTTCTGGGTCCATTGGTAGGAAATTTGGAACATTGGTATGTTCTTGGACACCTATTTTCCCAGAACATTTTACTAATTTATCCATATTTGAAAGTATGTGAATGTTTGAATCACTGCAATCTCACCAACAGTGGAGCTAACTTCTATTTTTTTTCCCCAGTTCGGTAGGTAAAATATTAGATTGTGGGGTTTTTTGCCTTTATTCAATTTCTAACAACTTATTTCTTTTGGTTTTTAGCCATTGTTATTTATAATTCTATGAATCAGATGTTAAAAGTATGTAGTTTTAGCAATTAAAAGCTGCTTAATTATAATAATAAACAATTACGTTTATTCCCAGATATTTTATATTTTCTCTTACTATCATAAGTAAAGAGAATTTTTTAATAAATTTAACTAGTTTTACAAATTTTTTTGGCCATTTGAGATTCCTCCTTTGTGATTTGCTTGTACACATACTTTGGCATTTTTCTGTGTAAATTATGTCTTATGTATTCTTCCTATGAATTCTTCATTGGTTGTATACATTTCAAATATGTTCTAGACAGTAACTTGACTGTTTATTTGTTTGTTTAGGATATCTTCTGTACAGAAGTTTTAAAGTTTTATATATACACGTCATGCAGTGTGTTTTATTAAGATGTGTTCTTTTTGCATGTCATTTAAAACATTCTCTATTACCTCAAATGTTGAATTATGCTATTTTTTTCTTTTAAATGTCTTAAGGTTTCCTACTGACACATGTGTATGTTCTTAATCCACCTGAAATTTATTTGGGGTAGATCTGAAGTAGATCTGGTTGTTTTCTTTTCTTCAGAGAGACAACTAATTGGTTCTTATACTCTATCTCCACAGTGATTAATCATGTTACCTCTTTGCCTATCATATTTTCTTGCATACTTGTACATAAATATTTTTAGGCTGTCTCTATTGTGACGACTCTTCTACTTGTTAATTCCTACACCAATAACATACTATTTTAATTAATGAAAAAATACTACATATTCATTCTCTTACAAAATTGCCTCATAGTTTAAAGATTCTATCAACTTTTTGTCCTTTTCTTATGAACCTCCTTTCTGTGTACTTTGCCCATTTTCCTATGCTGTTGTTAATATTTTTCTTCTTGAATATATGACTTTCTTACAAATTAAAGAAATCAGCTCTTGTCTTTCATAGAACATGCAGGTTTTGCTTCATTGCTCTTGATCTCTACATTTGGTTTTTGATATTTTTGCTAAATATAAGATCTTTGAGTATTGTTTGTTTTAAACATTAGAAAATCAATTTCATTATGTATTTTCTTTATGAGTTTTAGGAATAAATTAAAACTTATTAAATAACATTTAATGACATTTCTCAATGATTAGCAATAAAAATCTTCAAAATAGCTTTTCTTTTATTTATGAGAAATAGAAGAATGACTTTATATCCTATGACATTCCATCCCTGTTTTTTTTCCCTCATTAAAATTTACATTATGTATAAATTAAAAATTCTGTCATTTACTAAATTTACTATATTTTGCTATATATTTTTATATTCAAGAATAGATCTTGAATTTATATACTCAATTTTGAAATCATATGTTCGGTGGTTATCTATAGTTAAAGCTTTATATTAAATAAATTGTTCTCATTCAGAGGGAGTAAATATTTAAGAAATTTCTTTGGACAATGTGCACATGTTGGCCTATTTCCTTTGCATACCATGGAGAGCTTGGCTACATAAATGATTTCCTGGTTATCAACAACTTTATCTCGAAAATCTTTAGAGATTGATGTGCATCTTCCAGTATCTTAATATTATGAGATGTCTGAAGTTAGTTTGTTTTATTGTTTCTAATTTTTTAGTGATATTCCATTAAAGCTTCTAAATTGTTCCTTTGAAAAAGGAAAGCCAAGAAAAATCTAGGTAAGTGTTTCTTTTATTAACTTAGGACAAACTGATCAATTCCTTTCTAATGTTAGCTTGGGCCCTTTTCTTTACAATTTGGGAATTCTTTCTCTCTCTACTTTGATTATTGCTTCTCTTCTAATTCTTCTGGCTCTTCTTTTTACAAATATCTAATCTCTAAATTGCATCTCCTCTGTTGTCACTATATTTATAATCTTCTGCTATTGTCTTCATCTCTTTGTCTTTTTACTCTGCATTTTAGGAGGGAATCACCACTGTCCTTTGCATATGTGATCTGATTGTCATCTGTGGGTTTTTGGGTTTTTTTTTCTCCTTTGCAGTCTTTTCTTACATCAGTCAGCTTATTTGAATCTCTGATTTCATCTAAATATATTCTCTTCCTATACTTCCCTTTCACACTCTATGAAGGTCAAAATCTATTTTCCTACAGACTTCAAGTGGGGAACTTATTTTTGTTTCATTGATCTTATTCTGTTTAGAAACGACTTTTCTGAGATACATTCTTCTTTTGGGATTTCTGTGCTATGTATCGAAACCCCTTATCTAGCTATATGTTTTGTGAAATCCCAGTCTGCTTTTATATTGCTGAGTTTTTTTTCATTCTATATAGGTGAAGTATCTATCCAGACTTTGCATTTTCCGGAATATTGGGAGTGGGGATGAGTCAGTGATAGTGTTCTTAGCTCCTTTCAATGTTCTCTTAGCTGCTGGTGTCAAACTACTATCAGATGCAGATGAGAAAGACATCTATAACTCCTCCATAAATCATGATACTTAGCACACTTTATCTGGTGTGTCTACCTCGGCTTCTGTTACTGATACCATGTCTTCTAAGGAAGAAAAGTAGACACTTATTGTGATCTCTGTGTCAAGCAAAATATAAAAAGCCACTCTTGCCAGTACGCACTGCTGTTAGGACCATTTCTCTTTCTGCCTTTGCTTTTCACACTTTAAATGATAAAGGATTCCAACATTCAAATAACACTGCCTACCCTTACTCACATCCCCATTCCTTGATATGATGTATATTGAGAGTTCTGGTCTCTGAATATATGCAGAAAGGGATACAATGATGAGAGCACAGGCATTGAATGTCTGTCTGTCTTGCTCATAGCATGCATCTGTGGCATTTGGTGTCTAGTGGCTTATTTGCCCAACAGTGCAATTCCTGCATCCTGAATTTAGGGTCATAGAGGTAGGTAAATTGCATGATTCCTCCACCTTCTTGGCACTCTCTGGGCTGTATTAGATCAGAATGTTTTATTTGGCTTGTGGTGCAAAGGCATATGCTTTGGGCAATCCCTATCAATAAGGCAGCCATCAATAAGTGTAAGCACTGACAATCTGTTCTTAACTTTAGTTGACAATTCTGTTGCTATTAAAAATATTTTTGTAAATTTCCATGAAATATTTTTTTCATAAAAAATGTTCAAGTAATACTAAGCATACCATGTTAATCTGGAAACTAAACAGATTATTAATAGAATTTTTAAATAGATCATTGTTATTTTATACTGAATAGTGAGTTTACAAAATATGAAACTTCCAAGAAAAAGAAATTAACCAAAATTTCCTGTAAATAACACGTCACTTAATAAAAGCCATTACCATGTGTAAGCCTTCTGTGAAGGACCATGTTAAATTTCGAGTCTATTGAAAATAAAGTTTTTCATATATGACTTGGATATCCCTGACGGTCTTTGAATACCATCTAGGAGGTGTATATATCTGTATCTGTATCTGATTGTGTGAATTAATATTATTGAAAGCAGTGCTATAATCCCCATTAATTCTAGTGGTATTTTTTTTTAAGTAACAAGGGAGTGGAGTAAATGTTCCATGGACTACAAAATGGAAATCACTACTTAAAGGTCATAAATATCAATGATTGTGTATGCTATAGAAAGAAGATATTTATTTCTTAGAAACATAAAGGTAGGCAGTGTTATAGAAATAATAGAGGCAAAAATGTTGGATATTCAGCCTTTTCTTTTCCCCTTGGCTCCCGTAATGAAGAAATAAAATAAGTACTTTCTTTCTTCAAGAAGCTTATCTTTGATGTGATGACCATCATTTCTATTGTGATAAATGTTCTAACAGGGTTCCGTTCAGGGTCCAAAGGGAGCACCTAGCCAGGATAGTCAAATTCAGTAACCCTTTATGTGAGTACACAGGAATTCACAAGGCTGACCAGCTGGACAAAGACTTTATAAGACAAAGAGAATTTTATGTTCAGAAACAAGGAGGTGAAACAGCATTTGGCATAGGGAAACAAAAGTGGTTGGTAAGCCTAGGAAAATATCACTGAAGGGAAAAATGAGGAGTAGCTGGTAAGGAGCCTTATATACCATGTAAAGGAGACAGCAATAGTTGAAGTGCAAAAATCCGTGAACAACCCAAAAGTCCATCAACAGGAGAATAGATAATAAATTGTTATATATTTATCCAACAGAATCCTATAGAGTAAGGAAAATGAATGAGCTATAGCTATATGCACCAACATGGATAAATTACAGCCAGATAAAGATGAATTAAAAAAGAAATCACTGAAGTGTCATAAAATGTCTCCTTTGATTTATGCGATTTAAAAACATCTGTCAAACAATTTGCTCTTAGGGATATTTATATATCTATATCTATCTATCTATCTATCTATCTATCTATATAAATATATATATAATAAATATATATATATATTTATTATATATAGATAGATAGATATAGATAGATAGATATCTATATATAGATATTTTATATAGATATTTTATATATCTATAGATATTTTATATCTATAGATATATATAGATATTTTATATAGATATATATATAAAATATCTATATATAGATAGATAGATATGTATATATATACAGATAGATAGATAGATAGATAGATAGATAGATAGATAGATATAGATAGATAGACTACAGAAGAAATACACAACTTTAACCTAGACAATGAAGACACTGAAATTTTTAAAGCTTTTGCTTACCTTGGTTCAGTCATTAGTTCAAATGGAGACAGCAGCCAAGAAATCAAGACAAGGCTGAGACTCAGGAGGGCAGTGATGAAAGAATTTGGAGAGATCACCAAGAGCAAAGATGTGTCATTAAACACCATGACTAAGATCATCCACACCCTCATATTCCCAATTACTACGAACAGAGGAGAAAGTTGAATGAATAGTGGAAAAGGTTGATAGAAAAAAAATTGGTTCATTTGAAAAATGGTATTGTAGTAGAGCCCTGTGAATACCCCGGGCCACAGAAAGACAAACAAGTGGTGGGTCCTAGAGCAAATTAAGGCTGAAACATCAATGGCAGCAAAAATGACAAAATGGAAGCTGTCCTACTTTGGGCACATCATGAGGAGGCAGGGTTCTTTGGAAAAGACAATTATGTTGGGAAAAATAAAAGGTAGCAGGGGAAGAGTAAGACCAAATACGGTGGTACCTCAGTTTTCGAATGTCTCCATTGACGAACATTTTGGTTTATGAATGCCGTAAACCCGCAAGTAAATGCTTCATTTTTTTATCACAACTCAGAAGTCGAACATGACACACGGCTTCTGCTGAGTGCAAGATCCTGAGGCCTAGCTGTCAGCTGTTTTTGAACGTTTCAGAACTCATGGATTACGTTTGGAAACCGAGGTACCACTGTATAAGGTGGCTTGACTTCACAAAAGAAGCCATAGGCCTGAGTCTGCAGAAGCTGAGCAGGGCTGTTGAGGACAGGACATTGTGGATGTCTGTCATTCATAGGGTCACCAGGAGTCAGAGCTGACTCAACAGCATGTAACACAAACACACACACACACCCTCACACACACACTCACACACATTATATACTTATATTATACACATATATATTTAAATAAGATAACAATAAATCCAAATTTCAAAAAAAAAAAGATTATTGCTAGGTTTCCCTCTGAGAGGGAACCAGGGAGCAAGGGGATTCCAAAGGTATTGGTACTATTCTATACCTTAGACTAAGTGGCAGGTTCCTTAATGATGATTTTATTTATACTCTTTATTTTGTACATATTTATTAAAATGCTCTTTTGTAGCTATTGAAAATGTAATAAAAGCAATAAAATTATTCTTGTCCAAAAGTTACCCTAATTACCCTTGCTATTTCAAGGAAAAAAGACTTATTGTGATTTTCTAATTTTAATTATAATGGAAATCTTGATTGTTAAAACTCGTTTGATGCCCAGAAAGTTAATGTGAAAGTTCAAGAGATTTTTAAAAGCCTTTTCTTTTTAACCTAGAAAAAAAGAAGTGAAGGAAAAATCCTCGTTTCAAAGACAGCAGAAGGCAGGATAGCTGAAAACTCTAAAGCCCTGATTATACTGTGGATTCATTGCTTTGGCCACGGAGGAGACTTCACCTTTCCATTTAACGGACAAAGCAAATGTAAATTTGTTCTCGATCACAATACACCCCATATTAAATTTAGTAAGAAAAAATTGCACTAAGAGCTGAATTTTAGGCTTAACTCTGTGACACTCTTTTTTTGTATGGAATTGATCAGCTCAAACCGAGAGCTCATGACTGTGAAAATGACACAGTCTGCTGTTGCCTTGTTCTAAATTTTAATGGTGCCAGGGCCCACTCTGACACTAATTTCACAGTCACTGTTCCCACTGATTGTCTAGCAGGAACCAGCATTCTTCCTTGGCTTCCCTGTGATCAAGGTAGCTATGGGACAGAGTCCATTTCGCATTAATCATCGCATTTCCCAGCTAGTCCAGTGTAAATGAAACAGGCTGTCCTTAGAATGAAAAAAAAAAAAAAAATGGACATTTGAAGAAAACGTGAAAATGTGAAACTTTGTCCTAATTTATCAGCTTTGGGGATGTCTTTCCTGATATTATTGGATCAGCTTCATTTTTTTTTTCTTATTTTAAATATCACTATAGCAATAGGATTCTGTTGGTGGTCCTTTCTATTTCCCCCAACGAACTGACCCTAACCTAATTTTTAGTTAAATGATGTTTATAAAAGTCTCAATAGTACAGTATGATATGTTGCACCTAAAATTTATTCCTGGACTGAAATCAAGGTCATTGATGTGTTTTTATAAGTCTTAATTATACTCACTGTAACATGTCTTACATTACTGGTTCGAAACTATCTCTATCCAGCTTTTTTTACTATTTTTTCCTGTTAGAAAACTGCCACTACAATCTCTCTAACTAAAGAATTTTGCTACTACAGAAAATGATCTCACAGATTTAAAATATGAGGTGTGATCAACAAATACGGTGAATGTTTAAATAAAAAAAAAACCACACACACTATTACACTAAAAGACACATTGCCATTAATCCCCCTCAGAATACTCCCTGTTGCTTTGAACACACTTATCCCATCATTCTGGCCATTTTCTGAAGAAATTCTGGAAGTTCTCTTTCATGAGTGTCTTTACAAGCATTTAAGAAATGATGTGCATAGAAAATTGCCTGAGAAATGGACAAACGGTTTCATCCTCCATCATGACAGTGCTCTGTGTCACACATTGCTTCTGGTACAATAGTTTCTGTCAAATAAAAGCATTACAGTGTGTCCTCATCCACCTTATTCACCTGATCTGGCACCGTGCGACTTCTGGCTCTTCCCCAAAGTCAAAATGACCATGACAGGTAACTGTTTTGAACTGATTCAGGATGTTGAGACAGCCAGGACAGCACAACTAAAGACACTCATGAAAGAGGATATCCAGAACTCCTTCAGAAAGTGCAACTTACACAGCTTTAAGGAGTATATGATAAACTGCAGGACTTACACAGCTTCAAAGAGTATAAGATAAGCTACAGGGCCGCTTGTCTCCTCGCTGTCACTGCCCACATCTTGGAATTTACAGTCAGGTTGTGTTTACACTTAGGTTGTGTTTCAAGCCAGGGGCCATTAACCTTGACCTTAAGATAGCAGTTCTCACGCTAACAGTCTCTTACAGAATGAACAAGAGGAAGAGAGAGAGAGAACAAGAAAGAGAGACAAGGATGCAAGGGAGGAACCTACTTAAAGTGATAAAAAACATACGGTCCCCTTTTCATAGATGTATTTACTATTTTCATTTATTTTCCTATCCATGTTCTTTACCCATTTTTCTTTTGGCTTGTCCATCATTTTTCTACTTAATATATAAGGGCATTTTAAATCCTAGAAATTTCCTTTGTGTGCTACTTATATTTTTTCAGATTGTCATTTGTTTATAGTAGTTGTTTCCATTCTGAAGATTTTAATTTTTATTTCAGTCAATTGTATCAATCTTTTCCATTATGGATAATTTTTAAAATGACATTGAGATTCCTTTTTTTTTTTTTCAGTTTTCTATATAAATGCCATGACTCAGCTACCCTGTCAATGCAGTGCAGGAATATGGTGGTTTCCTCTTTTCTTGTGCCTTTTAGGAAGTTCATCACACATACTGAATTCATTACCCAATATCAAGTTGAGTAACTGACTTGACATTGAGAAGGTAACTTTTGTTAAGTACCAAGTGAAAGATTAGCAAGTGGGTGGGCCTTTGGGCCACGAATGCTTGAGTATCCATTCAGGAGACAACCATGCTCATGGAAATTGACTAATAGCATTTTTAATGAATTCTTACTTTCATTCTCCTCTCCCTTTTTTTTCCTGTTTTTCACGTTAAAGTTTATTGTGGTGACAAGTGTTAGTAAAGTTATATAGATTACACGTGTACAATTCTGTAATACATCATCTATATATCACATTGTGTGTTCTCCACCCAGAGTGGAGAACCATGTATTTGATCCCCTTTACCCTCATATATCACCTCCCTCCCCGTTACCCTCTGGTAAACTATTGTCTGTGTCTATGAGTTTTCTTTCTTGATTTGTTTTTCCTGCTCTTTTGTTGTTTTCAGTTTTATACACCACGTATCAGTGAAATCATATGGATCTCGACTTTTTCTGTCTGACATGTCGCTTAGCATTATAATCTCAAGATCCATCCATGTTGTCGCAAATAATACTATTTCATCTTTTGTTATGGCAAAATAGTATCCCATTGTGTATATATACCACATCTTCTTTATCCAATCATCTATGGAAGGACAATTTGGTTGTTTCCATGTCTTGGCCACCATAAATAAAGCTGCAATGAGTGTCGGAGCACATATATCTTTATGGATGTTTTCAAATTTTGGGGGTAAATATCCAGGAAAAGAATTGCTGGGTCATACGGTAATTCTACTCTTAATTTTTTTGAGGAACTTCCATACTGTCTTCCATAGCGTCTGCACCAATCTGCTTTCCCACCAACGGTGTATGAGGGTTCCTTTTTCTCCACAGCCTCTCCAAAACTTGTTACTATTTGTCTTGTCGATGATAACCATTCTAACTGATGTGAGATGATATCTCATTGCGGTCTTTATTTGCATTTCTCTGATGATTAGTGATGTTGAGCATTTTTTCATATGCCTATTGGCCATTTGTATGTCCTCTTTGGAGAAATGTCTATTCAGGTCTTCTGCCCATTTCTTAATTGGATTGTTTGTTATTTTGTTGTTGAGTTGTATGAGTTCCTCATATATTTTGGATATTGGCCCCTTACCAGAGGCGTTATTTGCAAAAATCTTCACCTATTCTTTTGGTTGCCTCTTTATTTTGTCGATGGTTTCTTTTGCTGTGCATAAGCTTTTTAGTTTGATATAGTCCCATTCATTCATTTTAGCTTTTACTTCTCTTGCTTTTGAAGTCAAATTCATAAAATCCTCTTTGAACCCAAAGTCCATAAGTTTAGTATTTATGTTTTCTTCTATGCAGTTTATAGTTTCAAGTCTAAAGCTTAAGTCTTTGATCCATTTTGAGTTAATTTTGGTACATGGTGAGAGATAGCAGTCCAGTTTCATTCTTTTGCACGAATTCTTTTTCATTCTTTCATCTCTCAGCACAATTTATTGAAGGAGCTGTTTTTTCTCCATTGTGTATTTTTGGTTTCTTTGTCAAAAATTAATTGTCCACATTTATGTGTGTTTATTTCTGGGTTCTCAATTCTATTCCATTGGTCTGTGTGTCTGCTTTTCTACCAGTACCATACTATTTTGATTATTGTTGCTCTGTAGTACAAGCTGAACTCAGGGAGTGTGATACCTCCAAAATTGGTCTTTTTTCTCAGGATTGCTTTGGCTATTTGGGGTCTTTTGTGGTTCCATAGAAATCTGATGATTTTTTGTTCTATTTGTTTAAAAAATGCCATTGGGATTTTGATGGAGATTGCATTACTTTGGGTAATTTGGCCCTTTAAATTATGTTGATTCTTCCAATCTATGAAAACAAAATGTCTTTACATTTATTTGCGTCTTCTTCAAGTTCTTTTAAAGATGTCTTATAATTTTCAATATGTAAGTCTTTCACATCCTTGGTTAATTTTATTCCTATCATGTTTCCCTGAAAATAAGACCAGGTCTTATATTATTTTTGCTGCAAAAGATGCAATAAGGCTTATGTTCAGGGCATGTCATCCTGAAAATATCATGCTAGAGCTTGTTTTTCCGGTTAGATCTCATTTGGGGGGAAACACGGTAGGTATTTTATTCTTTTTGTTGCAATTGCAAAAGAAACTGCTTTTTAAAAAATTTCTGTGATTTTGTTGTTAGTATATAGGAATGCAATGGACTTTTGTACATTGATTTTTGTAGCTGGCAACTTTACTGTATTTGTTTAATGTTTTTAATAGCTTTTTGGTGGAGTCTTTAGGGTTTTGTATATCTGCAAAAGGTTACAATTTAACGTCTTCATTCCCAGTTTGGATGCCTTTTATTTCTTTCTCTTGCCTGATATCTCTGGCTAGTACTTCCAATACTATGTTGAAAAGCCAAGGTGATGGGGGACAGTCCTGTCGTATTCCTGAACATAGAGCAAAGCGCTTCAGTTTTTCACCATTAATTATGAGAGCAGCTGATGGTTTGTCATATATGGCCTTTATTATGTTGAGGTATTTTGCTTCTATATCCATTTTATTAAGTGTTTTCATCATAAATGGATGTTGTATCTTGTCAAATGTTTTTTCTTCATCTATTGATATAATCATATGATTTTTGTCCTTTTTGTTTATGTGATGTATCATATTGATTGACTTGCATATGTTGAACCATCCTTGTGCCCCTGAGATGAACCCCACTTGGTTGTGATGAATAATCTTTTTAATGCATTGTTTTATTCGATTTGCTAGAATTTTGTTTAGGAGATATTGGTCTGTAAGTTTCTTTTTCTGTGTTGTCCTTACCAGGTTTTGGTATCAGGGTAATGTTGACCTCATAAAATGAGTTAGGGAGTACTGCCTCTTCTTCAATTTTTTGGAAGAATTTGAGTAGGACAGGTATTACATCCTCTTTGAATGTTTGGTAGAATTTACCAGTGAAGCCATCAGGTCTTGGACTTTTGCTTTTGGGAACGTTACCGATGACTGATTCAATTTCCTGACTGTTGATCAGTCTATTTAGATTTTCCAATTTATGATTAAGCCTAGGAAGGCTATGTGTTTCTAAGAACATATCTATTTATTTTAGGTTATTGAATTTGGTGGCATACAGTCCTTCATAGTATTCTTGGATGATCCTTTCTATTTCTGTGGCATCTGTGATAACTCTGCCTCTTTCATTTCTGATTTTTTTTATTTGAGTCTTTTCTCTTTGTATTTTATTGAGTTTAGCCAAGGGTTTGTCAATTTTATTAATGTTTTCGAAGAACCAACTCTTTGTTGCATTAATATTTCCTATTGTCTTCTTGTTCTCTATTTCATTTAGTTCTGCTGATTTTTATTATTTCCTTCCTTCTGCTGACTTTGGGTTTCATTTGTTCTTCTTTTTCTAGCTGTTCTTTAGGGTGTAATGTGAGGTTATTTATCTGAGATTTTTCTTTTTTCTTGAAATAAGACTATAATGATATAAATTTCCCTCTTAAAACAAAATTGCTGCATCCCCCAAATTTTGATAGGATATATTTTCATTCTTATTTGTTTCTATGTGTCTTTAGGTCTCCTCTTATTTCTTCTTTGACACAGTCATTCTTTAAAAGTATGTTGTTTAAGCTCTACATATTTGTGATTTTTCCTGCTTTCTTTTTGCAGTTGATATCCAGTTTCAAATCCTCGTGATCAGAGAATACGCTTGGTATGATTTCAATCTTCTTAAATTTGCTGATGTTAGTTTTATGTCATAATATATGGTCTATCCTTGAGAATGTTCCAATGTACACTAGAAAAAAAATGTATACTCTCATGTTGTAGGATGAAGTGCTCTATAAATGTCAATTATGTTCATTTCATCTAATGTGTCATTTAGGGCTGCCATTTCTTTATTTATTTTCTGTTTGGATGATGTATCCATAGCTGTGAATGATGTATTGAAGTCCCCTACTATAACTGTATTTTGACCATTATCTCCTTGTAGTTATGTTAGTAGTTGCTTCATACATTTCAGTGCTACCTGATTGGGGGCATAAATATTGATGAGTGTTATGTCTTCCTGCTGAATAGTCCTCTTTATCATTATGAAATGTGCATCTTTGTCTTTTGTCACCTATTTTATCCTAAAGTCTGTTTCATGTGATATTAGTATAATTACACCTGATTTTCTCTGAATACCATTGGCTTGGAGTGCCAATTCCACCCTTTCACTTTGAGTCTATGTTTGTCCTCGTAGCTAAAATGTGTCTCTTGGTGGCAGCATAAGGTTGGGTTTAGTTTTTTTGATCCAATCTTCTACTCTGTGCCTTTTTATTGTTGAGTTCAGTTCATTTACATTTAGGGTGACTATTGATATACGAGGATTTCCTATCACTCTGTGTGTGATTTTCTGGTAGGATGGTGACTCTATTGTTTCATTGCGTTTTTGTTGCTGTCTATTATTTCAGTGTGGTAGTATGTATGATTTTCCCTCTGTTTTTCTTTTTTTAAGTTATATATTTCAATTCCGGATTTTTTTTTGAGTGGCTACCATTAAGTTTATTTAAAGAAAGATTCATATTTATATTTAGAATATTCCATTTTCTTCATCGTGCTTCCTTTCTCTATTCTCTTGTGCCAAGTAAGACCTTTACTCTTTCCCCTTTTATGTTTTTGTTGTCACAAATTATCCCTATTTATGTTTTGAGTCAATTTCTGCACCGCAGTAGCAAGTGGTCTTCACCCCCTCTTTTTTTTAAGTGTTGTGTTTTTTTTTTTTCTTTTTCTTCTTACCCTGTATGTTATAAGTGTATAGTGTCTCACTTGATGTAATGGTTGCCATTTCCTGATTCTGTCTGTCTGTTCATAATACTACTCATGGTTTTGCAATCTTTTGCTTTTATTGTTTCAGGTTGAATAGCTTACTTCAGTATTTCTTGTAGTGCAGGTCATGTGTTACAAAATTCCCTCAGCTTCTGTATGTCTGGACAGGTCTTTATTCCTCCTTCTAGCTAAAGGATATCTTTGCTGAATATATTATTCTTGGCTCATAATTTCTCTCTTTCAATTGTTTGAAAATTTGAGTCTACTCCCTTCTTGCTTATAGAGATTCTGCTGAAAAATCTGATGATAATCTAATGGGCTTTCCTTTATATGTTACCGTCTTCTTTTCCCTGGTTGCCTTTAGGATTCTTTCTTTGTCATTAATTTTTGACTGCTTCAATACAGTGTACCTTGGAGAAGGCCTGTTGGGATTGAGGTAATTAGGTGCTCTATTTGCTTCTTGGATTTGATGATCCAGTTCTTTCCACAAGTTTGGGAAGTCCTTGTCAACTATTTGTTTGAATATACTCTGTGTTCCCTTCTCCCTTTCTTGTCCTTCTGGTATGCCCATTATTCTTATATTGTTCTTTCTGATGGAGTCAGGAAGTTCTTGTAGAGTTCTTTCATTTTTTTTTTAAGTCTCAAATCTCTTCTTCCATTTGTGTCATTTCCAGATTTCTAGCTTCGATGTCAGTGATTCTTTCCTCCATCTGGTCAGCTCTATTACCTCTACTGGCTATTTAATTCTTCATTTCTTTTATTGAGTTCATAATCTCCATAAATTCTATTTAGTTCTTTTTTATGATTTCATTCTCTTAGATAAAGAGTTCATTTTGTTCTTAGATTATGTTTCTTAGTTCATTAAACTGCCTGTCTGTTTTCTTGCATCTCATTGCATTTTTTCAGAACTGCAATCTTGAATTCCCTATCATTTAAGTCACATATTTCCATGTCTTTAAGTTCATTTTCTGGAGACTTTTCATTTTCTTTCTGAGCTACTTTGTTATCTTGGTTATTCATGGCAATTAATGAATTATTATGTCTCTTCCTAGGCATCTACAAGAGTTGGTTCTGCAACAGGTTGATAGGAAGAGGTATTTCTTTTGCTCTCCAGTAGGTGTTGGTAGAGTATTTTATTTTCTTTCCAATGGCAACCTTTTATTCTCTCTCATCCTGTAATGTTATATTTTCTCTGCACTGCTTTGGCTTCTCACATATTGGGGCATTCCCTGGAAGGTATTCTCCTCCTCTGTGAGCTGGTTGCCTGGGTCTCAGGGCACTGCCTCTTTAAACGATTTCAATTGTGCGTTTCTTAGTCTATCCTGTCTCCTGTGCAGGGTGTTCTTTGTTGAATTATAGTTGTTCAAATTTGTTGTAAATTCTAGGGGAGATTTCAAGAAGCTCGCCTCATGCCACCATTTCTATGACAGAATCTTGCATTTTCCTTTTTTCCCCAATTTTTTGTTTCCATCATTTTTTTTTTACCAGTTTCATTCACTTTATGTCTCCTATTAGAATACTCTTTTCCTTCTCTGCCCTCTCAAGGCTCAGCTCAAATACCACTTACCCTATGAAGTCTTCCACAACCTACCCATGAAAAATCAATGCTTTTTCCTCTTTGCTACCCCAACTTTTTCTTTGTACCTCTATCATAGCATTCTATATTAAGCTACTAAACTGGAGGTCTTGGAGGATAGACACATCTTATTTGTCTATTTCCTGAACAATATCTAGATAGTGCAGAACTTTGCAGAACATGCACTCAAAAACAGTTTGTGGAATAAACATACAGAAGTTCAATCAATACTTAAAATCCTTTAATCCCAAGTGATCAGTCACAGATAACTGTTTTTAAAGGATTAAAAAAAAAAAAAAAAACTGAGTGCTCCTCTCAGAACATGTCTTATTATATAGTAAGCAGTTTTGTAAGCAAAAAAAAAAAAAAAAAAATGTCTTTTAATAAAACGGAAAGAATATTCTATCTTTAACATTGTTATACTCAACAAACCTACATATGCTTGATATCTGCCTCTTACTTCCAAGGATCTCAAATTGTTTGTTTTAGAAATAAAAAACACAGGTGGGGGCAGTTTATTATAAAATATGAAGCAGCGATGATTCAAGCATGTGATTTTCTACTTTATATCCTTATCCAGAGCACAAATGACTGGATATCCTCATCAATGCCAAGCTAAAAATATTTTTCTTTAATAAATTTAAAGCAATGAAACCACCGTGAAGACAATGCCACATTAAAATCTCTTTCTTTTGGTCATTTCTGGCTTGTAGCTGACTGGATAAATTTCTTGTATTGTATCATCCTTTCTGTACACTTTAATAGTTTTTTTTCAGCTTCAGCTGTTAGTAACTGACTTTCAGACTGATCAAATGCACAAGGAAATGTCCCTGTTTCTTTATCCAAAGACCCAACCTACACAGCTGCATGAACTCTCTGGAAATTTTAGCCAGCTCTCCAGTCCAAAGATGCGTAGCGCCATTGTAAGCTCCAGATACAAGCCCGCCATAATGTTGATCAATTCTTAAGGAAGCTTTCTTTCCTCCTTCAGAAAATATATTTTTCAAGAACTTAAGTGCGCACAATTAGTTTCTGGGTAACTTAATTCACACAGATGTAGGAGGCAGTTTTCTTATAGTTACACTTAATTGAGTTCAGTTCATCATTAGACCTCAAGTTACTTTTATATTTAACCCCTGAGCAACACTTTCAATGCCACCGACTTCTCCAGACTTCATAAAGTCTAGAATGCAAAGCTCTTATTGAGAACTTTGAAATATATCCTGACCAGTGTATGTGACAAAGATTACTTGAAAGGGGATATAAAGTAAATCTTCTTGCAGTTATATCTATGATAGTGTTTTACATTTATATGGTACAATGTACTTATAACATGCTCATGCACATAATTTCACTGAGTCCTTCAATATCCCTTTGAAATAGGAAGGTGATTTTTGTTTTCCTCATTTATCAAAAGAGACAATAGAGGCCCAGACTTGTTAAGTGACTTGTACCATTCTATCTATCAAATATTTACTGAGCATGGGAAGACCATGAGGTAAGCTTTCTAAGTTAAATACAATACAGAGAACAAAGAGGTTACCACTGTCTAATAGAGGTATTATTGTTATGCAAATAACTCTATTATATGGCAGAGTAGGGAGCAATTTTTATGGAAAGTATAAGCATCTCATGACATTCATAGGAAAGGAGAATTTGAGCATGAGGTTTGGAATCAGAGAAGTGCTTTGGACAAGAATTTATTTCACTGAGCCTCAGATTCTTTGTCTGTAAAATAGAGTTGCAATGGGCTATCAATAAAATAGGTCTTAGAGTCTGAGTATATTTGTTTACAATCTGCCACAATCACTTACCAGATCTATAATCTTTATGTTACTGAACATTTCTATACTCTGTGTTGTTTTTTTTCTCATTGAACAGAAATAACAATACTACCTCATAGGTATTTTGTGAATATTAGGATAAAGCTCAGAGTACCTACCCACTGCCTAGTAAATAGTCAGTATATGTTAGTATGTTTGGAAACTCAAAAATGACTTGTTGACAATATGACAATGAATAGATTTTGAACAGATTTGGATTATGATTAACAGATGATGAAAAAATGTACAATTCTTCGAAATGCAAGATAACACTAAGTTATCATTTTTATTGATACAAATGCTATTGATAAATTACCAGAGGGATATTTGGTTGAAATAATTAAGCAGATCTTTGAATAGTATCTTAGAAATTTGTGGCTAATTTGGTAGGCAGTTGGGGACCTTTGAAAACATACTCATAACTCAGTAGTTAATATTGTCAGATTTTTAAGGATTTGTTAATCTTGTTAGTGTACAATGGCATCAGACTGTAGTTTTAATTTGGCTTTTCTAGATTATTTATGAGATTACAAATCTTTTTTTTTTATATATGAATTGCTAGTATCCCTAAAAGTTATCATGATTTCTGGTATTCAATAAGGACCTAATAAATATTTATTGAATAAACCAGTAAATGAATGAATACTTGGAATGAATGCAAAGTATCTCCCCTTTTCACAGACATCAAGGATACTTAACAGACTTGGATAGAGATAATTTGCTTATTGCTTAAGACACAGTGTGACTGCAGTGAGGTCCATCTGAGCTGAGGGAGACATCCTCCTGAAATATGCATCTTGGCCGTTCTCTTAGTTGCAACAGTGATCCTTCAATTATACTACTATGCAGGTAAGGACCTCTACTAGATATGTGAAGCCTTGGCCCTTTTCAGAAATGGGCATTATAATGCAGAGAGCAAGCCTCATGTGATTGGAAGAGGAGAGATTTACTAACCAGCAATTTCAGCAATTCCTTTCTTAGTGTCTACAATTAGGAAACAATTAAGACTTGACTACCAGTACCCTAGATGATATCTTAAAATATAGGTTTTATTATTATTTAGGTATGAGGCCAACAGATCAGGAGACAGCTGCCATTAAAAAGACAGTTTGTTATATTCACAGATCACAAGAGAAGGGGCACACCATGCCGCTGGAGGGCATGTGCAGAAGCACTGGTGTCAATCAGGATCAGAGGGAGCAGGAAAACTGTGCAGGAGCTTTTCTTGTGGTTCCTGCCAGCAGAAACAGGTAGGGCAGGGTAAATGCTAAGGAAATTTGTCTAGCTAACATTTCTATTTTACATTGCACTAATAATTTAAAGGTTTAGGATTGGTTGGTTTGAATAATTTCCGTGGGCTCTGGGGCAGAAAGACTGTCCCTAGTTGTCTGGTACCTAACTGTGAGGTGATTAGAGCAGGTGGATAGTAGCCTGGAATGTGAGAACAATAAAAGAGGTGGGTTTTTGTTTTGTTTTGTTTTGTTTTTTTGACCCCATCTGACACTTGTTTATTCATGTGTTTTTCATTGGAGCCAACATTTAACATTGTTATGCTTTTTTTCTTTTTTTGTGGTTTGTTTTTTTTTCAAAGAGGAGTTTGGATGGTGCAGGCTCCGGATTCACTGGTTTGCATATGAAAAGCTTGCTTGCAGACTAGTTGTTCACAACTTCTAGGAATTGGCTAACACTGGGTGGGGCAGACACTCTACAGCAGGGGTGTCCAAACTTTTTTCAACATTTTTCACCAAGGGCCATATGCAGTAAAACACACAAACAGCCGGGCCACTCACCTGGTTTATTTAAGTAAACTAAATATATTTTTGGAATTTGCTGCGGGCCAATAAAAAATGGATCGCAGGTTGCAGTTGGCCCGCGGGTCGCAGTTTGGACACCCCTGCTCTAGAATCAGCAAGTCCTCAGAAGTTAAAACATCAGAATACAGAAAATAAAAAACATGGTTAATACAGAAACAAAGATAGTTTTCCATTTCAGAATGTCATTTCCTCTTATATCTTAAAGGAAACTGATGGAATAATAATGGCTACTATCTATTGGAAATGTAATATACACTAGATTTTGAACTAGTTACATAATATACTTTCTTTTTCCAATAACCTAGATGTTAGTGTCATAAACAAAAGGCCTGTATTGTTTCAAACATTTGCAATAGAGAGAGAGAGTAGATATAGCCTCTGAGATTCAAAGAGCAGAATGACAGACCAATGGGTGAAATTATAGGGAGACAGAACACAGCCCTACATATGGAATTCATTATAATAAGTAGGATTTTCCAAAATGGAACAGAATACCATGTGACATAAAGAAATCTCTATCAGAAATCGTGCTATTTTTCCTATCTGTCTCTCGTTCCCGAGAATTTCTGCATTGGCTGGAGTTTCAAACCTAGTGATCCCTAGGGAATTATTAGATCCAAGACTTTAAGCTTCCCAACCAATTTATGCTCATAAAAACTTTAAAAATTAGAAACTATCTGAAAATAAAATTTGGCTGAATGTTGAATGTCCAAGGGTTAAAATTAATTTTTGGTATAAGCTTATATTGTTAAACTTTGGAGATATAAAAAACTTGGAAATTTTATCCCCTCCTCCCCCTAAAATTGAATGAGCATAAGAGGATATTGCAAGATTCCATATTGACAAAGCCATCTGCTGAAATGGAGGGATCAAATCATTTTAACATTCCCAGCAAAGGAAAATTGTAGAGGTAAAATTATACTCAAGATTTAAGTTACAGTGAGTTAGTATCTCTATAAACATTTACTTAATAATATACTCATCTCACCATCTCCCCCCATGAATTTCTTCTATCCACAAGTTTGATTTAGCTGACTGAAACTGTTGTGTATGAGAAAGAAATTTTTAAATGATTGAGTTTGCGCAGGCATACTCTTGCTTATATAAAACTTAGATTGAAGAAATTTTAAACCACGATGTTTTAATGATTCTAAGGAAATTTGCTAAGCTAAAGTTTCTATTTTATGTTGCACTATTATTTTTAAAGATTAATCTCATTAAAACACAAATTTATCTTTCTCCATAAATGATCATAGCTCAATAAGTGAAAGTATGTAATTTCAAACCAATTCATCTCATCCTCAGAGTGAAATGGTATTGTTTTTTGGGATAATTGGCCATTGGTGTAATGTACCTCAAATATTTCCATCTTGCACAGCAGCTACCTTGGTTAACCCAAGAGAGAAAAGATCTATCTCTTATCATCATTATTTTGCCTCAAAATCAGCAAGCTGTGTACATTAGAGATAGTTGTCCATTAGCTCCACCTATCACCTAAATATTCTCTATGGCCTAGCAAAGTGCCTGAACCATAGCAAGTGCTCAATAAATATTTATTTTTAAATTAAATTATAGTTGACATACAATATTTTATTAGTTTCAGGTGTATGCCACAGTGATTCTACATTTATATCCCTTGTGATGTGATCATCACAATAAATCTGGTACCCATACAAAGTTATTGCGATATTATTGACCTGTATTCCCTGTGCTGTACATTACATCCCCGTCACTTTTTATTTTACAACTGGAAGTTTGTACCTCTGATTCCCCTTCACCTTTGACACCCATTCCCTACTCTCTCTGTCTCATCTGGAAGATATCAAACGCCAAGGGCAAAGACCTTAAACTCAAAAGATGAGGAGAGCTAGTTTGCTCCATTTACTTACTTCACTATTTACAATCGTCACTAGAGTCCGTGACAGTAACATCTCCACATAACCAGACCAGACTGGCCAAGACAAAAAGACAGCAGGGCAGAATCTAGGGATGGTCTGGCTCCTCAGATGGAGGCAAACTTCAGAATGCAGACCCCAGTGACTGGGATGGTAAAGCCTAGAAGCAATTGCAGAACCCCCAAGTAAGCCGTCACCTGACCCAGGACCCCCTTTTCTTCACGGGGGACTTGGATTAACATAAATGAGAAAGAGATCAATCTTTCTTAAACTGATTATTATTATTTTTAATTATTATTATATTGTCTTCCTGGACCTCATGGAGGTTAGGTCAACAGATTTGTTCAACGTAACTCCCAAAAAAGTGTTCTGAACCTGACATGCCATATTAGAGTAACTATTTCCACAATAATATTTTACAATTTCCTGTTACTTTTTACCTCCTGTCAACGTCATAACAACCTTATCACATGACGTAAAGAGAACATAATCAAGAAAAATGAGAAGGTTCATTTTGAACTTAGAGATGTTTATCCTTGGATTTCATAACCTATTATTACCCTGTTGGCTCTTAGCATCTTGTGACATTACAGCACAAATACTGGTGTTGCCAGGATTTTCAGAATATCATTTCACCAACGCTGCCGTTTAGGGCCTCTAGTTGACGACCATTACCCATAGATCACAAACATATTTAAATTACACAGATGATGAATACTCAACAGAAGAATACGGAAGAAAAATATTTCTAATTAAAAACAATGGTAAGTTATCAAAGGATTGGTTTGTTTATTTGATAAAGAAGCACACTAGTCTTGGAGAATATTTGCAAATAAATAGTAACAAGAGTATCTTTGAGTCCAGACCCCTGTCTAATAATTAAGAATTCTGTAATAGATCCTAAGTGATGATCTAAGACACTTTCACCAGACAAACGTAACATGGAAAAAGAAGAGGATGAACCAAGGACGCTTAATATCACAGACGAAACGTTTATAGTAGAAGCAAGCTATATAGGATATAGAGAAGCTGTGTAGGATGAGAAGCCACAAAACAACCAAAGTGCCTTAAAATAGAGGACAGGGCTTATGTATCAAAAGAACACAAGATAGTCCCAAATTAATCTCTGTTTTTTATAGCAGGTTTCTTTACTTTCAGAAGTTTCTCAAGAAACTTTTAACATTGACAGGTAATTATTTGATGACAAAGTGAATAGTGATGAAAATGATTATAACGATAATGACCACTATCACAATGTATGTTAAACATTGTACCAAACCATAAGTTTCCTAAGTCACCAAGATTGCCTCACCTGGAACATGACTTGTAATCAACTAAAATTATCAGCAAGTACACGGAATTTCCAAATTATCTTGGACATATCTGCTATCTATGAAAATCGTATGGAGCTTCAAATAGAATCAGCCTCTCCTCAAATATTTATTTATGTATGCAAATGTATATTTATGCATATTAAATATGCATATATATGTGTGGTGTATGTATAAAAATGAAAATTTCCAAAATTGAAAATTATCTCATTTAAGCTTTAGAGAAACCATGTAAGGCTGATATTTTAATCATTATTTTATATAAAAAGAAACAAACGTTCCAGAAGTATTGAATGTTTTCCAAAGAGTACAGAGGTAGTCATCAGTAACAGCAGGATTCAAACCCAGGTGTCTCGTTACAAATTTTGTTCCACTTAAGGTGAGAAGAGTGGATAAGGTTTGTAGCTTGGAAAAAGGTCAAATATTGTCAATACCATTTTTGTTCTATTGGGCATCCAAGCTACATCTCCAAGGACAGCACTAGTTGGTTAGGAAATTATCTTCATACAGAGTTGATGCAAGTCCTCATACCAGACCTGAAAATAGCCTATTATTGTGAAGAAAACATTTATTAGGTTGGTGCAAAAGAAATTGCGGTTTTTGCAATTATTTTTAACCTTTTAAACCGCAATAACTTTTGCACCAACTTAATATTATCTGAGTGATTAAGGCTAGTCACTTAACCATGGTAAGCCTCAGTTTTCATGTGGAGAGATAATAATACCCACTTAATAACTTAATTTAATAATTTAATTTAATGGTAAAGATAATATAAACTATGACTGATGTGATGAAAAATGTAGAGCCTAGTACAGCGCCTTTCGTTTAGTAAAAACATCATTATAATTCAACTGCAATTATCTTTATTATTGTTCATAGGGTACATATTGTGCCAGCACTGCACAGAATTTGTGAGGTACTCCAGAAAGAAAGCAAGATTTTTTTTAACCTCCTAGTTTTAACATAGATTATAGAGGGAAAAGGTAGACATTAATTTTCCTTAATTGCTCTGAGTTGCTGTATAGCCAAGAAGACCAGACACTGAAGTTTCTTTTATAAGAATAGGCATAGTCCCAAATAGAAAAGTGGCACTGACTGAAAAAATAGGAGCTGATTAAAAAATAAAAATGAAGACACAGGGTAAAGGCTCTAGAAGAGAAAAATTGACACATTTATAGATACTCTGTGACACAAGCTGTATTTAGCCCCTCTGCTGCCTTGTGCCAGTTGATTAAGACTGGGAACATTTTCCCAAGTTGTGTGAGAGAAGCACAGCTGTCGTGTTCAGGAACTGGAGTAAGAAACGTATGTTTCCTGCCAAGCTTTCACTGGGTACAAGCTCAAAGCTTCACAAAAACAGAATGGTTTTAAAAATGATTGGAAAGATTCATTCTCCCTGACAGATGGAAAGTATCAGAGATTAGGGAAAGTGTGCCCGTGTGAGCGTGCACATATGCATATGTGTGTGTGTGCACCCCACGCTTGCACACATGCAGTTGGTGAGGAGGCTGTCAATAGCACTTGAAAACTCTGCTAAGAGTTTTGGACTTCTCTGTTAATGCATTGTGTTTTCTCAGAAATCTATTTTCTTAAGTGAATAATAATCACAATATTTTTCTGTAGGCCTATGTGATTGAGGAATAAGGGTTTACCCCAGCCTTGGCATATATACATACATATATATATACACACACATATATATACATATATATACATATATACACACATATGTGTATATATGTGTGTGTATATATCTATATATATGTATATATATATGTATATATATATATTAGTCTATAGAACCTGTTTCAAAGCTTAACACACACACACACAAATACACAGACATACAATTTGCTATGCTGCTATTATAAACTCATAAAATAGCATACCCACTCAACTTTTATAACACGGAAAATGAACCTGGTTTTTGATTGCAAAAGATATTAGGGAATTTCCCAGCAAAAAAAAATTAAAAATGAAAAACAGAAATGATATTTCCCCTTAGATCCTTGTGTTCTTTGGATATTTTAATCTCACCTCCCATGTGGGATGATTAGACCAGTCAAGGTAACTATGGCAACACTCAATCCCAGAGTTGATGTGCTGCCTGAAGTTTAGCCAACAGCTCACTGCACACTGCATTATTGCCTTTTTGCCTAGCAATTGTTGGAGTAGTTGATGGCAGTTTCATATGCTTGATATGCTTGATGTGGCCACTGTGATTAAGGAGCATTTTGAGGGACACTCTTCCATTACTCTGAAACCTTAAGCTAATTTAGAGAACAAAATATTGGTATTGCTGGAGTCAGAAACCATAAATACATATGTGATCTCACCCTTAGAGAACCATCCTTGGAATACAGACATACGCCAGAGATATTGCGGGTTTATCCAGGCCACTGCAACAAAGGGAATATTGCAATAAAGCAAGTCGCATGAATTTTTTGATTTCCCAGTACATATAAAAGTTATGTTTGCATGATACTTTATTAATTGCGCGATGCATTATGTCTAAAAATGTACTTACCTTAATTTAAAAATGCTTCATTGCTAAAAGATGCTATCCGTTATCTGGGCTTTCAGTGAGTCATGATCTTTTTGCTGCTGAAACTCCTGGCCTTGATGTTGATGGCTGATGACTGATAAAGATGGCCATTGATGAAAGTTGGAAAAGGGGAGGCTGTGACAGTTTCTTAAAATAAGACAACAATGAAGTTTGGTACATCGATCGACTCTTCCCACCACAAATGATTTCTCTGTAGCATATGATGCTTTTTTTGTAGCATTTTATCCACAGTAGAACTTCTGTCAAAATTGGAATCAAGTCACTCAAACCCTGCTGCTACTTAATCAACAAAGATTATGTAATATTCTAAATATTTTGTTGTCATTTCAACAATTTTCACAGCTTCTTTCAACAGTAGATTCCATCTCAAGAAATCACTTTCTTTGCTCATTCATAAGAGCGATTGCTTCTCCACTGAAGTTTTATCATGAAATTACAGCAATTCTGCCACATCTTTAGGCCTTCAAGCTCCACTTCTAATTCAAGTTTTTCTTGCTATTTCTACCACATCCATAATTACTTTCTCCACTAAAGTCTTGAACCCTTCAAAGTCAAGTATGAGGATTTGAATCAACTTCTTCCAAATTCCTGTTATGTTGATATTTTGACCTCTTCTTGTGAATCAAAAATGTTTTTAATGGTAAATCCTTTCCAGAAGGTTTTTAATTTATTTTTGCCCAGATTCATCAGAGGAATCACTATGAATGGCAGGTATAGCCTTATCAATTGTATTTCTTAAATAATAAGATTTGAAAGTTTAAATTACTCATTTATCCACAGGCTACAGAATGGATGTTGTGTTAGCAGGCATGAAAACAACATGAATTTCATTGTATATCTCCATCAGACCTCTCCAGTGACCAGATACATTGTCAATGAACAGCAATATTTTGAAAAGAATCTTTTTTTTCTGAGCAGTAGGTCTCTACAATGGGTTTAAAATATTCAGTCAACTATGTAGTAAACAGATGTGCTGTCATTCAGTCTTTGTTTTTCCATTTGCAGAGCACAAGCACAGTAGATTTAGCATAATTCTTAAAGGCTCTAGGATTTAGAAAATGTTAAATGAGGACTGGCTTCAACCTAAACTCATGAGCTGTATTAGCCCCTAATAAAAGAGTCAACCTGTCCTTTGAAGCTTTGCAGCCAGGCATTGACTTCTCCTCTCTACCTAAAAAAAAATCCAGATGGCATCTTCTTCCAATTTGAGGCTGTTTCATCTACATTGAAAATCTGTTATTTAGTGTGACCACATTTATTAATTATCTTAGCTAGATCATCTGGGTATCTTGCTGCAATTTCTACATAAGCATTTGATGCTTCACCTTGTACTTTTATGTTATGGAGACAGCTTCTTTCCATAAACCCTCTGAACCAACTTCTGCTAGCTTCAAACTTTTCTTCTGCAGCTTCCTCACCTCTCAGACTTCACAGAATTGAAGAGAGTTAGGAATTTGATCTGGACTAGACTGTGGCTTAAGGGAATGTTGTGGCTAGTTTGATCTATGCAGACAACTAAACTTTCTCCATATTAGCAATAAAGCTATTTTGCTTTCTTATCAATCTCTTTCTTTGCAATCATAACTTGGCTAACCGTTTGTCACAAGAGGCCTAATTTTTAGCCTATGTAGGCTTTCAACATGCATTATTCACTAAATTTAATCTAGATTTTTATTTAAAGTGAGAAATGTGCGACTTCATTTCTCTTGGACACTTAGAGACAATTCTAGGGTTATTGATCTGCCTAATTTTAATATTGTGTCTCAGAATAGAGAAGCCCAAGGAAGGAAAGAGATGGGGAAATAGTCAGTCAGTGGAGCAATCAGAACATGCACATCTATCAATTAAGTTCACTGTATTTTATGGGCATAGTTTGTGGCATTCCAAAACAATTACAATAGTAACATCAAAGATCACTGACCAAAAATCAACATAACAAATATAATAGTAATAAGTTTGAAATATTGCAAGCATTACCAAAATGTGACACAAAGACATGAAGTAAGCAAATGCTATTGAAAAATCAGTGCAAATAGACTTGCTTGATGCAAGGTTGCCACAAACCTTCAATTTGTGTAAAAAAAAAGAAAAAGGCACTATCTGCAAAGTGCAGTAAATTGAAGCACAATAAAAAACAAGGCATGCCTGTAACTTCTTGACTGCCTATTGGATACCAGAACATCAGTGACTGCACTGCACTGGCAAGATAGCAGTACTTATCAGTCCAATAAAGCCACAAAAAGCTGGAACCAAGCTTTGTTGATGCTTATAAGCATTTCTAGTTGACAATCATTCCCTTGCATATAAAGTAATAAATTATACTAGTTTAAATGGAATTTGAAATGTCACTTTAACTTTCAGCAAAACTAATAAGAGGAAGAGTAAATTCATATGACCCAGGGTGGAGGGTGGATGGGTAGGGAATATTTCAGATTCTAAGACTTGGACCTAATCCCTTAGCACCTAGGACAAAGATATAGATAAGGAATAATTCTTTATAAATAACTTATTGTTATAAATGGTAGGAAGTTTCCTTTATCTAAAATGGGGAATACAAAGAGTACCCACACTTGCAATTAGAAGTTCTGGAAAGCTTAGAAAAAAAGCCAAACCAGAAGTAGATTGAGTATTACTAAAGATGTGAGCCAGTCTTGTCCAAGCTTAGTCCTGATTAAATTAAGGTAATCATATGCCCCCTCTGCATGCCCAGTGGAGAAAAGGGTAAACTATCTCTTCATGAAAATATCTTCTGGAGATAATCAGTGGGGGATCAAAGATGGCAGTCTAGATTAAACTCTGTGCTTTCCTCATTCTGTGAACACATCAAAATTACAACTAAATTATAGAACAATCAACCTAGAGAACCATCTGAAGTCTAGCTAAACAGAATTTTTATAACTAAGGATACAAAAAAGAAGCCATGCTGAGACTGATAACAGGGACAGAGATGGAAAATGAACTGGCCCCAAATCTCCATGTGGTGGATGAAAATTGGGAGGGATATCTCCACCACGGAGACGCAAGGGACACCAGCCCCACACCCGCCTCCCCAACCCAGAGAACTGGTGCCGCAACATCTGACTGTGAAAAACAGTGGGTATTCTGACCATCTGGGTGGGATGGAAGGCCGCAGAAAAATCAGACATTCTTTTAAATGTCCCAAGCAGGCATTCACCCAGGGCTCGGCAGAAGTGTGCTGACTTTGGGGGCATCAGAGACATATGGGGAGAGACTGAGTTGTGTAATTTCAGGGTGAGGATTGAAGGGACAGTCCTGATTTTCCTTGTGTAAGGCTCTTCTCCAGTGTACCTGGCAGGCAGGCACCATCTTTCCTGTGTTGAGCCCACCACCACAAGCCAAATCTTAATCTGATTGACCTGGTGAGCTTCATTGCTCCACCCTGCTGACTCACTGAGACCCCGCCTCACCCAACTTGCATACTGCGAGAGCTTTATCAGAGGCTAAACTTCACAGGAGCCAGCAGGACTTGGAGTGTACTGGCTTTTTGTGGAGCTAACCCATACCTAGTACTGGCGACTGCTGTCCTTGGTTTACAACGTGGCCTCTCCTACATGCCTCCAGGTACAACACAGGCAGCAGCCAAACATGGATCACCTTTTAGCTCTACCAGGTACTCCCTGGCCAGTCACAGGCAGTGGCTGACTTGCGCCTGCACCGGAGCCCCTCCCAATAGCCCCTAGAACCAACATACTTGGAGATTAGTTTCAGAGTACAGCAGAACACAACCCAATTAGTCCCACAAACAGCACACACCTAGGACAGTCACAACAGGCACCAGAGCCCACTGGGGCAAATCCTGCTGTATGGAATAAGCCTCCCACATAGCAGCCCATAAGCTGTGGATGTGGCCAAACCCCATAGCCAGTAAGCCTAAGGTTCAATACCACCTACTGACATGTCAGCAGCATTCAAGGCTCAACTATAACAGGAGGGCACACACAAGGGACACTCCTGGAGTACCTGCCTCAGGTAACCAGGGAGACTGTGCCACTGGGTCCTACAGGGTACCTACTACATAAGACCACACGGCAAGATTGAAAGACATAGCAGCCCTATATAATACATAGAAACAAACACAGAGAGGCAGCCAAAATCAGGAAAAAAGAAATATATCCCAAATGAAAGAATAGGAGAAAACTCCAGAAAAATAATTAAATGAAATGGAGGCAAACAACTTACCAGATACAGAGTTCAAAACAATGGTTATAAGGATGTTCAAAGAACTTAGTGAGAATTTCAACAAAGATATAGCAAGTATTAAAAAGGACATAAAAACCATAAAAAAGGACTAGTCAGAAATGAAGAATGTAATAACTAAACTGAAGAATGCACTAGAAGGAATCACCAGCAAGCTAGATGAAGCAGAGGACTGAATCAGCAATTTGGAAGACAAAGTAGCAGAAAACATTAAATTGGAACAGCAAAAAGAAAAAAGAATCCAAAAAACAAAGATAGTTTAAGAGATCTTTGGGACAATATCAAGTGTAACATTTGCATCATAAGGGTACCAGAAGGAGAAGAGAGAAAGCAAGGGAATGAGAACCTAATTGAAGAAACAATGACTGAAACATTTCCTAACCTGGCAAAGGAAATAGACAAATAAGCGCAGGAAGTGCAGAGAGTCCCAAACAAGATAAACCCAAACAAGCTCACAGCAAGACACATCATAATTAAAATACCAAAGATTAAAGACAAAGAGAGAACCCTAAAAGCAGCTAGAGAAAAACAGTTGGTTACCTACAAGGGAGTTCCCATAAAACTGTCAGCTGATGTATCAGCTGAAACTTTATAGGCCTGGAGTGATTGGCACGAAATATTGAAAGTGGTGAAAATCAAAGACCTGAAACAAAGGATACTCTATCCAGGAAGGCTATAATTTAAAATTGAAGGACAGATAAATAGCTTCCCTGACAAGAAAAAGCTAAAGGAGTTCACCACCAAACCAGTATTACAAGAAATCTTAGATGGGACTTTTTTAAGATGGAAAACAAAATCAAAATATGAATAATAAAATGGCAATAACTACCTATCTATCTACAAATGCTTTCAATATAAGTGGATTAAGTGCTCCAATCAAAAATATAGGGTGGCTGAATGGATAAGAAAACAAAATCCTTACAAACGCTGCCTACAAGAGACCCACTTAAGATTGAAAGACACACACAGACTGAAAGTAAAGGGACAGAAAAAGTTATTTCATGAAAATGGAAACAAACAAACAAAAATTCTGGGATAGCAATACTTATACCAGACAAAAAAGACTTTGCAGCAAAGGCTACAACAAGAGACAAAGAAGGACCCAGTAGTCCCACTTCAGAGTATTTTTCCAAGGAAACCTAAAATGCTACTTTGAAGGGACATGTGCATCCATATGTTAATTTCACCATTGTTTACATTGGCCAAGATGTGGAGGCAGCCTGGGTGTCTGTCAATAAAGAGGAGGTGGTATAGATATAGATAGATACAGACATAGATGATAGATAGATATAGATAGATATAGATATAGATATAGATATAGATATAGATATAGATATAGATATAGATATAGATATAGATATAGATATAGATGTATCTATCTATCTGTCATCCATCTATATATAGTGGAATATTGCTCAGTCAGGGAAGGGAATGGGTTCTTGCCATCTGCGGTGGCATGGATGGACCTGGAGGGTATTGTGCTGAGTGGAGTATGTTAGACAGTGAAAGACAGATGCAGTGTAATTTCACTTATATGTGGAATCTAAACAATAAAATAAACAAACTAAACAGAAACAGACTCAGATGCAGAGAACATTTTGATGGTTGCCAGATTGGAGGAGGGTTGTAGTGGTGGTAAAAAGGGGGAAGGAATTGAGTAGTACAAATTGGCTGTTACAAAGTAGTCATGGGGTTGTAGGGTATAGCATAAGGATTATAGTCAACAATATTGTAATAACTACACATGGTGTCAGATGGGTACTGGATTTATTGGAGTGATACATGATGGGAGGGAGGTTATTGGCCAGAGTGAAAAAGTTATTATTATACTAATAACTACATATTGTGCCAGGTGGGTACTAGACTAATCAGGGGGATCATTTCTTAAATTATATAAATGTCTAACAACTATGCTGTACACCTGAAATTAATATGAAATAATATTGAATGTCAATTGTAACTGAAAAATTAAAAACAGGGGGTAAGATAAAGGGCAATAAATCGTACAAATTTCCAGGTATAAAACAAAGAAGTCAGGGAATATAGTCAATAATATTGTGATATCATGGTATGGTGTCAGATGGTTGCTGGACTTATGGTGATCACTTCTTTGTATATAGATGTTGAATAACTACTGTGTACACCTGAAACTAATATGAGATGTGATTAAAAAAAATATGGTGAGTGTTTAAATAAAAATAAATTACAGTAAAAGACACATTGCCATTAATCCCCCTCAAAATACTCCCCCTCACCTCAAACACATTTATCCCATCATTCTTGCCACTTTCTGTAGCAGTTCTGAAAGTCTTCTTCCATGAGTGTCTTTAGTTGCACTGTCGTGGTTGTCTCCATGTGCTAAATCAACTTGAAATGTTTTCTGTTCATGATCATTTTGAATTTGGGGAAGAGCCACAAGTTGCATGGTGCCAGATCCGGTAAATAAGGTGGATGAGGACACACTATAATGTTTTTATTGGAAAAAAATTGCCATATCAGAAGCGATGTGTGACACAACCTTTCCGTTGTAATCAACAAATATGGTGAATGCTGCTGCTGAGTTCCAGCCAACGGAAAGGCAGGGATCTTCAATACGAGAAACCGCGCATCAAACCTTAGTAACAGTGTGTGACAAGTTTCAACTTGTTCAGTGCAGTCATTCGGGTGTGAGCTACAGTTGAGAGAAGGTGTGTTGTAAAGTGTGCTGTAAATCATCCTCCATCATGACAACACTCCATGTTACACATAGCTTCTGGTACACAAATTTCTGTCAAATAAAAACATTTAGGTGTGTTCTCATCCACCTTATTCACTGGATCTAGTATCGTGCAACTTCTGGCTCTTTCCTAAAGTCAAAATGACAATGAAAGATAAACGTTATAAATTGATTCAGGACATCAATTCAGCCACAACAATGCAAATAAAGACACTCACAAAATAGAACTTCCAGCACTGCTTCAGAAAGTGGCAAGAATGATGTGATAAGTGTGTTTGAAGCAAGAGGGAGTATTTTCAAATAATATTTTTTTTTTCATTTAAACATTCACCATATTATTTGATCATACCTCGTATAATATTGTATGCTAAGTATATTATAAATAGAAATCTTAAAAAGAAAAATAAAATATCTTCTGGAGTCCCATATTTTTTTTAAAAAAATGCAATATCCAACATTTAAAATGAAATTACTAGGTGTGTGAGTAGACGCGACCAAATAATTGATAGATGTGAGAGAGGGAAATAAAGATAAAATGGAAGCAAGTTCACCAGTTAGCCAGATATTGAAGTTAAGAGAAAAGAATTTCAAGTAACTATAAATAATCTATATAATAAAATAGAGAAATAGTTAAATAAATATAAAAAATGTACAATTAATATAGAATCTATAAAAAAATAGATGTGTTAGAATCTAAATGTGTTAGAATCTATAAAAAATTAAAACCTATTTAAAATAAAAATTAATGTTAGAAATCAAGAAAGTATCTTTTTTAAAAGGGGGGACTGTAGGAGGAGAATAAAAGGGCATTAAAGATAATGGTAATATATTTCCTTAGATTTGTCCTGCACACTATGTGTTGCCATGCTGTAAAACAAAAGCATTGAGCTGCATACTTATTATTTCTGAATGTATAGCATAAAATTATAACTTAAAATAGTAAAAGTAAACATACATTATAAATACATTTATAAATAAAAGTATATAAAATATGTGACATTTGCTAAGCATTTGGGAGATACAGCGACAAAGGAAACATCCATTAATTACAAGATGATGATCAATGTTAATGCCAAAAAAACAGATAAATGATAGATTGATAGATGATAGATAGATAGATAGATAGATAGATAGATAGATAGATAGATAGACAACTTGCGAAAGCTGGGTCACTGCCTAACACCGATAACCATCTTGTGATCAACCGATTTATATCAAGAAGTTAGAAAAAGAAAAGCAAATGAACTATCCAAGAAACCACACAGGGAAAAAACTAATAAAGGTAAGGGCAGAAGTTAATAAGACATAAAATAAATAGAAAACAGAAAAATCAAGGCTACAAGTTGTTTATTTGAAAAATAAACTAATAAAATTGACAAACGTCTTCATGATTGTTCAAGCAAAAATAGAACAAGCACAAACAATATCAGAGATCAAAATAAAAGGGCATCCTATATAAGTTCCTGTCACTAAATATAAAAATTCATGTCAGTATATTTGAAAATTGAGACAAAAATTCTTAGAAAAAAAAGTAGCTTATCCAAAGTAATTCAAGAAAAAATAGTAAATGAAATAGTTCCATGAACATAATGGAAAATTAATCCCTACTAAAATTTTAATTGCAAAAAGGCTTTCTAACTAAAATGCCTTTATCAGTAAGTTCTAGTCAATGTTTAAATAAGAAAAGCTTCAACTTTAGATAAAATGTATAACAGCTCAAAGAGTTGAAAAAAATAAGATACCTTCTAAAAAGAGTCCAGTATTACTGTGACACATAAATACAGTAAGTATAGTTTAAAAAGGAAAATAAAAGGTCAATCTTACTCATAAATAGAGATGCAAAAATTCTAATGAAATAAATATCAAACCAAGTTCTGCAGTAATATGAACTCATATACATACATATTAATATTAAGAACTAATAATTAATAATAATTAATATTAATATGTATATATATCTTGAACAATGTCAGGGGGTAGGGATGCCAACCCCAGAGAGTTGAAAATCTGTGTACAACTTTTGATTCCCCAAAAATTTGACTACAGCTGTCCCTCAGTATCTGTGGAGGATGGGTTCCAGGAACACCCTCTGATACCAAAATCCGTGAATGCTTAAGTCCATTATATAAAATGGCCTAGAGCAACGTATACAGCCAGCCTTTCATATTGCAGATTTCCAAGGGTGGATTGAAAATACTGCTTTTCATTTGTGATTGGTTGAATCCATGGAGGCAAAACCTGGGAATACAGAGGTCTGTCTGTATATTTATTTGGAAAAATCCACATAGAAGTGTGCCAGGCAGTTCAAACCCATGTTGAAGGGTCAACTGTATATACATATTCCAGAATAAACAAGTTTTATTTTTTTTTTTAATTCTGGAAAATCAAGGTTACTATACTTTTAGAAAAAGTAATTTACTATTTGAAAAGATCAATAACTAGCAAACGGATTTCTTTAAAAGTCCATGTAGCAAATATTTTAGGCTTTGTCCCCATGTGGTCTTTGCCTCAACTATTGCCACTATAGTAGTCATTGTAGCATGAAAGCAGCCATAGACAATAGGTAAATGAAGGGCGTGTCTGTGTTCTAATAAAATGTAATTTACAAAAACAAGCAGTGGGACAGATTTGGTCCATGGACTATTGTGTGCCCAACCTAATAATAAGTTAATGAAAGTAAGTCAAATTATTATCTAATAGATACAGATAAAACATTTGATATAGTTAAAGTTAAAAACTATTAGCAAGAAAGCAGGAATCCAGAATGGCAGACCCTCTCCCCAGCAAATACATACATATATACATACATACATACATACATACATACAGATAAACATATAGACAAAATTTTTTTTTATGTCTAAAAGTGAAAATTACTAAACAAACAAAGCAATTACAGCTTTCCCTCAGTGTTGTGAGGGATTGATTCCAGAACCCCCATAGATACCAACACCCACAAATGCTCAAGTCCCTTATATAAAACAGTGTAAAGCAATGCATACAGTCAGCCCTCCACATCCACAGAGTCCCAACTGTAGGTCAAAAATGCTATTTTTGATTCATGATTTGTTGGATCTGTGGAGGTGAAACCAACAGACATGGAAGGACCACTGTATTTAAAAATCTCTGAAATTATACTATAATAACAGCAGCATGCAACAAATGGAAAACTATCAATTAAAAAAAAGAAAGAAAACTACTAAATCTCAATAAGAATCATTGTAGTCCATGACCTTTGAGCTCTGGCCACTCCACCTCATGTCCAGCTCTGTATTATGGAAACTACCTTAAGTGCTTATTTCAGGCAAGTGTGACCAAGAAGATGGAGGCTCCCTATACACCCCCGTTTCCAGTCTGGGACTATAGTTTTATACCAGGAAAAGGGGATCCCAGTGTTTCTCACTCCCCACCACCAGTTCCCTGTTAAAGAAGCCCTACTCTGAGTAGTCATGACAGAGAGGAGCACGTTCCCTTCCCTTACCAAAACTCTACTTGTGGAGAGAAAGCTTTAAGACAAGTATTGCAGGCCAAGTATGCAAGAGTGACCTGCATCCCAGGTCACTCACAGAGTAGAAGCTTCGTGCCAGGAAGGGCAAGCGGAGAGAACCAGGGGCTGTTATGACTTTCATTAAATGCACATTTGTAGAATAGAAGTGTCATTCTGGGGAAAGCAAGTCCGTACTCCACCTCTGGTGCAGTTTTGCTGGGGGTTCTATCCATGAGTGAAGGCATCCAAGGATGAAGAATTCTGTAGTTTTACCTGAGGGGACTGACTGTATTAGGAATAGAGTATAGAGAACCCCATGCCTAAGAGCTTTCATTGTACAATAATGGAGATCTTGGTAGAGAGCATTTAAGAGAAGTATGGTAGCTCTGATACAAGCAAAATGGCAGAGCATTCTAGAGTTTAATAGAAAAAATCATGGAAAGAGACAGTTAAGAAGAGCCCTCTTTGGACTTTAGTTAATTTAGTTAATTCCAGGATTCAGGAAGTCTGTGTCTACTCAGAGGCAATTAGAGTAAGACAGGGCACAGATTTAAACATCCCCCAGGCCTCACATACAGTCATCAGTACATGGTGTATGCTTCATTGGCACAAGGAGCTTAAACACAAGCTTTGACTGAACATTGACTAGACAATAGCTACTCTGATCCTGGGGAGACACCTAGGAAGCCAAGCATAAAAGTAAAATGATACTCCTCCCTGACAGTCAGAAAGATTGTGTGAATGTGTAAATTTGTGTCTTTTCAAAGTGATCATAGAGGGAACCTACAGCTATGAGTCCCTGGATGAACATGTGACAAAATAATATAAATTCTGTGAACTGTGATAGCAGCCCCTAAGCCACAGACACATTCAATAGTAAAGAGTAAAAAATATAACACTCTAGAGGAGTTTAAACACAACCTTGAACAGCAAGTGAACTACAGGCAACCCTTTGGTAGCCAGATTAAAAAACAAAATGGGGAAAATTTGACTAAGGACATCAGAGGCTGCAAACTATAAAAAAATAAAATTAATAAAAATAACATCACCAACTCAGTAAACAAATCAAAGAATGGCCAAACAACTAAAACAACAATAATATACCAAAAGAGGGAGTGAAAATCAGTATGCATATTTGGCACAGTATTTTCCTCAAAATACCCAGTTTCAACAACAAAAAATTGGAAACGTGAAGACACAAGAAAGCATTATGCAGATCCAGGGTTAAATAAATAAATAAATAAATAAATAAATAAATAAATAACAGGCAATAAAACTATATTTAAAAAGACCCCAAGGTGGATATAGCAGATAAATACTTTAAATCATCTGTTATAAATCTGTTAAAAGAACTAAAGAAAACAATGTGTATAGAATTAAAGGAAGGTATAGTGACAATGGCTCCTCAAATAGAGAATATAAATGAGATAGAAAATTTTTGAAAGAACCAAATAGATAAATGGATCAGAATAGAAAACCCAAGAATAGACCCACACAAATACAATCAACTGAATTTTGAAAATGGAGCAAAAAAATGGTAGTGAAACACCTGGATATCTACATAATAAATAAATAAACAAATAAATAAATAAATAAATAGATAGATAGATAGATAGATAGATAAATAATAAATCTAGACAAAGACCTTACATCCTTTATTAAAGTTAACTCAAAGATTATAGATCTAAATGTAAAATCTAAAACTGTAAAACTACTAGAGGATAGAATAGGGAAAACTCTAGATGTTTAGATGTGTAGACATTGGATTTGGCTACAACTTGTTCGATACAGCACCAAAAGTATGGTCCTTGGAATACTTAATTGATAAGTTGGATTTCATTAAAAATAGAAACTTTGGCTCCATGAAATATATGGTAAAAGAAAGAGAAGAGAAGTCACCAACTGGGAGAAAAGATTTGCAAAAGACATATCTGAGAAGGATTGTTGTCCAAAATATACAAAGAACTTTTAAAACTCAACAATAAGAAAATTAGAAAACAGGCAGCCGGGTGGCTCAGTTGGTTAGAGTGCAAGCTCTAAGTGGCAGGGTTTCCCATTAGAGTCCCACATAGGCCAGTGGGCTGTGCCCTTCACAGCTAGATTGAAGACAACAAGCTGCCGCTGAGCTCCCAGAGGGGCAGCGGGATGACTTAGTTGGTTAGAACGTGAGCTCTCAACAACAAGGTTGCCAGTTCAATTCCCACAATCAGTACAATTCTCATCATCACCTCTTAAAATAGCTCTTAAAACGGTGGTTTAAGCCCTCACTGCCGAGCAGAGAATGGAAGCCTTAGGCACTGAGACTAGCCACCCCTTCTCTACCCTCCCAGACTTCACCTCGCCCCTACCTGCCCAGTGACAGAAGCGGAATAGTAGCAGTGTCAATCAAAAGAACAGAATATTTGCTGTTCTGAGAATTGTAGACCACAGACACAGATTCGAAGCCCAACTAGTTCCGGCAAAGGGGAGGTATCTGTGAAAGCAGGACCGGCTGTGGTGATGGTTGCCGACATTGCCCTGGCCTCAAATATCTGGGTGGATCCCCGTAGGAGTAACAGAACTGGTGAAACATATGGGCTCGGAATCTGGTGCAGGAAAAGCATGGGAACTTCAAAAGCTCTCCACATACCCACACGGACACTGCAGAGTTAACAGAGGAGAAGCCCGTCTCCCAGGGAATCTCCCATTGTGTGAGAAGCTGGAATAGTGCAGAGAAAACATGGCACTACCATGTGAGAGAGAAAAAAAAAAAAAAAAGGCTGCAATCGGAGAGAAAATAAAACATTCTACCAACCAGTAATGGAAAACAAAAGAAAGACCTCTTCCTATCAACCTGTTGCAGAAGCCACTACTGTAGATATCTAGGAAGAGAACTAATAAATCAGCAATTTCCATGAATAACCAAGGAAACAAGACAGCTCAGAAAGTAAGTAAAAAGTCTCCAGGAAAGGAACTTAAAGATATGGAAATATGTGACTTAAATGACAGAGAATTCAAAATTGCAGTTCTGAAAAAACTCAACAAGATGCAAGAAAACACAGAAAGGCAGTTTAATAAACTCAGAAACACAATCAAAGAACAACATGAGCATTTTACGAAAGAGATTGAAATTTTAAAACAAGAACCAAGTAGAACTTCTGGAGATTAAGAATTCAATAGAAGGAATTAAGAATGAAATAACCAATTTAAGTAGTAGAGTTGACCAGATGGAGGAAAGAATCAGTGACAACAAAGATAGATATCTAGAAATTACACAGATGGAAGAAGAGACTTGAGACTTAAAAGAAATGAAACAACTCTACAATAACTTTCTGACTCCATCAGAAAGAGCAATATAAGAACAATGCCCCTTCTGGGCATACCAGAAGGAGAAGAAAGAGAGAAGGGAACAGAGAATATATTCAAACAAATTGTCAATGAGAACTTCCCAAACTTGTGGACAGAACTGGATCCTCGAATCCAAGAAGCAAATAGAACACCTACTTACTTCAATCCCAACAGGCCTTCTCCAAGGCACATTGTATTAAAGCTGTCTAAAATCATGACAAAGAAAGAATCCGCAAGGAAGCAGGGAAAAAAAAGACGATAACCTACAAAGAAAAGCGCACTAGATTATCATCAGATTTTTCAGCAGAAACTCTACAAGCGTGGAGGGAGTGGAACCAAATATTCAAATTATTGAAAGAGAGAAATTACGAGCCAAGAATAATATATCCAGCAAAGATATCCTTCATATATGAAGGAGGAACAAAGACATTTCCAGACATGCAGAAGCTGAAAGAATTATCTAATACACGACCTGCATTACAAGAAATACTCAAGGAGACTATTCAACCACCATCAAAATACAATTTGTGGCACCCAAAACATAAAAAGGGGGAGATTAAAGGCCTGAACCAGAATATGGGAATGGAGAAAGTAAGCGTGCTGAAGAAAATGGAATACTCTAAATATCAAACTTTATTTTACATAAACTTAAGGGTAACCATTCAAAAAAAATCCAGAACTGAAATACATACTGTAATAAAAGAAGAAACAGAGGGAAACATCATAGAATACCACCACACAGAAATAATAGACAACAACAAAAAGGCAAAGAAACAATGGAGACACAGCCTTACCAGAAAACTAAAGATCGAATGACAGGAAATCCTCACATATCAATAATCACCCTAAATGTAAATGGACTGAACTCACCAATAAAAGGGCACAGAGTAGCATATTGGATCAAAAAACTAAACCCAACCATATGCTGTCTCCAAGAGACACATCTCAGCTACAAGTACAAGGATAGACTTAAAGTGAAAGGGTGGAAATTGACACTCCAAGCAAATGGTACCCAGAGAAAATCAGGTGTTGCCATAATGATATCAGATGAAACAGACTTCAGGGTGAAAAAGATAACAAGAGACAAAGATGGACATATCATAATGGTAAAGGGGCCTATACAACAAGCAGATGTAACAGTCATCAATATGTATGCCCTCAATCAGAAAGCACAGAAATATACCAAGCAACTACTAACAGAACTAAAGGGAGAAATTGACCAAAACACAATTATACTAGGGGACTTAAATACATCATTGACAGCTAGGGATAGATCATCCAAACAGAAAATAAATAACGAAATAGCAGCCCTAAATGACACGTTAGATGAAATGGACATAATTGACATATAGAGAGCACTTCATCCTAAAACATCAAATTATACATTCTTTTTGAGTGTACATGGAACATTCTCAAGGATAGACCGTACATTGGGATATAAAGTCAGCCTCAGCAAATTTAAGAAGTTTGAAATCATACCAAGCATATTCTCTGATCACAAGTCTTTGAAATTGGATATCAACTACAAAAAGAAATCAGGAAAAAACTCAAATACATGGAGATTAAACAACATACTTTAATGAACGACTGGGTCAAAGAAGAAATCAGAGGAGAGATGAAAAGATACATAGAAACAAATGAACATGAAAATACACCCTACCAAAATTTTTGGGATGCAGCGAAAGCAGTTTTAAGAGGGAAATTTATATCATTACAGGCCTATCTCAAGAAACAAGAAAAATCCCAAATAAATAACCTCATGTTACACCTTAAAAAACTAGAAAAAGAAGAACAAGTAAACCCAAGGTCAGCAGAAGAAAGGAAATAACAAAAATCAGAGCAGCACTAAATGAAATAGAGAACAAAAAGACAATAGAAAATAATTAATGTGACAAAAAGCTGGTTCTTTGAAAAGATTAACAAAACTGACAAACGCTTGGCTGGACTCACTAAGACAAAAAAAGAGAAGAAACTAATTAACAAAATCAGAAATGAAAAAGGGTAAGTTATCACAGGACACCACAGAAATACAAAGGATCATCCAAGAATACTATGAAGGATTCTATGCCACCAAATTCAAGAAACTAGAAGAAATGGACAAGTTTTTAGAAACATATAGCCTTTCTAAGGCTGAACCATGAAGAACTGGAAAATCTAAACAGACTGATCACCAGTAACAAAATTGAATCAGTCATCCAAACCTTCCAGAAAGCAAAAGTCCGGGACCAGATGGCTTCACTAGTGAATTCTACCAAACCTTCTAAGAGGATCTGATACCAATCCTGCTCAAACTCTTCCAAAAAATTGAAGAAGAGACAGTACTCCGTAACTCATTTTATGAGGCCAACATTACCCTGATACCAAAACCTGGTAAGGACAACACAAAAAAAGAAAACTACAGACCAATATCTCTGATGAACACAGATGCATAAATCCTAAACAAAATTCTAGCAAATCGAATACAACAATGCATTAAAAAGATTATTCATCACGACCAAATGGGGTTCATCACCGGGGCACAAGGATGGTTCAACATTCGTAAATCCATCAATGTGATATACCACATAAACAAAATAAAGGACAAAAATCATATGATTCTATCAATTGATGCAGAAAAAGCATCTGACAAGATACAATATCCATTTATGATTAAAACACTTAATAAAATAGGTATAGAAGGAAAATACCTTAACATAATAAAGGCCATATATGACAAACCCTCAGCTAATCTCATAATTAATGGTGAAAAACTGAAGCCCTTTGCTCTACATTCAGAAACACAACAGGGCTATCCCCTATCACCTCTGCTTTTCAACATAGTGTTGGAAGTATTTGCCAGAGCAATCAGGCAAGAGAAAGAAATAAAAGGCATCCAAATTGGGAATGAAGAAGTTACATTATCACTCTTTGCAGATGACATAATGTTATATATAGAAAACCCTAAAGACTCCACCAAAAAGCTATTAGAAACAATCAACGAATACAGTAAAGTTGCTGGCTACAAAATCAACATATAAAAGTCCATTGCATTCCTATATACTAACAATGAAATCTCAGAAAAAGAAATACAAAAAACAATTCCTATTGCAATTGCAGCAAAAAGAATAAAATACCTAGGAATAAACTTAATCAAGGATGTGAAGGACCTATATGCGGAAAAGTATAAGACATTTTTGAAAGAAATTGAAGAAGACACAAAGAAATGGAAAGACATTGCATGCTCATGGATTGGAAGAATCAACATAGTTAAAATGGCCCAAAGCAATACACAGATTTAATGCAATCCCCATCAAAATCCCAATGGCATTTTCTAAAGAAACAGAACAAAAAATCATCAGATTTGTTTGGAACCACAAAAGACCCCAAATAGCCAAAGCAATCTTAAGAAAAAAGAACAATACTGGAGGTATCACATTTCCTGACTTTAGCTTGTACTACAGGGCTACAATAATCAAAAAAGCATGGCACTGGCAGAAAAACAGACACATAGACCAATGGAATAGAATTGAGAACTCAGAAATAAAACCACATAAATACGGACAATTTTTGACAAAGAAGCTGAAAACATACAATGGAGTAAAGACAGCCTCCTCAATAAATGGTGCTGGGAGAATTGGATAGCCACATGCAAAAGAATGAAACTGGACTGCTATCTCTCACCATGTACCAAAATTAATTCAAAATGGATCAAAGACTTAAGCATAAGACCTGACACAATAAACTGCATAGAAGAAAACATAGGTACTAAACTTATGGACTTTGGGCTCAAAGAGCATTTGATAAATTTAACTCTAAAGGCAATAAAAGTAAAAGCTAAAATAAATGAATGGGACTATATGAAACTTAAAAGCTTCTGCACAGCAAAAGAAACCATCAACAAAATAAAGAGGCAACCAACTGAATAGAAGAAGATTTTTGCAAACAGTGCCTCTAATAATGGGCTGATATCCAAAATACACAAGGAACTCATGCAACTCAACAACAAAAAAACAAACAACCCAATTGAAAAATAGGCAGAGGACCTGAAGAGACATTGCTCCAAAGAGGACATACAAATGACAAATAGACCAATGAAAAAATGCTCAACATCACTAATCATCAGAGAAGTGCAAATAAAAACCACAATGAGATATCACCTCACCCCAGTCAGAATGGCTATCATCAACAAGACAAATAGTAACAAGTGTTGGAGAGGCTGTGGAGAAAAAGAAACCCTCATACACTGTTGGTGGGAATGCAGACTGGTGCAGCCGTTATGGAAGGCAGTGTAGAGGTTCCTCAAAAAATTACGAATAGAATTACCACATGACCCAGCAATCCCTCTCCTGGTATGTACCCAAAAAATCTGAAAACATTTATACATAAAGACACGTGTGCTCCAATGTTCATTTCAGCTTTGTTTACAGTGGCCAAGACATGGAAACAACCAAAATGTCCTTTGATAGATGAGTGGATAAAGAAGTTGTGGTATATATACACAATGGAATACTATTCGGCGGTAAGAAAAGATGATACAGGGACATTTGTGACAACGTGGATGGATCTTGAGAGTATAATGCTAAGTGAAATAAGTCAGACAGAAAAAGCAGAGAACCATATGATTTCACTGATATGTTGTATATAAATCAAAAAGAACCAAAGAACAAGACAAACAAATGAGAAACCAAAACTCACAGACACAGACAATAGTTTAGTAGTTACCAGAGGGAAAGGGGGGTGAGGGGTGGGAGATGAGGGTAAGGGGGAAAGAGAACTGACTCTGGGTGGTGAACACACAATGGGATTTATAGATGATGTAACACAGAATTGTACACCTGAAATCTATATAATTTTACTAACAATTGTCACCCCAATAAATTTAAAAAAGAAAAAAAAAAAGAAGCCAGACTCAAGATAATACATGTAGTATGATTCCAGTAATATGGAGTGCAAAAGCAAGTAATAGTTAGATGATAGATACATAGATAGATAGATAGATGATAATATATATTTTTATGGGATGCATAGACAGGTGGAATAAGATTTTAAAAAAGAAACAAAATGATTAACGGAAATCTAGGAGAGTAGAGAACTGGGATTGTGTTCATGGAGGAGCATAATGGAAAAGGTGCTAGAGATGCTATATTTTTATTTGTCTGTTCAATAAATAAAGATATGTGTTACTTTTTAAATTATAAGTTGAAATACACGTATAATTTATTTTTCTATATTTGTGTTATATTATACCATGAAGAAAAATCATACTTAGAGACAAAAAAATTAACCTCTTGTTAGAGAATAGAAAGGGTGAAGCATGGGGGAAGACTGGTGGTTTCAAAGGTATCAGCAATTTATATCTTTTAAGCTGGTTTTGGTTACACATTTGTTCATTTTAATATTATTAGTTATAGCATATATGTACTTTTATATGGAAATTATTTCATAATTAAAAAGAAAGTTAAAGATCCTAACCAGAAAAATAAAGTGCACAGCATAGTCCCTGGTGTATGCCACTACTAATTTTTGGTGTAGCCACTCAAAAATTATTAGTTGTTATTATAAATTTAACATTAAAAATAACATGATTCTGTAAAACGGGTCAGCATACAGCATCCTGCAGGCCACATCTGGCTGGCCACCTGCTAAGAATGGCTGTAAACTAAGAATGGATTTTACATTTAAAATGACTAGGGGGAAAAAAAGTCAAATGAATAGTAAGTTGTTACATGAAAATTATATGAAATTCAATGTATATAAATAAAGTTTTATTATAACACAATCACATCTATTTGTTTACGTATTGTCTATGTTTGTTTTCTCTAAAACAGTAGATTTGAGCAACTAAGACAGAGACCATATGGCCTACAAAGCCTAAAATATTTACTACCTGGTCTTTTACAGAAAGTTTGCCAACTCTGCTCTAAAATGTTTACCCTTCCCTTTTCAAGGACAAGTTGCCCTCTGCATTCAGAAGCCTGCTGTGCTGAGTGGCTACTCTGGCTCAGCTGCCTGAGGAGGATCCCACCTGAGTTCTGGCAGTTTGTATGGAGATGAGCCATTACCATCTGGAACAGGGGCTGTTTCTGAAAATAGCTTGCACTCTCCATCTCTCTGTTCCACCCTCTGCCTATAGCTGTCACAAGTACAATTTGGGAGCCGGGGGAACCTCTCTGAGAGCTCAAAAAATTCTGCTTCTCCTGGGGATGCTGCTTTATGAAGATGTGGGCCAACTTGAGAAATAAGAGAAAGGCAGTGTTTCTAGGTTAGCATTCCTACTCTGTGACTTATCAGATATAAAACAATAGGAGATTTGTAAAATTTTTTATGGTTTTTATTTCCCTTTTAACAAAACAGGACTAATAATATATACTTTAAAGAATTTCCATGAGTATTAGGTATAATATATGCAAAATTCCTATAAATAATAAACATTCAATTAATAGAAGTTATTAATATTCATAATTATCAATTCATAATTATCAAGGTATCAGAGCAGAGGGGAAAAAATCCAAACTAACCTCTGTGGTATTACTAGGTTTCAATTCTAATTCCTTAAAGATCTGAGGTGCCAGGAAATGGCACAGAATATAATTAATTAATTCAAGAAGAGAGGGCCCTGAAGTTTCCGATTCGCTCTTTTATCATCCTAAGAGATTTACCAGCTCCTTATACACTCTGGTCTGAATTCAGTTTATAGGGACCCTCCCAAGGCACTTATGCACCTCTTACACACTTGTTCGACTCACGTTACAATTCCACGTCATCCTCATTGTATCTAGGGCACTATGGTTAAGAGCACCAAGAGCACCAAGGTTTTAACAAGTTACCAAGAAAATAAAAAAGGTCTTAGAAAAGACATCTGTACTGAACCTGAATTTCTCATTTGATGGTTCACCTTTTAGGGCCATTCAAGAAGAAAAACAGTTTAAACCTGTAGGATGGCAGAAGAGGAGAGCCCAGAGAATTTTCTATTTGTTCACATTAGAATATTTGATAATTAGAATAAAGCATGGACATCTGAGAGTTAGAATGACTGTAATTAAGATAAGGCTGAGTTCAGTTTGCATTTGATTTAACTAGGAATAAAATTATATATTATTAATGTAAGAAAACATGACATAATAAACTATCTGTTGTTGCTAATTCTTTGAGTCCTACATTAGAAGCCTTCTTTAAAAGGATTAAAAGGGAATGAGAAAATTATTTCAAAATTACTTCAAACAAAGCAAGATATCATACAAAGGTGGTCATTTCTGGGGAGGCGGTAGTGAGTAAGGAGGTAAATTTGCATATCTGGAAGAGCTAGATAGCTCTACCCCATGCAAATCTTAAGAGCCTCCCAAACAACCACAGTTGGGCCACGGCTGGAGTGTGCCCACTTGGGGCCACTGGGAATGGAGAGATAGTTCTCCTTACTAGATGTCTTAGAACTGAGCTGAGGCATAAAGTTTGATATGCGTCTGTATTTGTTCTTCCTTGGAGAAGCCCAGAAAAAAACAAAGACTTCCTTTAAAGTTTCTACTCCTCATGGATCAAGGAAAGGCTGACCACCTTTCCAGTGGTATCACAAGTCTGTGCTAAGACATAATGATGTTAGACACACATTAGCAAATTCCAGCCAAGATGGTGGAGTAGTTAAATGCTGTGCTTGCCTCCTCCTGTGACCATATAAGAATTATAATTAAATTATAGACTAACCCATCTGAAGATTAGCTGAACACAATTCCTATAACTAAGGATATAAAGAAGAAGCCATGTTTAGACTTGTAGGAGGTGTGGAGAGGCAAACAGGCTGGTCCCACAACCACATGTGTCAGTTGAGAACTGGGAGATATATCTCAGCTGCAGAGGTCTTCCTTAAGAGTCAGCGGTCTCAGCCCCACACCAGACTTCCCAGCCCAGGGCTCCAGGACTGGGAGGAGGAGTTCCCACAACATCTGGCTGTGAAAATCAGTGGGGATTAAATCCAGGTGATATGGAAGGCTGCTGGAAACCCAGGCATCCTCTTAAAGGGCCTGCACACAGACTCATTCACTTAACAACACTCACCCTAACCTCCAGCAAAGAGACACAGCTTGAAAGGTGCCAGAGACATATGGCGAGAAACTAAATTTTGTGGATTCAGGGCAAGGCCTGGAAGGACAGATGCTATTTTTCCTGTGTTGATTCCTCCACCTACACAGCCTACAAGCACAAGTGGATGCCAAATCTGAATCTGTATTCACCTGGTGAACACTGTGCACCTCATGCTGATGAACCCCTGAGACCCTGCTAAATGCAATTTATGCACCACCCATGGGACTTCCAGTGGCTGTGCTTCATGGGCAGCCATCCTCTGCCCAAGCTGCAGACTTTCTTAAGAGCTGTACAAGGTCTGGAGGCCCCAAGTAGATGCTGACTGGCATTGGCATGTCCTATGCCCTGAGCAGTCCCAGGCCCGGCACTGGTGGCAGCCATCCTCAGGTTGCAGTATAGCCTCTCCCATGTACCTCCAGGCCCAGCATGGGTAGCTACCAACAGCAAATCCCTTGGTGGCTCCTACCAGGCAGTTGGCACAGGTAGTAGCTGAACTTGGACTGCTCCAGAACTCCTCCTAAGAGACCCCACAAAAGACACACATGGTGTCTGGCTTCAGACCACAAGAGAGTACCAAATTATTAGCTCCATAAATGGCACACCCAAACTGAAAGGGTGGTTTTAGTAGGCACCACAGCCCTGATGGGGTGCAGCTTGCTCCATGGGGTCAGATCCCAAACAGCATCTTGCACACTGTGATTGTGGCCAATCCTCACAGCCAGTCAGCCAGAGAGTCAACCCCACCTACTGACATGCCAACAGCAATCAAATCTCAATTACAACAGGATAGCACACTCAAACCAAAAAAAGGTCACTTCCAGAGCACCCAGCTCAGGTGACCAGTGAGAGTGCACCATATGCCCCACAAGACAGCTACTATATAAGGCCACATGCCAAGACTGGGGAACATGGCAGATCTACTGTGCAGGGTAAGCCTCCCGCACAGCTATGGATGTGACCAAACCCCACAGCCAGTCAGCCTGAGGGTCAATCCCACACACTGACATGCCAGTAGCAATCAAGGCACACACAACAAATACAGGTCACTCCTGGAGCACCTGGCACAGTTGACCAGACAGACTGTGCCACTGGGTCTCACGGGGCACCTTCAACATAAGACCACCTGGCCAGGAATTGGAGATTCTACCTAATACATAGAAATAAACACATAGAGGCAGCCAAAATAAGGAGACAAAGAAACATATTCCAAATGAAAGAACAGAAGAAAACTCTAGAAAACAAACTAAATGAAATGGAGACAAGCAATCTACCATATAGAGTTCAAAAGACTAGCTACAAAAATGCTTAATGAGTTGGAATATCAAGATAGCACAGTAGGTAAATGTTGTGTTTACCTTCTCTCATGACCACATCAGATTTACAACTAAATTACAAAACAACCAGCATTGACAATCACTTAAAATCTTGCTGAACTGAAGCTCTAAAGATGTGCAAAAGAAGCCACCTCAGGACTCGTAGGAGGGGCAGAGATGCTGAATGGGCTGGTCCCACACTGGGTGTGACCATTAAAAATCAGGAGGGATATTTAGGCCATAGATGTCCCCCTTCAACCCCTTCCAGAGAAATGAGAGGTTCCAACTCCATCCCAGACCAGAGTTACAGTGCTAAGGAGAGAAATCTCCATAATTTCTGTTGTGAAAGCCAGCAGGAATTGTGACTGAGTCAGACTAAATGTGGCTGCACTCCCAGGCACCCCTCTTAAAGGGACTGTGGGCAGACTTATCCACAAATGGAATCACTCACTCTGAGCTCCACTGCTGGGGCAGCATCTGGAAAGGAGGCAGGGACATATGGTGGAGAACTGAGTTGTCTGGCTTGGGAAAGGGGCTGGAGAGGCAACCTTCTCCTGGAAGAGTCACTGGTGGAGGTCATTATTTCTTTGTTGAGCCCTTCCCCTTCCTGACATGTTGACACATGTGGCCACCATGTCTTAGTCTCCACAGTTCCTTTGCCATGCCCTGGCTATTTGAGATTCAGCCCTACCCAAATTTCGGGCACACCCAGGCTGCTTGCAGTGGCTTTTTCATGCAGACCATCTGCCTTGACTCAAGCTGCAGACTTTCCTAGGGTATCTCAAAGGTTCACAGACCCAGAGAAGTAGCATCAGGCTTGAGTGTGTCCTGTACCTCTGGCTGAGCAGCCCTAAGCTCAGCACTAGTGGCAGCCAGCCTTCGTTTGTGGCTTGGTCTCTCCTGGCGCACCCAAGCATGGCATGGGTGCCAGCCATCTGTGAATTTCTTTGTGACATGTGCTGGATGGCTCCAGGTGAGACACAGGCTGTGGCTGAACTTTACCTATAGCAGAACCCTTCCAAGGTGGTCCTGGGGCTGGCGCCTCCAGTGGCCAGCTTCAAAATGAGCTGGAGCATCACCCAGCCACCTCCAAGTATGACACACACAAGGAGCAGATTGGGCCAGCACCAGAGCCCTGCTGAGGCAGATTCTGCTCTGTAGGGTCAGCCCCTACACAACTCTTTCACTGTAGTCAAGGCCAGTCCTCACAACCAGTGAGCCCAAGGGTCAGTTCCTCTAACTGATGTGCAATTATCAACCAGGGCTCAACTACAAGAGGAGGGCACACATAACACACACAAGGGATGCAGCTGGAGTGTATAGCTCAGGTGACCAGAAAGACTGTACCACTGAGCCCCACAGCACACCTACTACATAAGTCCACTCTACTAAAACCAGAAGACATAGCAGCCCTACCTCACACATAGAAACTTACACAGGGAGGCAGCCAAAATTGGAAGACAAAGAAAGATGTCTCAAATTAAAAGAACAGAACAAAGTTCCAGAAAATAACTGAACAAAATGAAGATGAGCAATCTATCAGACACACAGTTCCAAACACTGGTTATAAGGATGACTACTGATCTCAGGGAGAACTTTAAAAAGAGACAGGAAACATAAAAAAAAGGAGATAGAAAACATGAAAAAGAACCAGTCAGAAATAAAGAATACAATAATGGCAATGAAGAATATATTACAGACAATCAACAGTAGATTAGATGAAGCAGAGGACTGAACCAGTGATGTAGAAAATAAGATGACAGAAAACACCCAACCAGAACAGCAAAAATAAAAAAAACAATCCAGAAACTGAAAAGAGTTTAAGGGGCCTCTGGGACAACATCAAGCATACCAACATTCTCATTATAGGGGCACCAGAAGAAGAGAGAGAACAAGGAATTGAAAAACTATTTGAAGAAGTAATGTGATAAAACTTCCCTAACCTGGTGAAGAAAATATATATACAAGAACAGAAAGCACAGAAAGTCCCAAACAAGATGAACCCAAAGAGGCCAACACAAAGATACATCATAATTCAAATGCCAAAGGTTAAAGACAAATAGGGAACCTTAAAAGCAGCAAGAGAAAAGTAGTTAGTTACCTACAAGGGAGCCCCCATAAGAATGTCAGCTGATTTCTCAACAGAAACTTTGCAGGCCAGAAGTTCAAAGTGATGAAAAGTTAGAACCTACAACCAAGATTACTCTACCCAGCAAAACTATTATTTAGAATTGAAGGACAGATAAAGAGCTTTCCAGACAAGAATAAGCCAAAGGAGTTCATCATCACCAAACCAGTATTATAAGGAATCTTAGATGAATTTCTTTAACATGGGAGAGGTTAGAAATGGGTGAAAAATGGAAGGGATTAAGAAATACAAGATGTCATAGGAATGCCGGCAGCTGGGCGCTCTTTTTGAGTTCTCCTCTGGATCTTGTTGCAAACGGGACATATAACCCATCAAGGAGTTCTTTGCTCATCACGCAGAACAGCTGGAAGACTCCTGGAAGAATTACTTGAAGGTGCGCGCTAATTGCGAGCAGGGGAAGAGGCAGGACAGCGAAGTGGAAACGCCTCCCCCCCACGGCGGAGCCTTGACCCAGCGGTGCCCAAAGCCCCAGGGACGAGCTGGTCCCACGGCGGAACAGAGAACACAAGAGCCAGGAGAACAGCTAAGAGACTCGTGGAAGCTTTGCTTAAGGGTACGCTAGTTGGGCGAGTGGGGGAGGAGAGAGGGGCGGGAAGTGGAGACGCGCACTCCCCCAGTAAAGTCGCCACCCGCAGCTCCAATGACACACGGGATTCCAGGGCGGAAAGGAGAGCACAGAAGACAGGAGAAGAGCTAAGAGACTCGTGGAAGGTTTGCTTAGGGGTGCGCTAAGTGGGCGAGCGGGGGGAGGAGAGAGGAGGGTGAGAGGAAACGCGCCGTGCGCCCCCCGCCATGGTAGAGCCGCGACCCTGCAGCATGCTGCTGCGCGGGAGCCCAGAGCAGAATAGAGAACACAAAAGCCAAAAGGTGGGCTTTCCCTGCGTCCCACTGATGATCTCACCCGCCAGGGCGGGCAGCTAGTGGGCCCTAGGGCAGACAAAGAACACAGACTCAACAACTGGGCCCCTCCCCCCGCTCTTCCAATCCTACCTCCACCCTTCCAGAGACTTAAACTGTCCCCTGAACTGAGGAGTAGTGTCAGATTACAGAGGAGCCTCAGTGCTCAGGCTCTGGGAAGATTGGCAGCCAGCTCTGACCCATGGAAGAGGCTGGGAGGAGTGGGAATTTCACTGGACGAGGAGAGAGGAGACTCCTCCACTCCCAGCTACCACCTTTTCGGGCCTGCGGGAGGAGTGTGACGCAGCTGTCCTGGGAGAGAGAAGACCCTTCCATCCCCAGCCCCCACCCTTTCTGGCTGGCCTGGGGCGGGGCAAGGGCAACTGAGGAGGCACTCCCTGACATCAGCAGGGAGAAGCGGCAGAGGCAGCTTCTGGCTTTCAGCAGCTTAAAAATCTCCTGCCCACCCTCCCACCACACACGGACAAAGTGTCCTAAGTCTCAGGAGTACTGGACACAGGGCTGGGGTTGCTACTCTCAGCGTGCATTTGTGCAGGCAAGGGCAGAAACAGCACTGACTCTCTAAAAACTGTCATCCATACCCCTCAGCCACTTGCATTTAAATCTACAGTCCCAAATTCACTCTGGGCACCAGGTGACCGGCGCTGCCTGCGCAATAGGCAGGGGACTCTTTGGCATTATGAAGGACAACCTGGAGATTACTTAGTGGGCTTAAGCCAAGACTGGTGCTGCTCCTTGTTTTGCTTTGCTTTTTTTTTTTTTCTTTTTGCTTTTTCTTTTGTTTTCTTTTGTTTTGTTTTTTTTTGTTGTTTTTTGGCTAGTTTTTTTGTTTGTTTGTTTTGTTTTACTTTGTTTTGTCTTTATTTCTTTGATATATTTGCCTGTGTTGAGTGGGGGTTGTTGGTCATTTTTACATGTGAATGTACTGTTTTTTTCTTCTTTGTTGTTGTTGTTGTTGTTGTTGTTGCTGTGCTTGGTGATTTGCTTTGTTCTGAAACTACCCTACCAGGGCCCAGCTTAAGAGGCACAAGATTCAACATATCCAGAAGTCAAATCCAGACCAAACCAGAGTACTACCGGGTTTGACCTACAAGTCACACACCCAGAGGGAATTCTCTGCAGACACAAGAGCCCATAGAGGCCAAACCTCATTCAAGTGGTCAACCCTCACCCAGCAGAACACCCTACGGTGGCCAGAGCCAAGTGTCACAACTAGTCAGCCTAGGAGTTAAACCCACCTACTCACAGGCAAAAAGCAATTAAAGTTCTTCTTGAACAGGACAATATACACAACACAAGAGTCACCTTTGGAGCACACGCAGAGGAGAAGAACGAAGTAGTGAAAGTCAAATATAAAGGACACATACTACATAAGATAACCCAGCAAGAACCAAGAACTCTAGGGGATCTACCTAATACATCAAAGCAAACGCAGAGAATCAGTCAGAATGGGGAGACAAAGAAACATGTCCCAAATAAAAGAACAGAAGAAACCTCTACAACTGGAACCAAATGAAGCAGAGGTAACCAACCTATCAGAGACAGAGTTCAGAACACTGGTGATAAGAATGTTTAAGGAGTTTAGAGAAGACATAAAGAAGGATGTAGAAATCATAACGAACAACCAGTTAGAACTAAAGAACACAATTACTAAAATTAAGAACTCACTTGAAGGAATGACCAGCAGGTTACATGAAGCAGAGGATCGAATCAGCGACTTAGAAGACAAGTTAGCAGAGATCACCCAAACAGAACAACAGAAAGAAAAAAGAATAAAAAACAATGAAGATGGTTTAAGAGACCTCTGGGATAACATCAAGTGCAACAAGCGCATCATAGGAACACCAGAAGGTAAAAAGAGGAAGCAACTGATTGAGAATATATTTGAAGTAATAATGTCCAAAAACTTCCCTAACCTGATGAAGGAAACCAACATACAAGCTCAGGAAGCGCAGAGAGTTCTAACTAGGATAAACCCAAACAAGTCCACACCAAGACACATTATAGTTAAAATGGCAAAGCTTAAAGACAAAGAGAGAATCCTAAAAGCAGCAAGAGAAAGACAGAGGATTACATACAAGGGAACTCCCATAATACTATCAAATGACTTTTCTACAGAAACATTGAAGGCCAGGAGGGAGTGGCAGGAGATACTCAAAGTGATAGATCACAAAGGCCTACAACCTAGATTGCTTTATCCAGCAAGGCTATCATTTAAAGTTGATGGAGAGATAAACAGCTTCCCAGAAAAGAATAAACTGAAGAAATTTATTAGCACCAAGCCAGCATTGCAAGAAATACTAAAAGGACTTCTGTAAATAGAAGAAAGATGAAAACAATCTAACTACAAATTTAAAAAATGGCAATAACTATGTACCTATCAATAATCACTTTAAATGTAAACGGATTAAATGCTCCAATCAAGAAACATAGGGCGGCTGAGTGGATAAGGAAGCAAGACCCTTGTATATGCTGTGTACAAGAGACTCACCTCAGATCAAAAGACACACACAGGCTGAAAGTGAAGGGTTGGAGAAAGATATTTCATGCAAATGGAAGCGAGAAAAAAAGCTGGAGTTGCAATACTTATATCTGACAAAGTAGACTTTAAAATGAAGAACATATTAAAAGACAAAGATGGGCACTATATAATAATAAAGGGATCGATCCGACAAGAGGACATAACCCTAATAAACATCTATGCACCTAACATAGAAGTGCCTAAATATATAAAACAGGTATTGACTGACATAAAGACAGAGATCAACAGTAACACTATCATAGATGGGGACTTCAACACACATCTGACAACAAAGGACAGATCCTCTAGACAGAAAATCAATATGGAAACAATAGCCTTAAATGATACATTGGACCACTTGGATTTAATCAATATTTTCAGAGCATTTCACCCCAATGCTACAGAATACACGTTCTTCTCAAGGACACATGGAACATTTTCCAAGATAGATCATATGTTAGGCCACAAAACAAGTCTTGATAAATTTAAGAAAATTGAAATCATACCAAGTGTCTTCTCTGACCACAGTGCTATGAAATTAGAAATGAACTACAGGAAAAAAACTGCAAGACACACCAATTAATGGAGGCTGAATAACTTATTACTAAATAATGAATGGGTCAAGCAGAATATCAAGGAAGAAATCAAAAGATATCTCGAGACAAATGAGAATGAGAACACGACGACCCAAAATCTATGGGATGCCGTGAAAGCAGTCCTAAGAGGGAAATTCATAGCACTGCAGGCCTACCTAAAGAAAGAAGAAACGTCACTAATTGACAGTTTATCTTCACACTTAAGGGATCTGGAAAAAGAACAGCAAAATAAGCCAAAAGGGAGCACAAGGAAGGAGATAATAAAGATCAGAGCAGAAATAAATGAAATAGAAACCAGAAAAAGAATACAAAAGATCAATGAATCCAAGAGTTGGTTCTTAGAGAAAATAAACAAAATTGACAAAACTTTAGCCAGACTCATTTAAAAAAGGAGAGAGAGGACCCAAATTAATAAAATCAGAAATGAAAGAGGAGAAGTGACAACAAACACTGCAGAAATACGAAAAATTTTGAGAAACTACTATGAGTAACTATATGCCAACAAATTTGACAACCTGGAAGAAATGGACAATTTTCTAGAGGCATACAACCTTCCAAGGCTAACGCAAGAAGAAACAGAGAACCTGAATAGACTGATTACCATCAGGGAAATTGAATCAGTAATCAACAATCTCCCAACAAACAAAAGCCCTGGACCAGATGGCTTTACAGGTGAATTTTTCAAAACGTTCAAAAAAGAATTATCACCTATTCTCCTCAAGCTCTTCCAAAAAATCCAGAAGGAGGGAAGGCTCCCAAACACTTTTTACGAAGCCACTATGACCCTGATCCCCAAATCAGACAAAGACACCACAAAAAAAGAAAACTATAGGCCGATATCTCTAATGAACATAGATGCAAAAATCGTCAACAAAATATTAGCAAACAGAATTCAGCAATACATTAAAAAGATCATTCACCATGATCAAGTGGGATTCATCCCTGGCATGCAAGGGTGGTTCAACATCCGCAAATCAATTAATTTGATACACCACATTAACAAAATGAAAACTAAAAATCACATGATCATAGATGCAGAAAAAGCATTTGATAAAATCCAGCAACCATTTATGATAAAAACCCTTAAGAAAGTGGGAATAGGGGGATCATATCTCAACATAATAAAGGCCATAAATAACAAACCCATAGCTAAAATCATACTCAATGGGGAAAAGCTAAAACCATTCCCCCTAAGATCAGGAACAAGGCAAGGTTGCTCACTATCTCCACTTCCATTCAACATAGAGCTGGAAGTTCTAGCCACAGCAATCAGACAACAAAAAGAAATAAAAGACATCCAAATTGGTAAGGAGGAAGTAAAATTATCATTATACGCAGATGATATGATACTATATAGAGAGAACCCTGAAGACACCACCAAGAAACTATTAGATCTGATAGATGAATTTAGTAAAGTAGCAGGATACAAAATTAATATTCAGAAATCAGTTGCATTTGTATATACCAATGATAAAATATCAGAAGGAGAAATTAAGAAAACAATTCCATTTACAATTGCTCCAAAGACTATAAAATACCTGGGAATTAATTTAACCAAAGAAGTAAAAGATCTGTACTCAGAAAATTATAAGACACTGAAGAGAGAAATTAAAGAAGATACAAACGGATGGAAACACTTACCATGCTCATGGAGAGGAAGAATTAATATAGTTAAAATGTCCATACTGCCTAAAGCAATATACATATTCAACAGAATTCCTATCAAACTACCTATGGTGTTTTTCACAGAAATAGAACACATAATCCTAAAATTTATATGGGACCATAAAAGACCCCGGATAGCCTCAGCAATCTTGAGAAATAAGAACAAAGTGGGAGGTATAACGATACCTGCCTTCAAATTATACTACAAGACTACAGTAATAAAAACAGCATGGTACTGGCATAAAAATAGACACATAGATCAATGGAACAGAATAGAGAGTCCAGAAATAAATCCATGCCTACATGCCCATTTAATCTACGACAATGGAAGCAAGAATGTACGATGGGGTAAAGACAGTCTGTTCAATAAATGGTGCTGGGAAACCTGGACAGACACATGCAAGAAAATGAAGCTAGATCACCTCCTTACACCATATACAAAAATAAATTCAAAATGGCTTAAAGACTTAAACGTAAGTCTGAAACCATAAAATTCTTAGAAGTAAATATAGGAAGAAACTTCACAGACATTACCCGGAGTAAGATTTTTATTGATATATCCCCTCGTGCGAGGGAAGTAAGAGAAAAAATAAACACGTGGGATTACATCAAACTAAAAAGTTTTTTCACAGCAAAGGAAACCATCAATAAAACAAAAAGGGATCCTACTGAATGGGAAAGGATATTTGCCAATGATATGTCTGATAAAGGATTAATATCACATATCTATAAAAAACTCACTCAACTCAACTCAAAAAAAACAAACAACCCAATTAAAAAATGAGCAGAGGACATAAAGAGACATTTTTCTAAAAAGGACATACAGATGGCAAACAGACATATGAAGAAATGCTCAACCTCACTAACCATCAGAGAAATGCAAATAAAAACCACAATGAGATACCACCTCACCCCAGTCAAAATGGCTATCATCAATAAATCAACAAACAACAAGTGCTGGCGCGGATGTGGAGAAAAGGGAACGCTTGTGCACTGTTGGTGGGATTGTAGAATGGTGCAGCCACTATGGAAAGCAGTATGAAAGTTCCTCAAAAATCTGAACATGGAACTATCTTATGACCCAGCAATTCCACTCCTAGATATCTATCCAGAGAAATTAAAAACTCTAATTCAAAAAAATGTATGCACCCCTATGTTTATTTCAGCACTATACACAATAGCCAAGACATGGAAACAACCGAAATGCCCATCGGTAGATGACTGGATTAAGAAACTGTGGTACATCTAGATTAAGAAACTGTGGTACATCTATACAATGGAGTATTACGCAGCCATAAAGAAAAAAAGAAATCTTACCATTTGCAACAACATGGATGGATCTAGAGAACATTATGTTAAGCAAAATAAGTCAGAAAGAGAAAGACAAGTACCATATGATCTCACTTATCTGCGGAATCTAAAGAAAAGAATAAGTGAATGAACTAATCAGAAAGTGTTTTGGGGACAAAGAGGAAAAACTGAGAGTCGTTAGATGGGCGGAAGGGGGTGGGGATAAGGGGAAAGGTGAGGGGATTAGAAAACAGTCGGTAACCACAAAATGGCCTCAGGGTTTTTGAAAAATAATTTGGGGAACGTAATTAATAATGTTGTAAAGATTTTGTAGGGTATCTGATGGACACATGTACCATTTGGGAGACCACCTCAGGGATGATGTAGATGCCTGATCAATGTACTGTACACCTGATGCTGAACAATAATGAATGCCAACTGTAATTTTATATATATGATGTGATGGCTCGGTGTGATGTCGGAGGGATAGTGGATGGGGGCATATGGGGAGGGGGGTCCACAGTGTGACGGATATAAATGATGAACGTCTAAGTATTACCTTGTCTTGTGCACCTGAAACTAATAAAAAAAAAATAAAGAAAAATAAAGAAAATAGGTTTCCAAGAAAAAACAAAACTAAGAAGTACAAATTGGTTGTTACGGTAGTCATGGGGATGTAGGGTATAGCATAAGGATTATAATAAATGATATTGTAATAACTCTGTATGATGCCAGATAGGTATTAGATCTATCAGGATAATACACGGGAATGGGGTTGGGGGCAGGGTGAAAAAGGTAAAGGTATTAAGAAGTACAAGTTGGTAGTTACAAAATAGTCATGGGTATGTAAAGTATAGGGAATATAATCAATAATATGGTAAAAACTATGTATAGTGCCAGGTGGTACTAGTTAGGTGGATCACTTCCTAAATTATATAAATGTCTAAACACTACACTACACACTTGAAACTAATATAAAATAACATTGCATGTCAACTCTAATTGTAACTTTTAAAAAGGAGGCAGATCAATAACATTGTGATAGCACGGTACATAGTCGGATGGTTGCTGGACTTATCACGGTGATCACTTCCTTAGCATAGGGAATAAAATCAATAAAGTAGTAATAACACTGTATAGAGCTAGGTGGCTGCTGTAGAACCACTATGATGTACACCTGAAACTAATATAATATTGTATGTTAGCTGTATTTTAACCAAAAAAATCTTTTAAATAATGCTCAATGAACACAGGACGAGAATAAATGAACTCAGTGAACACTTCACCAAAGAGATAGGAAACATAAAAGGGACATAGAAACCATAAAAAAATGAACCAGTCAGAAATAAAGAATACAGTAACTGAAATGAAGAATACACTGGAAGAAATCAACAGCAGATTAGATGAAGCAGAGTATCAAATCAGTGATTTGAAAGACAAGGCAGTAGGAAACATCCAAGTGGAACAACAAAAAGAAAAAAATAGTTTTAATGAGGATAGCTTAAGGGACCTCTGGGACAACATCAAGCATAACAAGATTCACATGATAGAGGTACCAGTGGGGGAAGACAGAGAGCAAGGAATTGAAAATCTAATTGAAGAAATAATGATGGAAAACGTCCCTAAACTGGTAAAGGAAATAAATATACAAGCCCAGGAAGTTCAGAGAGCAGCAAACAAGATGAACCCAAAGAGCTCCACACCAAGACACATCATAATTAAAATGCCAAAGGTTAAACATAAAGAGAGAATCTTAAAAAGAAGCAAGAGAAAAGCAGGTAGTTACCTACAAGAGAGCTCCCATGAGACTGTAAGCTAATTTCTCAATAGAAACTTTGCAGGCAATAAGGGAGTGGCAGGAAATATTCAAAGTGATGCAAAGCAAAGACCTACAACCAAGATTACTCTACTCAGCAAAGCTATTATTTATAATCAAAAGATATAAAGAGATTCCCAGACAAGAAAACATTAAAGGAATTTATCACAACCAAACCAGTATTACAAGGAATCTTAGAGGGACTTCTTTAAGATAAAAACAAACAAAAACGATAAAAAATATGTTTAATGAAATGGCAATAACTACATATCTATTAATAATTACTTTCAATGTCAATAGATTAAATGCTCTAATCAAAAGACAGGGTGGCTGAATGGATAAGAAAACAAGACCCTTACATATGCTGCCTAAAGGAGACTCACTTCAGATTGAAAGACACACATACACTGAAAGTAAAGGGATGGGAAAAGGTATTTCGTGAAAATAGAAACAAGCAAGCAAAAAAAGTAGTAATACTTATACCAGACAAACAGACTTTAAAACAAAGGCTGTAACAAGAAATAAAAAGGATCCAGTAAAAGGTATTTATCCAGCAAAATGCAAAATGTTACTTTGAGGAGACATGTGTATCCATATGTTCATTGCAGCACTGTTTACAATGGCCAAGGTGTGGAGGCAGCCTGGGTTTCTATCAGGGGATGAGTGGACAAAGAGTAGGTGGTACATATATACAATGGAATATCGCTTGACCATGGAAAGGAATGGGTTCTTGCCATCTGCAGTGGCATGAAAAGACCTGGGGGGCATTGTGCTGAGTGGAGTACGTCAGACAGAGAAAGACAGATGCAATGTGATTTCACTTTGATTTCACTTTATTTTGTATCTAAAAGACAAAATAAACAAACAAAACAGAAACAAACTCATAAATAGAGAGAATATTTTGATGGTTGCCGGATGGAAAGGTTTGGGGGTGGGTGAAAAGAGGAAGGGATTAAGAAGTACAAACTGGTCGTTACACGATAGTCATGGGGATGTAAGGTACAGCCTAAGGAATGTAGCTGATAATGTTGTAATAATTATGTATGGTGTCAGATGGGTACTAGATTTATTAAGGTGATAGATGGGAAAGAGTTGGGGGACAGGGTGAAAAAGGTGAAGGGATTAAGAAATACAAATTGGTAGTTACAAAATATTCATGTGGGTATAAAGTAAAGCATAATCAATAATATGGTAATAACTATGTATAGGGCCAGGTGGGTACTAGACGAGTCAGGGGATCACTTCTTAAATTATATAAATGTCTAACCACTATGTTGAACACCTAAAATTAATATAAAATAATATTGAATGTTAACTGTAATTGAAAAATTAAAAAGGAGAGGAAGTACAGGGGAATAAGAGGTTCAAATTTCCAGGTACAAAACAAATAAATCACAGGCAGGTAATGTACATATAGTATAGGGAATATCGTCAATAATACTGTGATAGGATTACAGTCTCAGATGGTTGCTGGACTTATCATGGTGATCACTTCTTTAGGTATATAAATGTTAAATAACTGTGGCGTACATGTGAAACTAATAAAATATTGTATGTTAGCTATGTTTTAATAAAAATAAACAAGTGGCACATATATGTAGTGGAATATTACTCATTCATTAAAAAGAATGAAATCTTGCCATTTGTGATGAGGGCATTAAGCTAAGTGAAATAAGTCAGATAGAGAAAGACAAATGCTGCATGATTTCACTTATTTGTGGAATCTAAAGAACAAAATAAATGAAGAAACAAAACAGAAACAGACTCATAGATACAGAGAACATACTGATGGTTGCCAGATGGGAGGGGGGTTGGGAGTCTGGGTGTAAGGATTAAAAAGTACAAATTGGCAGTTACAAAAGAGTCATGGAGATGTAAAGTACAGCATAGAGAATATAGACAATAATATTGTAATAAGTATGTATAGTGCCAGGTGGGTACTAGACTTATCAGGGGGATCACTTCCTAAAATATAAAAGTCTATGCACTATGTTGTACATCTGAAACTAATATAATATTGAATGTTAACTGTAATTAAAAATTAAAGAATAAGGAAAAATTCATGATGGTCAAAACAATAAAAGCTTTGGAAACTGTTCACTCACTGTGAACAGTTCCCAGGTGATCATACTGTGCTAGGTATTTTACACACACTATTTTGTTTAATCTTCAAAACAGCTTTCTGAGGTCCTAAAGATATTCTTATTTATATATGAGGAAACTGAGGCTTGATAAGGTGAAGGTTCCCAATGTCACCCAACAGTGATAGTTTCAAACTTTGTCTCCAAAAGCCGTGCTTTTTGCCATCACTCTTTCCGCATCTGCGTCCCTGATACCCACTCACCCTCACACCATCACACATGATGGTTTTGTGATAAATACATCCTTCTGTAATACATGGATTTATTCAATTCATGGTTTATTTTAGTTCTCTGTATGTTCTTCACCCATAAGTGTCTGTGACACTGGCTATTTATTTCTGAGTTCTTGGAGAGCACAGACTGTTTAAGGAGTATGCCTTGTATAACATTCAGCACAGTGTCACACAATCAGGGTTAAATAAAAATGTTTTCAGGCCAGAAGGATGTGCCTTCATTCTGTTTGCTGCTGGACTCCACTTCTCAGGGAGAAGAAAAGAAGCACAGAGAATCTGCCTGATGTCCAAGTGACACAGAGTGCCTGCATCTTCACTGTGATGTCCTTCAGCACAAGTTGGAGAATTTTCTGTGTGATACACCAATAGATGGCTTTTAACTCATTGAGTAACTAACTGTCCCAGAAGATCTAACTGAAGCTCCAAAGCAGTTCCAAAGCATATTGAATTCTGGCTTCCCCACATATGACATGTGTGATCTTGAGCGAGTTACCTAATCCACCCAAGCCTTGGCATTCTCGTTTGTAAACAAAGTTGAGCTGATGATGTTATGGTTTGTTCTCTTGGCTCCATCAAGACCTGCTGGACCACTCTTGCTGACCAAGCCCACTTCTTCTCCTCCTGGTCCTGAAGATCCCTTTGGGCCTTTCCACATTTTTCATCTTACCCAGGGTTTAGGCTAAACACCCTGCAGTGAAAAAGTGATGGGGATATCTCTCTCAGTTAGACTTGGCATCTCCATGGCAGGCCCCAAGATTCTACAATTGGCCGCCTCTGATATCCTTGAAGACCATTCAGAGACCCATGAATCCCTTTCATTGAGGATGACGCGTCCAGGAAGGCTAATTCATGTCCTCTTTCTGTTGGAATGTGCTACACTTCCATTTTTACTCTACTGCAGCATGGGATGACCCTGTGGAATGGCCTTCTTTTAGACTCTACATGAGGAAAGGAAATTTACTTCCTCCCCCATAAAGCATCCTAACTCCACCCCTCCAGGATTTTCCTCAAAGTGGGGACACAAATATTAAAACCCATGTTTCCCACATCCCTGCCTCTTGTGCCTCTCATATGCTCCCTTAGAACTGGAAGGGCTTTCTTTTCTCCCTTTCCTTGATGGAGTGACTTCCTATAGGGAACTGTATGACTTCCTCATGAGGTGTCCTTTAGCTCTCCAGTCTTAAAGATCCTAGTGGTAGAATAATATAACTTGTTATTAGCAGGGTAAAGAGGATGAAATTATTACAAATTTAAGGTATTCACAATATTATTCTCATTGTATACTTTTTCATTTCATAGTCACGGAAACCCAGTGAGATAAGCATTATCGTTCCCATTTCAAAGAAACTGAGGCCCATGGAGACTTAGGTCTCTTGACTAAGTAACTCACTAGTTGAGCTCTGTTTTGTCTAACTACGAAGATTGTTTTTTCCACCACACAATTCACCTCATACCAATGAAGATTTTCAAGCAGAGGCCAACACCTTCTTAACATGTCTTTTATTCAGGTGATTAAACCATTAAGTTACGAATTTGGACTCTGTGACCTCTTTCTAGAGCTGAAATTTCAATAGTTCTATATTTCTGCTTCTCTGTTATGTGAGTTTACCCATTCCAACAATTGTTTTTTCGAATCCATCTTCTTCTCTTCAAAGAATGCATGAAAAGCCAAAAAAAGGTGAATTGGGTCCCCTTTAAAACTCTCTAAAAGGCTCTACAATAACATCATACCAGCCACATAATAATCCTAAGAGGTTTTTCTCCATAATTCACGCTGTTTACCAGAGCTGGACCTGGACAAGAGATACATAATTTATACAGGCAATTACACATCAATTGGTTATTAAAAGTGCCCTCATTGAGATGTACTGTATTGAGGACACAGAGATAAATCTGGTTCCCCAGGTAACCAGCTCTACCTCACAGACAGAAAGCAAATTTTCTGATTTTGGATTGGCATAACTTCTAGTGACCCTGCTATTCTTCTTTGCCTGCAGTGTGGTGGTCTGCCTGTGCGTGGGTGAGTAAACACAGGAACAGTGGTGAGAAAGCCGCAGTATGAATAATAGTCTGGTGCTTTTCTTGGAGCCCTTTCCTCCTGGGGAAAATAATTATTATTATAATTAATTAAACGTGCACCCAAGAATTCATTCCTTCATCAATCGATCCATTTAAATATAAGTATTGGGACTAACTACTGTGCTAGATACTGGAGGAGACATAAGAATGAAAATGATGTTATCCTTCCCTTTGAAGAGCTGATTGTTTAGTGAGGAAAGACACAGGCAAACAAGTAATTTCAAATATTTTGATAAGTGCAGAAATGGAGAGAAATACAAATGAAAGTGTGGTGCAGGGAGCCAGTTATTCTCTTCAGGGCAGCTGGGAAAGGCTTCATTGACAGAAGAGATTAGAGATGAGTGGAGCCCTGTGATAATAAATGAGGGTTCATAAATGAGATAAATTTATCTGGAGAATTCACCAGATAGAGAGTGGAAAGACAGTTTAGAAAGATGGACAAGGATGTGCAAAGGCACACCGTTTTCCATCTAATTTAGGATGGTAGGTATATTTGGAGAAAACAACCACATAGAACACTCTGATGCATTTTCGTCTTTGGCCAACAATAAGTAGAGAACAGTTAATGATTCTATTGTTAAAGGATAGGGTTGGCTGCACCAAAATCTTCCTGGAGGTTTTTTGTTGTTATTTTTGTTTAGTTTAAATACACAAATTTTGATTCAGAAAGTCTATAGCCGGGCCTATGATTCTGTATTTTTAAAAAATCTCCGAGTGATTCTTTTGAAAACAGGATTCAAACAACATGAGAAAAACTGGGTTACTGTCTGGGCTGTGATCTTCTTGAATTCTCTTTCTTGTGCCTGGGCTAGAACCTTGAGGTCTCGTTTAGTCATCAACTCTCAAGCAGTTTGCTTAATGCCATCTAGTCAATTGTGTCCCCAGAAGAGCCTAATGTTTTTCCGGTTGTATTTAAGATTTGGGAGGATGCCCAGATACACTGACAGTCCTTTGGCACCAGCTCCCGATGAGCTTCCTCAGAAATATGGCAGCAGGGAATCCAGAGATGCAGACGTTCCAGAGGCTCAGAAGCGCGAGAAACCTCTGTTTGTGCTGTGTCAACTGCATCAGGAATTCCCATGGGGGAGGAGGGGCACATCTAAGGATAATGAGTCCAATGAGTAGTGATGAAGAGAAGCTTCTCTTAAAGCACATCGTGGAACACTTAACATAATTGTGGAGAGGCTCCATTAAACACTCTAAGAACACAATGTAGTATTAAAAACTTCTGCACAAAACTTATATCGTAAGGCACTATGGAGGACACAAGTAGCTCTTATAATCGATTCAAAGGAGGGATACCGTACACGCACATGAAAAATAGCTGTAGCAGTTCAATAATCAAATGATATTTTTAGTTGCTCCAATAAGATACATTCATGGCCTGAAAAGCAATTTTTATTGATGATATATTTTCTTTAAGTACTCAGAAACAAGAAGCTGTCAAGAATTCATAAAAGAAATAATGCTTACCCCCTAGGAGATGTTACTATGAAAATGTGTTACTTTATACCTTGTTCTCCCCTTGGTTTTATTGATTATCAAAGTAAGAAGACAGAGATTAACATTTGCTGAATGCTTATTATATGAAAAACAACAAGCTACGTGCTTCTTGCTTGTATTTTTCTAGTCTCTCAAAGACCCAGTGAATTGGTATAATTATCATTCATTAGAGATACAGAAATTAAGTTTCAGGACATATATACACCTTACCTGGGGTCACTACCCAGGTGGTCAGTGAAAGAAATGGAATCGCCCAGCCCATGCTCCCTCCCTGATATTATTCTGAGACCATTAATGGCTGTTGGATAGTGTCATCCAGAATAGTTAATCTAGGTAGGTAGGTGGATTTGAAGAACCCCTGATATTCTGTGTATCCATTCTCTGACAAGAATAGGTATGGAACAGAGTGGGAACTCTATAACACAGTATTGACTTGAACTGAAACTTTTTGTAAATTCTCATTCACTCATTTTTTTTGTACAAAAAATGATGCACTTCCTGCACTGATCGAGATGCTTAGGTTATAACAGTGAACAAAATTAGTCACCTGTCCTCATGGAGCTTACATTCTAATAGGGAGAGACTAACACAATGCAATAAACACCATGAATAAGGAAATATGACATGTTAGAAGATATACTATGGAAAAAGAAATAAAGGTGGCATCAAAGACAATGACAGCTTCCAATCAGTTTTAGATAACCAGAATTGCCAAATTGGGCTGATTTAATTTAATTCCAAGAGAAAGGAAAGATTCAAAACATTTTAGTTAACCCATTATACCCTTCTTTAAATACACACACACACACACACACGCACACATGAGGTCTGACAATTAAGTTCACAAACCTGTTGCAACCATGTTGCTAACCTTTTTTGATATCAGAGGGATTATTCATTATGAATTTGTACCAACTAGACAAACAAGTGTACTATTTGGAAGTGCTGAAAAGGCTGCATGAAAAAGTTAGACGACATGAACTTTTCGCCAACAATTCATGGCTCTTGCATCATGACAATGTACCAGCTCACACAGCACTGTCTGTGAGGGAGTTTTTAGCCAGTAAACAAATAACTGTGTTGGAACACCCTCCCTACTCACCTGACCAGGCCCCCAATGACTTCTTTCTTTACCCAAAGATACAGGAAATATTGAAAGAAAGACATTTTGATGACATTCAGGACATCAAGGGTGATATAACTACAGCTCTGATGGCCATTCCCGAAAAAAGAGTTCCAAACTTGCTTCGAAGGGTGGATTAGGTGCCGGCATCGGTGCAGAGCTTCCCATGGGAGTGCTTCGAAGGTGACTGTAGTGATATTCAGCAATGAGGGATGGAGCACTTTTTCTACGATGAGTTTGTGAACTTAATTGCCTGACCTCATATATATATTTCTCATGTTTGTAAAACCAAAAATAATTCATGGGCTTTCTAATTACCTTTATGAACCTATAGGCTGGGAATCATTTACCTATTTATCTGTTTCCTTCCTTGTCCCAATTAATCATTAAAACTCAGTTGTAAGATAATTAGAGATGGAAACATGGCTGAACCAAAAATAAAACCAAAAACAAAACTAGAAAATGTGAAAATTCAAGAATGAGTGGGGCTCAAATGTATGCCTAAGGCAAGCCCATTCCTTCACTGGTACTCTGTCCTCTAGTCTCTTGACAAAAAGTGAAAGATGTCTAAAATCTTATTCATGTGCAAAAGATGGAGGGAGATTATTGTATCAAGTCACAGGGCTAATAGAGTGCACTCATCCAAAATATGCAGGGCATTTATTTACTGTCAAGGGCATCTATTTTCCAGAAGCAGTTAACTCAGTAACCTCTGGAACTATAAAATCCCCAACTTTGAAAATAGAGGTAGTTATAGTTTCTGAATTACCACCCAAATTTAGGGGCAAGCCTAAAATTCCCACCAGCCCCCACAGATTTGTGTAGAGAGCCTGTGGAAGCCCAGATCAGCAGCAACCTCCTTAGTAGAAATAGACTCAGACCAAAAAGATTCAGATCAAGAAGAGAAGGGAAGCTGTAGAGCTTTCTGGACTTGAGATCTTTTCATAAGAACCAGGAAAGAAGTTGGGAGGCATTTCCTGTCTCAGGTGGGGCAGGGGGAGAATTTACTTCTCCCTCTAACCCAGTTCTTAAGGACTCTGAGCCCCACCCCTTATAGATACTGGCCTTACCTCAAGAGTCTTTCTTTAAGGATACCTAAGGAATATTGAGTGAGATCACATAAAAACTATACTCCATATGAAAGGAGAGAGATGATTTTTTTTCCCCATGAAAGTCTCCTGTGGTGCAAAGGGACCAGATTAGCTCTAAAAGGTAAATCGGAATATTCAGTCTTCTCTACCATTTCCCTATGGCCAGCCTCCTGAGACAGTTTGTCCTTAGGTGTTTTTGAAGGGCATGCTTCCTTGAGATTTCGGTCCCTTTCATCCCTCCCTCAGGCAGGTTAGGTATGCTAAGGGTGCTAGGGAAATGACACATGCACATCACTGGTTCCTCTAAAGCAAGGGTGCAAAGCCAATACAGGTTTAAGTCATGAGCTTCACCTGGCTTTTGTATCTGAGTGCTCCTACCTCTTCTTCTCTGATGCCTTTTCACTTTGGCAACATTAATGGGGCTGAATATAGCCATACTTTGAAAAAACGAAAAGAAAAAATAAAAAGTCTCTCCTGATCTGGAATTACTAACCATGTCCTTTCCTGTACTTCACGGCTTTCATTTTTTTCCTCAATCATCCTCTTCTTAATAGAGCTATATGGCCATTCTACCTTGATCCTCCTTATTCTGTTCTCTGTTTCTTTTTCCTTCATACTTTTGATTTTCTAACATATTCACCAGTGCTCTCCCCACGTCTCACTCCACTCCATTCTGGTTTTTAGTGAGTCCTACAGATAACTAGGTTACATTAACAATCAAAGATTAGAAGTGTACTAATTCAGGCATCACAAACAAGTCAAATGCAAAAATCCTGAATTTTCTACATAGCAAGAGTATGCATAATAGCTACTGTGTATGTGTGTGTGGAAGGGTAACTAATCATAAATATCTAAATGGATCTCACAATGACCTCAATTAGCACATATTTTTCAAACAAATCTTGTAATGTTTCTCTTTTCTGTTTGTTATAGGTGTTAAAGGACAAAAATCAAACGGAGTACATTTAAAGGTCTAATTGGCTTCATTGAGCAATTCTTGAATGGGACAGCATCTCATCTAGAAAACAGAAGGGAGCACTTAAGAATCCTATGAAATGGAAGATTTTTTATAAGCAGAAGGAGGGTGGGGCACAGAGATTAAAAGAGTGGATTATTTCAAACAAGGTCACATTCCCTTAGGGGAAGTAATGGGGTTTCATTAAGTAGATACCTTCATTAGTACTGATCAGGTAATTCCTGACTGATTGGTTTAAAATTCCACTCCTGGGAGAGACTGATACTGCAATTTGATTAGATATTAAGTCTTGGCGGGGCTTAGGGAAAGTGACTCCATTTTGGGTCTGCTGTTTCTTTTTAACTCAGGTCTAATGTTTATAGCCAGTACTGACAGGAACAGATTTCTTTGATACTATGTTCAGTGAAGTCTTCACTTCACGCATGCAGACCTGCTGGCATGAAAATATATTAACAAATAGAAGCCGTCCCTAGCTTTCTAAAACTCCCCTGTATCATTCATACCCACTCCTCTATCACAACGCTCCTCATACCAGCGTTATGAGAATCTCAGGGTCTCTACAGGGCCCTAGAGGCTGGCCTGTAGTCTCCAGTATAATACCGCTCTCTGGGGTTTCCCACCCTGAGCACCACTCTTTCCTGTTTCACCTCTGAGCAATGGGACCCCACTGAGGTGGGAAAAGGAAAAAGAAAGAAGCCAGAGGCATTCAAGACAAGCATATCCATCTACATCCGATTTTATCAAAGGCAACCCCTCACTCTCCAAACATGCTTGGATAAATGAAAGCGGTAGCCAAAAGTTTTGCTTTTTGGACCTTCATGCTTGAGTACCTGGGAGAAAAACTGCTATTAACTATTACTCGGAAATCATTCTCAGTGTGGCCTTCTCTGAAATCCTCACCCCAAATTGTAATTATTTCTTGTATCTTAAAAGTTCCTCTGACCACCACTGTCTCCTCTTTCTCTTTTCCCCTTGAGAGCAGTACTTCCTGGAAGAGAGATAAACCGTATGTTTGAGAGTGTAGAGGTTCTGTATAAGACACTGTGAAGTTAAATCAAGGACGACAGCACCTTGAGCAAAAACATAAAAGCAGCCCATAAATTTCCAGGGAAAACACGTGAAAAATATTGCTATGTGAGACCTGCTGCAGCTCAGAAAAGCTAACAAGTTTGCCCTATTTTTACATAGCACTTTATCATTTACAAAGTCTTTCCCCATAATTACCCCACTTAATTATTCCATCCAGTACAAGTAGATTATAATCCCTTTATAGATAAGAAAACTGAGATTTTGAGAGGTTCAGTGATGTGTTTGACATCCTATACTGCTGGATGGGACTGGCTACGTAATTTGCAAAGCCCTTCAGAAAATAAAAACTCAGGGTTTCTTGTATTAGAAAAAAAAAAAGAAAGAAAAGAAAGAAAAAAAAAAGAAAAAACCTGAAAATTTCAATATGGTTACAGCAGAGCATCAAACCAAGTGTGGAACCCTCCTAAGTGTAGGATCTGTGTGGCAACATAGGTTATACACTCATGAAACTGTCTCAACTGCTAGATCCAGGATTCAAATTCAGATCTTTGAAGTCAAAGTCCATCTTTCTCATTCCCTCTGGCAGTGTCAGAATTCCATTCCCTGGCCAGGCTCCAACCATCTCTATGACATTGCACATCCCCTGTTTAACTGACACAGATCCTAATTTTCTCTACTATAAACCCAGGGTGTAGAGTAAATTATCGATGCAATCTCTTGCCTCTCCAAAGTTCTGTGATCTTTTTGCCATAGATCCTTGAGCTCTAGTGGACAACTATTTCAACAATTATTCTGATAATGAAGGGAAAAAAAACAGTCTTGTGGATGGATTTCTTTGAATTTTTAAATTGTCCATGTATCGTCCATTCTTTCAAAATTCTACATCTCATAGTCACTTCCTCTACCTATCTTGATTTAATGTAGTTTTCAAGTCGGATCATTTGGAAAGGTGAAATGAGAAAAAAAAAGAAGAAGTAGAAAAGAAAAAGAAAGTGAAGGAGGGAAGGAGGGTGGACCCTTAGAAAGCTCCCCCTTTGCAGACACTTCCAGATCCCCACTTCTACTCTATTATCAGCAGACTTCACTCCGGGGTACACTCTGCAATTTGTATGGCAAAGACACGCTTTTGAAACCAAAGTGGTTATTATTGCAGAAGATCCTGCCTCAAGCAACAGTCTGAATGTTTTTCTCCCGGAAATCTGAACATATTCTTCAAACTGGGTTGCGCTCCTGGACTTGTAATTAATCATGGCTCGTTTCAAGCTTTGTTAATTTATACCAAGGCCAGGGACCCAGTGGAAGCCCCAAATTTAATCTGCGGTGTTTTAAAATTATTATAATCTGCTAGAGGAAGAGCTGTTGTATTTTAAATAGACTTTTAAAAAAAATTCCAATACTGCATTGCCAAGAAATTAAAAGAAATAGTATGATAGTCTTGGTGAAGGAGCTAGCGGGAAATGGCCTCATTTTGAGGCTGTGATGTGACATCTGGCCAGCAGAGGGAGTAGAACTAAATTACAAACACCCTGTTTTCAGAGCTACCCAAAGTTATTGATATGTAACTTAAATCTGAAGAAAGAAAACCAAACAGGGATCACCAGACAGCTAGCTTTTGGCAATAACAGAATCAACATAGGAGAGGGCCCGCGTTGGAATCTGGTCTGGTGAAACTAGAAAGAAACATTTTTCTCACCTTTGAGCTACTAAGTGGGAAGAATCCCTGAGTATGATTTTCACCCAGTAAGAGAGAGGGCATTGTTAAAACAAAATGATTCCAAAGGAATAAGGAGCCAGTTTATTGGAAAATAGACTCAGTGGTTAGTACTTAATCGCACGAGACAGAGGTTACTGTTGCCGTTCATGCTTTGTTTCCAGGGTTGCCTTCCTCCCTAATCTGGAGCAAGGTAGGTACCTCTCTGTTTCTGAAGATTATTTAATTTTCACAACCCAGGCATTTGTAGCAAAACTACCCAACCATAATTTACACATTACTTCCTACCAGTGCTTCCTGTGTTAGCTCCATTGTTGAAATAAATCTTAAGAAGATAAGTGATATCTGGTTATTAATAGAACAACACCAAAATAGTCCAGAAAATATCAGATTTATGCATAAATAAGTATTCACGTTTAAATGCCCTCAACAGAAGGACTTTCTAAAACACTAAACTTGACACGCACAACTCTATAAACCCTTCTCTAAGGGAAACTTCAGCCCTGTCTTCCCACATTTCCTGCCCCACTTCAGCCATCCCAGAGTTCCTACACTCTAAAACATACCTCCAGAGCTCGAGTCCCTTCAGGATTCTATTTGAACTTCAAGACATACACAAAACTCACTTTTTGAAAAAATTATAGTCAACATGCAATATTACCTTTAATTCTGAAGTCTTCTCTGTCTCCTACAAGGGTTTCTATTCAACAACTGCCCACATTTTTGTGCACAATTTATCCTGGCCCTTATCACACTGCTTTCTAAATAACATGGGCATATTTTTATACTCTAGATGTATAGATTCTTATAAATTATGATAGATAACAAATAGGTAAATAAATATAAAGATACGGGTCTCTACCTCCAGATTTTCAGATGCCCAAGAGTGGTGTCTTTATCTTTTCCATGACCCTAAGTGTCTGTGACATAGTAGGTATTTGATACATATTCCTTGAAATGAACCACTTGAGTGAATAAGTAGAGGTCAGTCTAGGTCTCGTCTAATTTTATAAAAGGAAAGGGAGGTACTAGCCGGGCAAGTTACTTGTATAAAGTCACACAATTAATTATGAAATACATTTGGCGTAATACCAAGCCACAGACTTGGTAATCAGCCTCAGACAAATTTCTGTTCTTTAGAGGGGCATAATCTGCAAGAAGCCACATAGTTTTGTGATTGGAGGAGGGAAGAATAAAGAATACCTAAGTAAGCTCTGAGTGGGCAACATGCAAAGACACCAACTGAGCCCCCAATGTGAATCTATCTGGGAGGAGCAGCACAATTTAAGAGTGAATATAGCTGGAGAAATCTCTGATAGGTTAAAAGCTCCAGGTTATAGGGCTAATGGGTCTTGTCTCTGCCTCTTTCCCACCACCATTTTTGAGACCCAGGAAGAACCATTTGGAGATTTAGACGGAAAAATCCTAATGCAACCGGAGGTGTTATTTCCATAAGCAACTTCTCACAAATAATTCTCAGATGAGGAGAAGACCAGCCCATGGGGCTCAAGACTAAGACTCACATCCGAATCCAAACACCTGCTAAGGGCCAAGAGCAGAGGCTCCTGCTCTAACACAAAATCGCAAAGCTCTCAGGGACCTTGACGGAACTGTGAACAGAAAAGAGGTTGTTGAGAGTGAGAAGAACAAAGAAGCGTGATTCCAATGACAGATGCCACAGATGTGTCCATATCAAGGATACAGTGGGGACTAAAGGGGGCGTGTAAGCCTGAAGGCTGTCAGATCTCAAGGGAGCCGCATAGGTGATGTGGTTCAATGTTGCCAGATGTTTCTGTTATCCAAAAGAAGCCGAAACCCAGATATCTGTGTGTCCTCTCTTGATTGTTTAATAGTCAGCAACTATTACACTGTGTGTGTTCTGCAACCCAGAATGACACGTGTCTGCCGGCAGAGTCTGTGCTGTGAACCACAGATGTCTAACCCCTGAGTTAAATCTCCATGTATCTAGAGGAATGTACTTGCTGTTGGAGTCTAGGGAAGAAAATTCCATCTCCATGCAACTTTCTGGGGATGGCAGATGTTAGTGGAGGGAGACTATGTGTATATTTTTGCTTGAGCAGTTTAGGAATTCATAGAGTTTCTTCTGTATCCTGTCCAAAAATAACCTCTGCCTCAGGACAATAGGCCAAACCATAAATACTGGATTTCTGAGATGGTCCCAGTTAAAAATTTCCTTATTGTAGGCAAATCCTGTAACAAATATCTTGTCCTTATTTGAGGGTTGAAACATATAGAGACCAGTAGCCATTGTTGTGCCGCTACAAAAGTGATCACAGAGTTTCAGTGAACAGATTTCTACAGCACCCTACTCTGCTTCCTCAAAGGCAGATCTTTTCTTCCATAATTCTGCAAGGAGGTGTGGCCATCCTCCTCCTCTCGGGATCTCCAAGTACTTTGGAGCTGTTTTGCAAGGTGGTAGTGTTCCATGTGGGGTAAATGGTCAGGGGTCAAGCCAATTGCCACAATGCAGATGGCAGCCAGGCAGTTGCTGTGAGAGGTACTGCCTACTGTTTGAGGGACGTCCTCCCCCTGCCTGGCAGGCGCTAAGACATGGTCGTGGCCAACAATGGTCCTAGGGCTGAGCAGCTGTCTCTTGTTGCTGCCAGCTTGCAGGTAAGTCTTCAGACAAGGACTCAAATCCCACACAGCATCTGAGCAGTGCATTCAATCTGCACTGCTTCCAGCTAGGTCCTCTTCCCCTGCATTCTCTTGCACCCCTTTCTCATCTTTTCTCCTATGTTTCTCTTTCCACCTACCTCAGGGGAACCTTTGTTGTTGCTATTGGGGGAGATGAGGAAGGAACCCCCTCCTCTCTTAATAATTGCAGGTATTCCCTCCAAGACACTCACTCAAAGGTAATGTTTACTCTTTCCAGATACTAGTATAATCTGCTTCATGGTTTGAACATTTGGAAAACAAAGTTCAAAGACTGGCAGGCTATTCCCTTCTCTCCTCCCTGTCACACCCTTTCCTGAGGCAGGTCTAAACCTGAGGGTCTGCCTAAAATTAAAATTCTATGGGTAAAAATCTTCTCCCATTCAGATGGTTACCTCTTTATTTTGTCATTGGTTTCTTTTGCTGTGCAGAAGCTTTTAACTTGATATAGTCCCATTCGTTTATTTTAGCTATAACTTCACTTGCCTTTGGAGTCAAATTCATAAAATGCTCTTTGAACCCAAGGTCCATAAGTGTAGTACCTATGTTTTCTTCTATGCAGTTTATTGTTTCAGGTCTTATGCTTAAGTCTTTGATCCATTTTGAATTAATTTTGGTACATGGTGAGTGATAGCAGTCCAGTTTCATTTTTTTGTATATAAAACTGAAAATAACAAAAGAACAAGATAAATGAAGGAACAAAAACTCATAGACATAGACAATAGTCTAGGGGTTACCGGGGGTAAAGGGGCTCTAGAAGAGGGTAAACGGGGTCTAATATATGGTGATGGAAAGAGAACTGACTCTGGGTGGTGAACACACAATGTGAGAGCTAGATAATGTATTATAGAATTGTACACCTGAAATCTGTGTAACTTTACTAATAATTGTCACCCCAATAAACTTTAATTAAAAAAAATTCTATGGGTAAAATTCTGTATATCCATCCTCCCCAAGAGCTGTCTGGGAGTTTCGTTATCTCTTCTGTCAGGCAGGACCAAGCACTGCACCCACCATACAAACAAAACATGTCCTAAGTTCTCCAGAATTCGCCTCTGCAAATCTCCACACGAGGTTTTGATTGGGTTTGTCTCTGAATGTCCAAAATGAATTCTTGTTAAAAAGAAGTGAGATGAGGAAGGTGAGAAAGGGGGTGGGAGTGGGGAAGAAAGGCAGCTGTGAGCCCAGCCTCAGCAAAGGGCCTCTGCATGTACAGCTGATGAGCACGCCTGTTTTCTCATCCTAACTGGCTCCCTCCTGATATAAAGGCCTTGTACAAATTCCACCTTCTCTTCTAAGCTCTTTTATTTCTGGGGAGTCATGCAGTGTCAGGAGAAAAAGCAACTGCCGCATGAAGAAAGCAGCAAGTCAGAAGGAAGAGAGCACAGAATAGTTAGCTATTGAGGACATATTAAAGATTTAACTGAGAACGGGCAATGCCCAGCTTCACCTTTTTTGTCCTTCTCAATGCTTCCGTCCCCTACCCCACCCAAATACAAAGACATGTGTTCAATAAAGAGGCTCCAGGGTTAAGTGTGTAACCTTCAACCTGTTATCTGAGGGATATAAATGAAAGCTCCCTTAACCCTCAAAAGAGTTCTACTGCCTACCAGAGAGTGTGACCATCAGTAGGGCAGCAATTTAGGACAAGGTGTCTGTCTCTGTGGCTCCCTGTTAAAATGCAGATCACTGCCAGATGGAACAAGGGGAAGACAGATATTACTTCTGCCTTCTAGAAGTTTACACTCTAAAAAAAAGCTTACAATCTAAAAGCAATATGCATTTTCATAAGTGATATGCATAAGTATTAATAGTATGTACTTGTAAAGTCTATATGCTGTGACAATTAAGTTTGCGAACTCATCCTAGAAAAAGTGCTACATACTTCATTAATGAATATCACTATGGTCACCTTCGAAGTCCTCCCCTTGGGAAGCTATGCAGTCATGCTAGTGCCTCGTCCACCCTTCAAAGCAATTTTGGAACTCTTTTTCTGGAATGGCCATTAGAGCTGTAGTCATATTACCCTTGATGTCCTGAATGTCATGAGAATGTCCTTTTAATATTTCCTTTCTCTTCGGGTAAAGAAAGAAGTCATTGGGGGCCAGATTAGGTGAATAGGGACGGTGTTCTAATAGTTATTTGTTTACTGGCTAAAAACTCCCTCAAAGACAGTGCCCTGTGAGCTGGTGTATTGTTGTGATGCAAGAGCCACGAATTATTGGCGAAAAGTCAGGTCATTTAACTTTTTCATCCTTTTCAGCACTTCCAAATAGTAAACTTGGTTAACTGTTTGTCCAGTTGGTACAAATTCATAATGAATAATCCCTCTGATATCAAAAAAGTTTTGCACATCATTGCAACAAGTTCGCAAACTTAATTGTTAGTATAATTATACTTTAAGATTTTGTTTGTAGGATGATGAGAAGGGGTTCTGGGTTTATAATCAAAAGAGTTAAATCCGAATTTCAGCTTTTTCACTTACTAATAGCTATGCAAACTTGGATAACTTAGTCACTTTCCTAAACTTCTTAGAATAGTTTCTAGCAGAGTATACACAGTAAATGTTAGCTATTCTTATAGTTTAGTATTATGACTGTTACCATTATTAGTATTACTATCATCACCGTTGTTAAGTGGAGTTAGTAGCACCCACTGCACACAGCTATGTAGCTCTGAGAGCATCCTACCACCACTACCCTGTCCCAGTAGCTACTAATTTATATGTGCATTGCATGTCTTAGCTTCCTAACTGAATTCTGGCATTCCAGTATCTTCTCCTTTAATCTATGCTGCATACTGTTTCCAAAGTTATCTTTCTGATGTAGAAATCTATTTGCCACATCAATCCTCTTTTGAAAACCTCCAAAAACCCCTTTAAGCTTATAGAATAAATTCTAAACTCAGTGGGTAGCTCTTGACAAAATAGTTAGTCTTCAAGTGGGAGGAGAAGGAATAGAGAAAAGTTAGGGACAGACCTAAATTTAGCTTTTTACTTTTATAACTTCAAGCCTTTTTTATCATTAATACTCTGGAATAAAAGAAGACAATGACCTAAATAGAGCCAAGAACATTTTCATTTCTTCTTTCAATGGTTATTTATCCAGCACCCAACTATGTGCCTTCCACTGGAGATACAGCAGTGACAACGACATAAGGTGTCCTGTCCTTATGGAACCTACATTCTATTTGGAAAGAGAGCCATAAACAGACAAATAAATAAATTGATAGTATATAATCATCACAGACTCCAAGCTAAGGGCTCAGAATCATTCTGAAGGCCAAGATCCAGGCACTACCACTGTACTCAGGTATCGATCCAAGCAGACGCAAGTGATGAAATGTACAGTGGTACCTTGGTTTTCAGACGTAATCCTTTCCGGAAGACCATTCGAGTTCTGACACGTTCAAAAACAGCAGACAGCTAGGCCTCAGGATCTTGCACTCAGCGGAGCCACGTGACATGTTCAACTTTCAATGTGTGTTCGAAAATCCGAAGCATTTACTTCCGGGTTTACGGAGTTCATAAATCGAAATGTTCATCAACGAAGACATTCAAAAACCGAGGTACTACTGTATTTGTCATGTTTTTCCATAGTTTGTATTCCTTTTCTCCTAAAGAACCAGTTATAAGGTGCCCGAGTGAATTCTGATTCTCTGGAGCATAGCTGTATATTGGTGTGTGTGTGTGTGTGTGTGTGTGTGTGTGTGTGTGTGTGTGTGTGTGTGTGTGTGTGTGTGTGTGTGTGTTGGAAATGCATTCTTGAAAATGGGAGCACTAGCTTAATTAGTGCTGCCTGGGATCTTAGAACAGGGTCCTTATTCTTAAACTAGAACAACCACTCGCCCCTTCTCTTCAAATGGCCCAAAGTCTGCCTCTGGCCACAATTTCTTCAAGCTGCCCTACATTGAACTGTCTTGATCATTCTTTCCCTTCATGTCAAAAACTTCCACCCATTTTTGCCTGCAAAGAGAGTAGTGCACCCCAGGACACTAGCTCATGGAGTCTGGAGTTCATTTTGTCAACATAAACACCGTACCTATAGTAACTTGGGCTAACCTTAAGTATCCACAAGTCCGCCTATTTACAAATTCTTCCCTCAGGTCTTTCTCCTGGCCCCCCTCTGTTGCTTCCTTAATCTAGAGGACTGAAATTTTAGAGAAAGAGGTCTGTGACTGGTGCGCTCCCTGAACTTGTAGCCAAGTCAACTGGATTTCCTTGAGTCGCCTCCTCTGTCAGGCAGTGCCACCCAGCACTGCCTCCTTCCCCTCGCTCCTGAGCGCCTTGTTGGAGGACTGTGATGAATGAACTGTGATAATCGACTAGAGTTGCAGCGCCAGAATTTGGGTATCGCTTGCCACCTGGAACCCCAAATCTGTTCTTCATCTGATTGAAATGTTTATCTTGACAGGCATTGTACACACATGATCAGTGTTAATTTTCAAAATATCCCTACAAAGTAATTATCAATTACGCCCATTTTATAGATGGAGATGCTGAGTCTTGGTATTTATAGTTTAATATTTCTTCCAAAGCATCGTAGCTGGTGATGTTGAAAGGAGTGGTTATTTATTACGATATAGGTACAATACCCCAGCTTTAACTATTGAAGATGGTGGGACACAGTGGCAGAGAACAGGCTCCTCTCTCAGTGTGCCTGGATTTAGGTCTCTGCTCTGCCACTTGCCAGATGTATGAACTTGGTTTAAGTAACTACTTAACTGCTTTGAGTCTTGGCTATTCCATCTAAAACAGAGAAAACAACACCTGATTCATGAACTTTATTTAAGGATTATTTGCGATACCCCCGGTTCATCACTTAGCACAGTGACAGCATCATGTTATGGAGCACACAGGATGTATTTTAGTTATTGGCAATGCCTTTGTGATTGCTAGTGTGATTGCCACCTGAAACCCTGAGCTATATTTACCTAACTAATTAGACCTCTTTATACATAAGGTCTCCTGAGCCAGCCTGTGCTGCTGAGGTCCCAGCACGTCTCACTGAAGGCTAACGGCAGAAACCACCTGACTTGGTGTCTTTTCCATGTTAGCAGCAACCACTGTCCAAAACCAGACATGCATATCACTTACCTAGGCTTTATGGGAGTCTCTTAACTAAAACCCTGGCCTTTGTCTCAAGTATTTTCTCAATGTTACTTAGCACTACCTGTTGTTATCTCCCTAAAACAGATTGTATCTTATCAATCCCCTACTTTAAAAAAAAAATGCCTAAAAAAAATGAATGCAACATTTTATATCCCGTCATTTACATTTTCAAGAAATATTGGCAATCTAACTTTGTAATTTTTACCTCACTGCTATATGCACCCATTCTCTGAGCCCATCATTAACTATTTTGTGAACGTATTGGGAACCTCCCCATCTCGATCTTCTCTGAAGCTGTGTTGTTCTCTAAATGTCTTTGCTTCTTTCCCTCCTGTATCTACCTGTCCAAGTCTGCATTATCATCCTTTAAAGCTCAACTTAAATTTAAATTCTTCCAAAAGCTTAGCTAATTTTCCCTACCAGGCTCTAATTAATTAAGACAAAGTAGAAAGGACACAACATGTAGAGTATAAAATGTAGGTTCAGCTCCAGCATAGCACACACACAGATATTAAATTGATGTAATACAGTTTCCTTGGCCTACAGAGTATTGCAAACTAGCAAGTACTTAATCTGTTCTGTTCCCAACTACTTCCAGGTATTTCCAGAGGTGGAAACTGTGAAATGAGCCAGCCTCATATTTGACCTAAAAGTTGGAAGGAGTTAGACTTGATTTAAGAAGAACATTTGATGAAATGTGTTTCATTTTATGGGAAGACATGTCAGGATAGAAAAAATAAAAATAAAAAGTAAACTAATTATTTTAGATATGACATGACATTGGTAGATAACGTTTCATTATAGAGGCAACTGACATCTCTTAAGTCCCAGTTCCAGAATGCAATTCTGTCCTGCATGATTCTGAGAAAGACGTTCCAAATGACATACCTATATTTCTCCCCTAAAAGATTACTGTGTGTGGCATTTGTTGTGTGCACCATTTATATGACACTAATTATGATCTTACATTGCAGATATTTTTGCTCATGCCTGATCTTTCGTACTTGATTTTAAGTTGCTGACAATTGGGGCCCACATCTGACTTATCTCAGCCAAACATCACAGAACTCATTAAAAAGCCCTGCATATATTAACCACACAGGTGATGGTTTTTGAATGACTGCTGAAAGTTGAAAGCCTACATCATGGACTTTGGAGTCGGCCTGTCTTGGGTTTGGTTTGACTATTATCTCTGCTGGTAAACAACTCTGTAACCCCTTAATACCCAGTTTACAAAATTGTGGTGAAGATAAGTAGGATGAGGTTTGTAAAATATAATTTTAGTTACTAACACATATTAGGCCATTATAATAAATGTTATCATAATTACATGTGATAGGATAAAAATTTTAACATATCATTGACCTTTCCCTTCACTGTCCTTTGAAACAAATTCCCTCTCAAATATTTATTTCTCAGCCTTCAAAAAAGAGCCATGTTTTGTCACACTAACGCTTTTGGGCTTTTCTCAGTGCAGAATTAAGAGAGTAAGAAAAAAATGGAAGAACAAATAACTCTTAGGCTAAGACTAAGAAGACGGGCGTGAAGGGCGTGATGTGGCAGAAGGGCATGATGGAAGTAGATAGGGGAGAACGAGGGATCTGGGAAGTATTGCTGTGGTCTGTATATTTCCCAGTACTTATAAGTATGGCCACTGTCTATATGTTCCCTTCCAAAGATTTTGAATTAGTTTGAAATTACTTCTTTGGTTGGTTTGAAATCGGAACCCATAGGTCACAAATCTCTAAACACTAATATATATATGACTAAATGATAAATTCTGCTAATTACCATAGTCTCCATAATGTGATCACGAATACTTAGATTCAGAGAAACAAACTAAAGCAATGTTTATTCTCTGAAGTAAATGCTTCACTAGGAGCACACACACCTGCAAAAGTATGCCAGCTCTACCCATCATTGCAGAGACTTATCTGTAGTGTAGATGATCAGCCTGTAGGAAACAATGGCGGAAATATCCTTGAGGTCCCAGCGTATTACAAGAGTTCTTCACCGGTCAGTTTTGATTTACATTTTTGGCTCCCACATTCTTAATCTTTAAAAGTCGTGACTGACTCATGGACCATTCAGTGAGGACTTTGGGGAATATATATATATATATATTACATATATATATATATATAATTTATGTACATATATAAATGTATCTATAAATATATAAATATTTGTAAATACATTTATATATGTACATAAATGATATATAAATATATTATATATTACATATATTTATAATATATAATGTATATTATATATTATGTAATATATAATACATAATACATATTATATGTATATATGTATATGGGAAAAGCAGATAGCAGGATAAAAGAAGTCTATTTTAATCTCTTGAGATTTTAGGAGTTCTTGATTGTAGACAATCAAAGCTCTATAGAAATCCCAGGAACCTAGGAGATGATTTTATTCCTGTTCATTTATTCAGCAAATATTTTCTGAGATCATACTTTTGTGGGTAAGGTAAGTGCTATAGGTACATTGTTATACTTAATCCTCCAAAGCGATGTGGTAAATCATATTGCTATCCCCATTATAGAGATCAAGAAACTGAGATTCCAAAGAAGTAATAACTCACCTTAAATGGAACAGCTAATAAGTGATAGAGTGTGTGATTCCAGATTACACGCTCTCAACCATGCAGCAGAAATGCTAATAGAACAGAACCAGAAATGTCCAGAAGTATGTCCATGGGGTTCCCTACAAGACAGGTTACTTAACTGGCAGGGCCCCAGTGTCAAATGAAACATCAGGGCCCCTTGTTCATGAATTATTTAGAATTTCAAGATGGCAACAACAGAGCATTAAACCGGAATGACGCCCTTCTAAGATTGGTGCCATTTGTGACTGCACAGGTCTACACTCATGAGGCCAGCTCTGTATTTCTGACTCCATCGTCCAAAATTTATCCTATTGGCTTAACTTTCCCAAGGACAAGACTCCTCAGTCTTTTTTGTATTGTTTGCTTTTTTGTTTTGTTTACTTCTTTGTTTTTTAATTCAGGCTTATTATTACTACTACTATTATTATTATTATTATTTTAAGTGACTTTATTTTCATCCTTAAGTTGAAGGAAAAAGGACTTGACAAAATGAAAAAAATGTGACCTGTTCCTACCAACCAGAGAAAGTCATGTTTCTGAAGTAATGACATTTACTTGAGCTTCAATGTAACAGTTTCTTAAACGAGCTTTTTCTTAGGTGGGCGCGGGGGGTGCGAAACTAAAAGAACAAAAAGAAAACAAAGAACATTGAGAGAAAGGAAAAATATAATTCTTTTCTGGCAAGAAAGATTAGCCACTCTGGACTCTGCAGAATAAAAATGATGCTTGTGACTGCCTAAGCTGGCCTGTGCACCAGACTAGCATAGCTATTTCACAGCAGAACTCACTGTTGTTTGACAGTCATCACATTTGCTAACATTTGGGCTTCAAGGATGCTGTGTATTATTACACAAGTAATATCTTTAATGCTCAGCAGTGCTATATTTTGCACAGAGCCATCCAGGCAGAGATAATGTGTGCCGACACCACATGTTTTTTTCTATTGTATTTATTCATTTATTTTATAGAATATGTTCCTTGAGTGCCTCATACTATGGCAACTATGAGCTCTTACAAAATTTAAGGGATACATATATTATCTATAGCTGCTCACAATGATGGCATTAAAACTCTAGTTACTGCTACACCACGACTTCCTCCTACTGAATTTATCAGTAGTCAGGTAAGTTACTGAATCATTTTCTCCTGGCCCTCGTTTTCCCAAAGCATTCCAGAAGCTGAGGGTCTAGCCAACGCAAGAAGTCCAAAGGAGCCATTAGGGCATAAATCTTAATACTGAAAGCATCAGTAAAATCAATAGGATTTGGCAGGTCCCATCATATATCAAAGAATGCAGAAAATAGGAAAGAAGTAACGGTCACCCTCTGTGACTTCATGCCATAGCTCATTCACCTGTCACTCAAGCTGGTCTTGGAGTCCAGAAATGTTCTTGCCTTATTCCTGAAGTGACCATATATTATGGGTTTTCTGGGCCTGTCTCAATTTCAAATATTTTGGCCTGTTGTCCCCATAAGTGTACTTGGACTTGTCAGACCTTGTGTCCTGATTTTTTGGTTGAGAAAATATGTTCTCTGTGCTTGTTTTCCATCATATCCATAGTGAAATTGAGCTGTGTAACCTCGTATAGGTTTCTTAAACCTAACTGAACCTCAGTTTTTCTTGTCTGAAAAATATTGGGAAAATGAAGGCACTGACCAGGTCCATTATATCCCCTCCTTTTAAAGCATCAGAACACGTTTTAAAATACTACCTTATATGGAACCCAGGTATGTAATACGGATGAAAGTGAAGCTGTTCTGGTTGAAGTGGGTGACTCACCCACTCACACATAGGAGAAAGATGTCCTCTAAAGCATTTCCTTTGAAACCTCAGCCTCTGAAACACGCAGTGTGAAATCTTTAGACTGATGACCTCTAAGTCCCCTTCCAACTGTGACAAATGCCCTAGGACCCTGAAGAGTACGCTGAGTTCAAAGGATTGGGTGGTCAGGCCTGGGGAAACCTAGAAAGAAGTAAGGATGCCAGCAGACACAGCTCCTCTGAGGGGCTCTTGTGCACATTTACCAATGATCATAAAGTGTAACAAAGTATTACTGCTCTTATTTCCAGTGCAATCGATCACTAGAGAAGCAAGTTGTGATTTACTTGAAGGCAAAAAGGCAGTGCAGATTAATAGTAAGTTTTTTGTTTGGGCTGGAGAAGGTTTCAGTTCCAGGCTTGGCTCTCCCTCAAACTAGCTTGGCAAGACATTTAACCTGCCTGGATGTTCATTTCTAATACTATAAAATTGTTCGTTCATTATATGTAATCAGAAAGATCTCTTCCAACTGCAGCAAATTCAATGATTACACTAAGAGATGTAAAAAAACACAATTTTTTATTAGGGATTCACCCCATTTGTAAACCTAAGGACAGGGGAAGAAAAACAGTACCCACTTTTTCTTTTCTCATTTTCATCCCAACCCAGCTCTTAGCTCTGTTCCATTATGTTGTACATCTGATTGCCCTTGCCTGAGGTTCAAGAGATATAAACAGCAGTTTCACAGGGGAAAAAACGTAATTCTCTCACACTTGGTCGAGAGGCAAAAAGAAAAGAGCACACGATTTGGAGTCAGATAAACTAGTCTCACATATCCACCTGCCACTTAGAGAACCTGGAATAGAGTGAATGATCTGTAAGGATTCTCCCTCTTTAAAGTGTTCACATCTAAAGAGAAAGATAACTTAATAATACAAGGGTAATCCTCAAAACAGATTTAGGAGCATTAATTAGCTTATTCTCATGCCAATGTGAAAACCTTAGGCATTCCAGCTTTAATTGTCACTTGCTATAATCAATGACAGCTGACTCTGGACTGTCCAGTGCATCCAAGACCCAGACAGAATTCACACTGCTACAGTAGCCTGGGTTTGACTCAACTCAATTCCCATGTGCTCTTCAACTGTATTAAGGGTATACCCTTTTGCCAATTGTTGTTAAATAATAGACAGAGGTATAATCAGCAAACTCAATTGTCAGGCAATTCTCATTCTTGCTAATGAATGACAGAGTCAAAGAAACAAATCTAGAAGCCCAGAAACTGAGTGTGTGACTGAAGGATATTTTCCCCAAGGCCTTCTGCTAATGTGATATGTTTTAGAATCATTCATGGAATTCCTCATGGTTAAGTGTGAAATTGTATACATAGAAAATAGTGCTCATGTGTTATGCAGGGTGTCATGCGGGGTCTCTGGTCCCGCTCCCCACATAAGAATGCAGAACATGGTGAGGCCAAAAAGGAGCACCCACGGAGCCATAGATAGGGGAGTCACACCACTAGTCTCACTGGGAGCTGGGTTGGAGACACAGGAAGCAGGAGCCACACAATCCGCAATCCACACTCCACTTCTCTGTCAACCAACCAACCCCACTTGCTAGCTGCAATCCACCCTGCTAACTGGAATCCACGGTTGCTAGCTCAGCCACCATCTTCTTGCTAGCCCCCATTTTCTGCTAGCGTAGCCACGGCAGTTATATTAGTGTCCAGTGGCTCACTGGTTACAGCTGACGGCCAACTAGCCACAGCTGATGGCCATCCAATCACAGTTGATGGCCATTTACTACCTGAGCCAGCACCTTTCCACATGAGGGTGAGAGCCTGGAAACTGCACTCCTGGCTTTGTCTCTACATCATGGATGTGTGGAGCTTAAAAAAAAACCTCCCGCCAAATACCCTGGGCCTTTGTGACTTCTTATTGTGGCTATGAGATTGCACAATGAGAGGAGACCTAAAACAATGTTTCTCAGTCACTAACATCCATATACCATAAGAAGGAGATTAAGATTCAGTAGGTCTGCCGAGGGACCAAGATGCTGCGCATCTAACAAAGTCTCACGTGACACTGATGGTACCGCTCTGTAAATTTCACCCTGAGTATTGAGGTCCCAAGAGTCTGCCAGTTCTAAGTTTCAGAGAAGATATAATTAATTATAATGATTATAAGTTATTTTTATATGTGGGCTCTATAGCTAATCTGCCTGGGTTCAAATCCAAGATCTTTCACTTACCATCAATGTGACCTTGGGCAAAGTCTTAACTTCTCCACATCTTAGTTTCCTCAGGTTATGAGAAACATGAGGAAACTCCTGTTACACAGACTTTATATACTTGCAATGCACAGAGTACTGCCTGACATTCAGGAAGGGCTCAGTAGATGTTAGTGGCTATTACTCCAAGAGTAGACTTTTTAAACTTCCATTGAAATGTGGGAAATATTCTGAAGTGTCTGGAAAGCAGGGTTGAGGAATAGATATTTATTTCTACTTTTTTATGCAGGAAGTGACTTAAGGCAACTCTTTGTTAATTGCTTTCCTCGAGTATCTATACCCATAACAGCTGGCATGAATATCAATATATAAAAAAAGATGAGAAAATAACTAGGAATGTATGTGTCATGTGGGGAGGCCTGCGGGGTCTCTGCTCCCGCTGCCCACATAAGAACACAGGATATGGTGAGGCCAAAAAGGAACACCCACGAAGCCATAGGTAGGGGAGTCATACCACTATGGTCTCACTGGAGGCTGGAGTCACGATGTGTGACCTGCTGTCTGCTTTTCTGCCAACCAACCAACTCGAAGCGACTCACCAACCAGCGCAGCCACGGCAGTTATATCAGTGGCCAATTGGCTAACCATCTACAGCTGACGGCCATCTACTACCCGAGCCAGCACCTTTCCATGTGAGGCTGAGAGCCTGGAAACTGCTCTCTGGGGCTCTGTCTCCACACTCCACCCTTACAGGGTCTCGCCTCATAATCTACGTGACAAGCATCTCCCACGAGGGGCCCTGTGCAAGGATCCTGGAGGTGAATGCAATATCCTGGACACAGCCAGGCTCTCTGGGCACAGCCATGGTTTTTCAGGGCACCACCAGTTCTTCTGGGCACAGCCAGACTTCCTGGGCTTCTTAGGGTACCACCTGTCTCACCAGGCACAGCAAGGGCTCTCAGGGCACTGCCACTCTCTCTGGGTCTCTCAGGACCATGCTGGAACAACAGCAACTCACAGTCAAGGTGCTTAATATTCTCGATGATGGCCAGTAAAGACACAAAAGCAAACATCCACCAGTTCCACTACATGGTGGCATGTTCCCAAGCAAACAGTCAAGCTGTCCATTAAATTAGGGCTAGAAGGCCATTCCCCTTCTATAGTCCAGTCATTCGCCAGGGCTGTGTGTTAGCCCCACAACATGTGCCCTCTCCTTGGGGCGAGGGCTCCAAGTCCTCCCCAACCTGGGGGTGAGGGCCTCAGCAAGCACTTCCCAGCCCACAGGGCCACAATGACCTTCGCTTTCTCTGGCCTTTGCTGGTTGGGGAACCGTCCACGTCTTCCCACCCCTCCACGAAGGGTCCAGCTCTCCAGCAGCTGCTCCTCCTGGTCTTCCTGAGACTGAGTGTTCATATGCACAAACTGCTTCACTGCCCTTTAGGGAGCTTTGGCCAGCACCGTACCCTGCTCGCTGAGCCATTTGCCATGCGGGGCGGCCTGAGGGGTCTCAGCTCCTGCTCCCCACATAAGAACGCAAGATGTGGCTAGGCCAAAAAGGAACACCCACGGGGCCATAGGTAAGGGAGTCATACCACTGCAGTCTCACTGGAGGCTGGAGTCACACGACGTGCGACGTGCTGTCCGTTTTTCTGCCAACCGACCGACTCGACTCGACTCACCAACCAGCGAGCCGCGGCAGTTATATCAGTGGCCAATCGGCTAACTGTCTACAGCTGACGGCCAACTAGCCACAGCTGACAGCCATCTACTACCTGAGCCAGCACCTTTCCCCATGAGGCCAAGAGCCTGGAAACTGCTCTCTGGGGCTCTGTCCCCAAAGTATGGATCACAAAGATGGGTATACCGCAGGTAAGGATTATACTGTTAATACTGTTGACTGGATAATCTTAAGATGATTGAATTGATGGTGTTCATTAGAGTATTAACTTATTATATTTTGCTTATTTTCAGAAATTTTGCATTCTTTGGATTCCATTTAGGGTAAGGATTCGAGATTGAATTTCATTTCAGTTTAAACTGACAAACATACCTTGTATGTATGTATGTGTGTGTGTGTTTTCTGTTACAGTCACTTAATTTTCTACAGTTAAGATCATATAGAGGAAAAAATCATATGAGGAATGTTAGCAAGATCCAGCTAAATACTTAATTACAAAGAACTCTGTGGGGTAAAATTCTAAACAAAAAAACCAAAGGACTCTGAAAAGGGTTATATTTGAGGTGTGAGGATGTGGGTGGCAGAATCTAGGTTGACTATGAGAAGTTTTAAGTGTGAACAGGATTTCTGTGTAAGCAAAATTTTATGAATGTGTTGTCCCTGAACAAATATATAATTTATAAGAGGCAGCAGGACCTAAAGGCTAAAGTTTAAGTCTAGGGAGCACTAAATTCCTTTACCAACCCTGAACACTGATCCAAGACATGGCTACTTTTAAATTATTTCATCTCTCCAGTTCCCCACGTGCAAAAGAAGGATCAAAGATGCCCATCAAGCTTTGGCATGAACTTAGTTACTGTTTACAAGCAGTTGCAAAGCACTATCCATAGAAATGTATATGTTGTTTACACACACCCATGCCCCAGTTGGAACATAAGTAAATGCCAGAGAAAATTGATGACAAAAGCACAAGGCAAAGTGTTTACTCTAGGAATAAGAGAGAGGTGCGATCCTGCAGAATATGGGGGATAGCTTAACTCATAAGCAGTACAAGTGTGTGATTTAAACAGAAATGGTGAATAGGGTCCTGGAGCTGGAGAAGGAGGGGGCGCTATTTACTAGGGCCTGTTGATCTGAAGTGTTAGAATTAAACACTGATGGCAAATATCTGTTCATTCCTTTATTTTCTTAGCAAAACTTCATTGAGAAGCAGCAATGGGCCAAGCAGTGCCCTGTGTGTCAGAAACACCAAATCAAATGAGACATTTATCGTCCTTAGTTTCCAGAAGCCCACAGTTCAGGAGTGGAGATGAACAAGCAAAACACTTGTAATGATCATAATAGGGCATCACAAGTGTTACGGTCGAATCGTACACAAGATGCTCTGAGAGCCAAGAAGAGAAGCACCTGTTTAAATCAGACTCAGGGTTGGGAGCAAGCTTTCTGGAGATGTTGTCTGAATTGACTTTGAAGGATAAATCAGAGTTTGCCTCATTGAGTGAGTTCAGGGTATGAATAAGCTCTCCTCCAGCCAAGCTCAGTAACTAATATGCTAAGGTTAAATCTCTCTATGCTTATATGTTTATGTGAGTTCTGTCTCTAGTAAGGAAGGCTAAGATGTTAACAGAAACCTTTCCATAATAAGACATGGAGGGAAGCAACCAGGGCTTCAGAAGGTGTCAGAGGTTCTCCGCTTGGGTTTTGCAAAGGCCCCGCCTCCTTGGGCTCCTGTGCCTACCTCTTCTACCCAATCACAGAAGCTCTGACTTTTCTTCTTTTCCATGTTCATCATCCCTGGAAGAGTCCAATTCAGAAAGAATTCTGTGGCCAAAAGAAGTCTAAAAACCACTGCGTAGTGTTGAGGAAAACCTTGCTTTAACAAAGAAATCAGCTATCTTTTAAATGATTTCTTTTCCTCAGCTTCTGTCCAGGTCAGAGCCCTCACTATTCACCTTGACTCCCCATGACCTCTCTGAAGCCCCTACTTCAACTAATGAGACAGCTGTATGTCAACCAGCTGTTTGCTTCTGAAGATATGCAACTCTGCTCTGCTCAGACTTAATGATAAAATTACGGTCTTAGTGAATGATGGCAAGTTCATGTTTTACCTTTCCTGGAGAGCACACATGCTCTGTTTTGCTGATTATCAAAGTTTTGTCTCAAAGAAATTAAAACATGGCATTGGCAGCACTGAGCAGTTTTCTGGGGAAGGTTATTTAAATGGTATATTTAAAGTGGCCACCTCCCCTGTCTACCACAGGTGAGCCCTGGCTGTGTCTCCAATAGCAAAGGTGTGCTGAGGTTTCTGGCTGCAGCAGGTGCAGGAAGGACTCGGGAAGAGGAACCCCTGGTCCTGCAGACGCCCCGTGGACCTCAGAAGTCTTGAGCATCTTTCCAGTCAGGAAAGCACATGCCACTCAGGAAGGGTTGGAGGGGGAGGGGGAGAAGGAGGAAAGAAAGCAAGAAAGGACTTACCTAGAGAGGACCTGATGAAGTGACATTTAGAGAGGTTAAGTAGTTGTCTCAATACCTAGAGAAGAATGTTGGAAAAAAAAAGAAAAAATATGTAAGCTTACAGTATTGTTTTTAAATGCTAGAACAATAATCCTCTGGAGTAAGGGAAGTGTTAGAGAAAGAGCAAGGGAGAGGGGGAGAAAAAGAGAGAGAGAGAGAGAAAGAGAGAGAGAAAGAGAGAGAATAACTTCCCCACCAAATTGCTTTTACCTAACAGTTTAGGTCAGTTTCAACTAGGTCACAAGGATGTGTGTATCTTCAGAATAAAGTCTTTAATCGGCTGATGGATATGAAAAAATACATTACTGTGGCAAAATGTAATAAACCTTAAAGGGAAAATGATGAGGGTAATATAACCACATTGATTTAACTAGGATGATATAGAGGAATTGTCTGTTTTATAGGTTTCTAGATGTCTATTAGTGGCTCTGTATTAAGGAATAGGGCTGTTCTCTTGATATACTTAAGAGCTGTCAGTAATTCCTATTTCACAGTCCACTGCTTCAATTCAGAAAGTGTGTTCCAACCCTTGGTGACCCCATCCCGGAGGCACTGGAGGATGACCAGCTGCCAAAGGTTTGCGTTCAGGCAGCTAGCGGGTAAGCAGATGTATTATTCAAAATTGGGCTGCGTTTAAAAGGAGCCAATCACTTTCACCATCTCCCCCCTGCCCTGCCACCTTGTAGGACTGCGGTGTCATTTGTTTTAATCACTCCTGGCATTGGTCTCATTATGTCCTGATCTTCTCTGGAGAGAGTAGCCTGCTTGGTGGGTGGAAACGGTAATTGAGGACACTTAGGGAGCAGGCATCATGCCAGTCCCTGGGGGCATATGTCCCCCAGAGATAGGGCACCTTCCCAGCATAAAGCAAGAGCTATGAACTGTAGGTAGAATGTCACTTTTCCACTGTGATAATGTCACTGATGTATAAAAAGGACCCTATAGTTCCCTATGGCCCACTGAATTAAGCCCAGACTATTAGCAGGACAGGAAGGAGAAAACTCATCATTTCTGGTCACTTTCCCAGCATCACACACTATGTTGGACACTTTCTGGTGTTCACTCATTTAATATTTACATTAATGTTTTTTAAATAAAATGCATCTGTGACTCTCCCTAGCAGAGACCCAGCCTAATGACACGTTTTGCTCCTTTACACCTAAGTCTCTTCACTGATAACTTTTCTTATTCCTCTACTTAATATGGCAAAGACCATCTGGCTGCTTTTCAAGTGTCTAGATAAGGATAAAGCACTGGAAGGGTTTAGACTTGACTCTGCAGCTCAGACTATGTGTCCCTGACCCAGGCACACAGCCTGTGTGGGCTCCAGCTGACATTCGCAGCAAAGGTGAGAAGGTTGGACTAAGGCAGTGGCTCTTCATCAGGAGAGATGGGGACATTTAGCAATACCTGGAGATATTTTTGACTGTCACAACTGGTGGGGAGTGAGTGTTAGTGGGGCAGAAGCCAGAGATGCTGTGAAACATCTTACAATGCACAGGTCAGTCCCCCACAGTCATTCGTACAACCCAAAACATCAAAAGTGCTGAGGTTGGGACACCTACACCAGAGTCCTCACAAATGGCTTTTGAATCCTCTCCCACCTATATCACCTCCTGCCTTCTCTCTGTTTCCCATGATCTAGCCAGTCCCCACTTTGTTCCAAAATATATGATCATTTCCTACCTCTCTAGCTTTTCTCATTCTGTTCCCTAGACCTACAAGGCCATCCCTCCTCATCTGCCATTGAGAAGCTGGCATTCTTCAAGCCCCAGCTTGAAGGGAGTGTGCCTTCCTTCCTCTCCTAATTGTAAATCAGGTCCAGAATCAAAGATACCGAATCAAAGATAGAGAAGCACGTTTTGAATCTTTCACTACAAATAAGTTAGTTTTCTACTTTTGTTGTTCAAGATCTTATGTTAATATTCATGGTGGCTATCATTTATTAAATTTCCATTATCTCCGTGGCACTCTGTTTTGTGAAATGAATTTTAAAAGTTATATCATTTCATCTTCACACAGCCCTGCAAGATAATTAGTATCCCCATTTTATAGATGCAAAAACTGAAGCTCAGAGATGTTACATAACTTGTTCAAGGTCACCTTTGATTCCTTGGACATATTTAATATTCAGTGTTACTCAGTGGCCAATCCTGGATTTAAAACCAGATAAACCTCACTCCAAATCTATGAAAGTTATTTCACTATGTAGCAGACTCTTCCTACCTGTATTTTTACAAGGGTTGTGGCTACTCTAAACTACTTAAAATAAGCTAGCATCCAAAAATTTTGCTAGGGACAATTTAGTAAAGCATGTTAGATAAATACTGCCAGGATCTTATGCAAGTTGGTCCAGTAGCTACAGGCCTGAGAGGTGGATTTGAAGGTAGAGAAAAAGACTATCAACCGCCTTTCCTAGAGAGGATGTCATAGAACATTCTGTGATTGCTGCAAGCTAAACATAGGGATTACAAACAGCTTCTCACAGATAGGAACCAGTTGATGATGGAGAATTCTCTTTAAATCACTCATCTATTGCCACATAAACAATTGCTTCAAAATTTGTGTGTCACAGTTTCTGGGCATCAGGAATTTAGAAACAGCTTAGATGGGCAGTTCTGGCTCAGCATCTCTTATGAGGCTGCAGTCACCCGTATGCTTGACGGGAGCTGCAGGCTTTGTTTTCAAGGTGGCTCATTCACATAACCGGTAAGTTGGTGCAGGGTGTTGCCAGGTAGCTTCAGGTTTTTGCCATGTGGGTCTCCCCAGAGCGTTGCCCCCATAGTCCCATTACATGGCAGTTGGCTTGCTCCAAAGTGATTGATCTAAGAGAGAACAAGTCAGAAGCCACGACAGCTTTTATAACCTAGCCTTGGAAGTCACACACCACTGTTTCCACACTATGCTATTGACCAGCCCTGTGCAATGTGGGAGGGGAACACACAAGGGTATCAATCCCAGGAGGCAAGGATCATTGTGGCCATAGCATGTCACCATTATTTTAAAGCTGAAAAATTTAGTCACAGAAAAGCTGCTATACCCACACCTGGGCTTGAGGGCACACTGCTATATGAAACTTTGACACCGGGATCGTTCAAATCAGGGATGGTTTGGGTGTCAGGATAGGATTGCAAGCAAGGTACAAAGTTCACATTCTATTAATATATCAATTCTGGAAAATAAGGGTATAGTTTCAGAGAGTTGAAGGATTGAGTGGTCATTAAAGTCCCCAGAGTCTTCAAAATTAATAGGTTAAGTAAGGAAAAGAGATTACAAATAGAAAAAAAAAAAAAAGAAATGGGGACCATCAGCAAAGGACTAAAAGATTTTATTGTGTTGTTGTTGTTTTCCTTCTAGAGACTTCCAAGATTGTTTCGGTGATATTATGTGCCTCTAGTAAAGACAGGGCTTTAAAGCACACAAAAGCTACTTGGCAGACCGTAGCTTCCCACAAAACAGAAAGCAAGAGGATTATAACCTGAGAAATCAGAATGGAGAAGTCAATACTAGCAGGGAGATAGTGCTTCCACTGAGATGAGCAAGTCGAGAAATAGTTGTCCCTTGTAAGACTTACTGTATTTTGTGGAGACCTATGGAAGCTGGGAAACTGAAACCAAAAGTATATGCCTCATCAGTCTCACATGCCCACTATGCAAAAGAAATAGTGTTTTTAGTGTCTATGTGATATGACCAAGGCCACCCATCAAGTTCTCTTATCAATGGACAGCCAATGTAATATAATATCAATATAATGTTCAACACACACAAAGTATAGCATATTCTTTTCATTAAATTGCTCAATATAACTTTGTATTGGAAGCACTGTTCTCACACTTCAGTTGTTCTAAGGATCCTTGTTAAGGGGTTATATGCTACTTACAACATTCCATGAAACATTATTATGGGGAAGTCAGGTGTTAAATGAACTTGGACAAAAATGTCACAATTGATTAGCATATAAGACTAACATTAGAATATGTAGTAAAAATACTAATAGTCATCAGAATAATAGAAGTCAAACAGAGGCTAGGTAGCTTTGTTAATGGTAGGAGCTCTATAGCCAGAAACAATTCCATCACTTACCAGCTTTATAACTTATTCATATTGTTTCATTTATCTGCGCTTTGGTTTCTTACCTAAAAATTATAATATTAATAGTACCTACCTCACAGGTTATTGAGATCTTTAAATGAACTACCACTTGCAAAGTGCTTTCACTGATGCCAGCCACATAACATTAATAGATGTTAGTTGTCATTTGCTCAGAGTTTAGGTCATGTTATTCACAAAGATTGTTTATTTTGACATTTGTTTTGCTTTAACTGCTTTAATAAGCCATTTAAATAATTTATGGGAAATTGATGTTTTAATACAAATAAGTGTATTGGACTAGAGCAGCCATTTTATATATCAGAAAAACTACAGAGGGTGCCAAAAAATAGTATACACGTTTTAAGGAAGGAAAAAAACTGTGTTAAAATTATAATACTCAGTATGTACTGATAACAAAAGATGAATACAAGTCACGTTTGACTTCTTCAATTACAAGAAATGCTCAAAGTGGTTACCATCAGCGTAATTTTAATACAGTTATTTCCTCTCTTAAAATGTGTACACATTTTTTTGGCACCCTCTGTATATATTATATAGTTTGGACCACATTAAAGTTGCTCACTATCACTCCCTGGAGGCACTGTGGCTAAATTGCAGCTTTCTAGAAGCATCATTCCTTTGAGGTTGAAACCACAAAAAAACAATTGTGGGATGGCACCTGTATGTAAGTCCAAGTGGCCATTGCCCAAACTTTATAATTCTGTAAGAAACAGAAAAACTACCTGCACCATTTTCTGGACCTCTTTTAGCAATCTGAAGAGGTAATGAATCGGGTTTATCAAATATTGTGATTGGCCTAACTCATCTGTGTTCAGATTTATCAGGCTATGCTCACTAGAGCCCTTTACTCTAAATCCTCTCCAGAATGAACTCGTCCCATGTATCTGTCAGGAGCAGGGTATTTGTTGTAAAAATCAAAAGAAAACCTTTTCCAGTTTCTTTGCAATGTCCTTAGCAGATTAGGAGTTACAACACTGAGAAAATAGGGAGCTATAATACCACGCTCTGCACAGTTTGTGCTTCTAGCCACTCCCAGCCCTCAGTATTAATAGATTTTCCACTCCAAGTGTTCTTACTTGAGTGACTGCAAGTTAAACCGATGAAAGGAAAGTAGCAATTACTACTCAGACGTGTTTTTGTGGACAGCTATTTGTCTACTAGCCTTTTTTTTTTTTTTTAAGGTTTCTAGTTGTCATTTACTTCTATCTTGCTGGAGAGCGGTGAAGGTGTTGACAACAAAAGAAAGAACTCCTGGGATCTGGTACCAACTCAGATTAAAGCTGTATTCTTGAATGTACTCTCCTGACTACCCCCAGGACTGTTTCCAAGCCCTGCCCTACCGCTTTGCACATACCATGGAAGAGGAATCACTCATCTTTTACTTAACACCCTAACAGATAAGCTTAACATCTTTACACTGAATTGTGATTGCTTAGCTGCAGTTCTGCTTATCTTACCCCCCAAAACAATGATTTTTAACCAGGATGCACATCAAAATCACCTGAGTTTTTGCAAATTGGGCATGCCCAAGTCCCCATCCCCTGTGCCCAAAGACATACTAACTCAGAATCTCCAAGTATATGGTGCAGGAATTTTATTAAAGGTGTCTAGAAGCTCCTGATGCACAGCCTTCCTTATGGGATAATAGTACCCCATGTTGCCCTGGGGGCAGAGCCTTGTTCCCCAAGGCACAGGTACAGGCAGCAGGGTTTGCTCCACTCACTTACCTACGTGTCTGCTCATTACTCTGTCTCTATTTCTGAGCAGAAGCAAACCATATCTACGTCTTCCTTTTACATATCCTTTTTCCGGTATTTTCTTCTTTTCCCCCTAAACCAAAGTAACAGACAGGTTACACTTCCCAAGACATGGGCAGAATTGGGAATTGGAAAATTGTGTTCCGAAATGAAAGGTGTAAACCCCATGACGAGAGTAAGTGGTATAGGACACATAGATCTAGAATCCTGGAATAATAAGGCTGGAATCTCTTTTTAAAATGATCTTATACACGATTCTCAAGCTATATTATACCATGTTAATTATTCTTGACGTGTGATCTGTAGACTTTTGGGGAGTGCCTGAGACCTTCTCAAACCTATTTTTATAAAACCACACAGACGATATTTGCAGTATCACTGCGTTGATGCTTGCACCCATAGGTCGAAAGCAAGGTTGGCACTGTAGCAAGCATTAAGCACTAAACTGTATCAGTAGTCACTGCATTCTTCACTGTCATACACTTGTAGTAAGAAAAAAACAATTTTGCATAAGAATGATCTTAAGTAGTAAAAATTGTTAATTTTATTAAACCCTGATTCTTCATTACATTTTGTTTTAATATTATATTTCACAAAGTGGGATGTATACACAAAGTACTTCTGCTGTATAACCAAAGAATGACAGTTTTCTCAAGAAAATGAAGCTGCAATTGTTTGAGTTGCAAGCTGGACTAGCTGCTTTTACTCATGAAATACCTTTTTTTTTTCTTGAAAGAATGATTGACAAACTATGGTTGTTCAAAGTTGCGTGTTCTGGCAGATTATTTTTTAAATAAATGAAGTGAGACTGTCATTTCAAGGAAAACAATTGACAGTATTTGTTGCCAATGATAAAATTGGAGCATTCAAAAGAAAATAGAATTTTGGAAAACTTTCACTAGTAGCTTGACACATGCCCAGTACTAATGAATGTAACTTTTCTGATGTTTTATAGTGAAATGTGACAACATTTGGGAGATCTCCATAAGTGAGTGAACCAATATTTTTTTAAAAGAGCAGTGTGTGATGTTTTAAAATCAGGCATGAACAAAATATTTATTCAAAGTGCAAGGCAGACCCACGGATTTTAGTGTAACAGGTTATGAAACATTCATTGATATGGTTTTAAATTCCACATTGCAACTAACCTTTAAGAACCTAACACTTTTTTGTATTTTGGTGTTGTGTCATAGAAGAATATTCACAATTATCCAAAAAGCTATTAAAACACTTTCCTTTTCCATCTATCTGTTTTGTGATTGAATGTAGAAGCAGATATGAGAATCCTATTATGTTCCGTTAAGCCTGATATTAGACATATTTGCAAAAATATAAAATCCCACTCTTCTCATTATTTTTTGTGGTGGAAACATCATTTTTTCCATGGCATATTTGACATGCTTATATGTAATAGGTTTAGTATTGTTATTTTTAATGAATTAACAGACACATTTTTGAATTCTGATTTTTAATTTTTTATTAGAGTGAATATAGATAGATATTAACCACATAAACAGAAGCTTTTCATTATCCTAGTATTTTTTATGAATGTAAAAGGATCCTGAAACCAAAAATTTGAGAACCGCTGTATTATGCATTAGCAAAATATCTAAATTTTCTACTGAAACTCATGGATAGGAAGGAGACAGGGGGAGAAAGAAGTGAGTTTCACCTGTTCTTATTGAGGAGTGAAACTAGGAAGAAAGTTAGCTAAAATTTGACTAAGACGTTTCTTGGACTGTGAACTGGGAAAAAATACTAATGAATATCCATCTGATCTTTCAATGCTTCCCACAGCATCCATATCAGGTTATCAATAAATGTGTGAATGCATTTCCCAGCATTTCTCCCATTCCACAGGATTCTTTAAAGTTTTCCGACCGTAGCTACAGAAGTTAGAATCTCCTTCCCATAAATCTCTTATGTGCTTAGGATATAAGTAAGAATAAACACTCTTAAAGTTATTGGATCTGTCATGTTCTGCAAAGAGATCATTCTTCCTGGCAGAGAAGAGAAAATCTGAGAATTAGAAAAGCTGTGAAACTCTGTCTATGTTGGATATAACAGAATTTTATTATAAGGTCAAGCAGTGGACCTGTCCTATTTCAATACTTTTTGTCTCCAAAAAGATGTCATTGACCCCCGTTCACTTTGCAATTTAACCTGTCTAACATTTAGGTCTGCTAACTCTTTCTCTTCGCTAGTTATTTTCTTTCTGCTATTTTTTCAATTTTTTTTTTTAGTTACAGTTGACATTCAATATTATTTTATATTAGTTTCAGGTGTAGAGCATAGTGGTTAGAAATTTATGCAATAAGCCCCCTGATTAGTCTGGCACTATACATAGTTGTTGCAACATTACTGACCATATTCTCCATGCTATAATTTATATCCCCATGACTATATTGTAACTACCAATTTGTATTTCTTAATCCCTTCACCGTTTTCAACCAGCTTCATATCGCCCCACCCTTCTATTAACAGCAATCATCAATTTGTTTTCTGTATATATGACTCTGTTCCTGTTTTGTTTGTTCATTTGTTTTGTTCTTTAGATTTCACATGTAAGTGATAGCATATGGTATTTGTCTTTCTCAGTCTGACTTACTTCACTTAGCATAATATCCTCTGGGTCCATCCATATTTTCGCAAATGGTAAGATTTCATTCGTTTTTTATGGCCAAGTAATATTCCATTGTATACATGTAACCACATCTTCTTTATCCGATTGTCTATTGGTGGGCACTGGAGTTGTTTCCTTAAACTCAAAAGGAATTTAAGACATTAATGTGAGACCCAAAACCATAAAACTCCTAGAAGAAAACATAGGTAATACACTCTCTGACACTGGCCTTGGTGATATTTTTTCTGATCTATCTCCTCAGACAAGGGGAAAAAAAGATAAAATAAGCAAATGGGAGTACACCAAACTAAAAAGTTTTTGCACAGCAAAGGAAACCATCAACAAAACGATGGGAGAAGATATTTGCCAATGATACATCTGTTCAGGTTGATATCCAAAATTTATAAGTAACTCATATAACTCAACACTGAAAAAACAAACAATCTAATTTAAAAACAGTGAGAGGACTTGAATAGACATTTCTCCAAAGAGGACATACAGATAGCCAATAGACATATAAAGATACTCAATGTCACTAATTCTCAAAGAAAAGCAAATTAAAACCATAATGAGATATCACCTCACACCTATCAGGATGGCTATTATCAATAAATCAACAAACAACAAGCGTTGATGAGGATGAGAAAATGGAGCCCTCATGCACTGTTGGTGGGATTGCAAATTGATGTAGTCACTATGCAAAGGGGTTTGGAGTTTCCTCAAAAAATTAAAAATAGAACCACCTTATGACCCAGCAGTTCCACTTCTGGATAGTTACTGAAAAGAAATCCAAAACAATTTGAAAAGATATTTGCACCCTTATGTTCATTGCAGCATTATTTCCATTAGTTATTTTCTTCTTTTCTACAGTTTGTTCAGAGAGTTCCCTGTGAAATAACATTGAAAAATAAAAGTGCCTCTGTTTTGACTTTAACAGAATTCCTTGTAATTTCATCTTGTGTCTCCTGCGTGTGTCTATCTTCAGTCTAAATGTTTTGATAGCTTCCTTCTGAAAATCTAGAATACTCGTCTGACTCAGTCCAGTGCTTCAATCTCCGGACCATAAACACACCAAGATGACAGTCACTTTCCCCAAAATTTCTGTCAGTTCCGTGTCACTAGCAAATTCTTCTTGTTGGTTTGTACAATATAGTTAACCACACCATTTGCTGTTTCCTGTAATCTACAGAAAATTACCAGAAATGTGTTGTTGTTGCTGTTAAATCCTTTGATTTTTACCTAGTGGGATATCCTAGGCATGCCAGCATGAGTGAAGGTTTTTATTGCCAGTGCATTATGCTTCTGTACTGTTTTAAGTTACTAGATAAGAAATGTGCCATCCACTGCTTCTGTCTGGCCGAGCAATTTGTAATATAGTCTCACAAAGATATCCTTCTATCCCAGTCCCCTTTTATTCTTACTCATATGTCCTTGGGCCCATGAAGTTCCTGTCCTCACTTTTTTTTGCATTTCCAGGCAAGTGTATCTTCTTGGCATATACAGAAGATGCCAAAAATTGTATCCACATTTTAAGAAAGGAAAACTGTATTAAAATTGTAATACTCAGTGTATACCTATAACAAAAGATGAATACAAGTCACGTTTGACTTCTGCAATTATAAGAGGTGCTCAAAGTCGTTACCATCAGCATCCAGACACTTCTGATTACAGAGAACTACTACTTGAGCAACGTTGACCAAAGTGTCTATCAGTATACATTTTTTGGCACCTCCATATAACCACACTGGCTACCCCTTGAAACAGCTAGTGTTTTCTGATTTTTTTTTCTTTTTGTTAAGATACTGTGTTATATCTCATCACTACCAGTCTTTGGGGACATTTGTGAAGTTTGAATTTTATTTGCATTTTATTACCAGATGTTGTAACTTCCATTCTCCTTGTTACTTACCCAAACTCTAAGGGCGTCCATGTCTAAGCCCCTGAGGCCATGAGCATTGTTTTCAAACCCTCTTGGTCTGTGAATTGCTAGCTCCTTAGCATTGCCACTCATTTATTCATACCCTACACGTTAACTGTTCTGTTCGGGAATATCTGCTAGGACGGGCAATTACAAAAATATGGTAAAAGAGCAAAGAGTCCCATTCAGTCCTGTTAGGATTGTATCAGACCCAAGGACGTCTTGTTAGACTCACTGGTTTGGAAATAAAAGTAGAGTCTGGGCTTTTGGGACATTGAGGGGTAAGGGTCTAGTAAGAGATGGACCCGCAAATGAGAGTGTGCTTTTGTGATTCATTTGTGATTGTGTCTTTAAATATTGAACTCTTGATGGCTCAGTAGAAACCACATTTCCATCATATTTATGCCAGTGTCTGTGTTAGACGAGAAAATTCTTCAGCATTTCATTTATATGAATTGAACCTCTGTAGCCAGAAATTGTAGGTGTGCACCCCAGTGTAGAAAATACCTTGTCCGGAATGACCCATTCTTTCCGGTCCACCATGGGTCACAGCTGGCCTGTTATTGCAACACTGTTATTACTGCTGTCATCATCATTAGCAGCTCAGATTGACTAATTATTCACAGTGTGTGAGGCACAAAGTGATATTCCTGTCTGGAAACCTGTGACACAACAATGTCACTAGCAGAAATGTGTTCTCAAGGCCCATTTTTCTGGATACAAATACCTCATGAAGGATTGGGAGTATGCTGCAGTTATTAAAGGGGCTCCTAGTGATTTATATTATAAAGGCCTCGATAACATTTGAGACCCTGATATTTTTGCAAATTAGCAGCTGTGGCCTTTCATGAGCTGGTGCCCAGCGTGAAGCGTTTGATACTGTTACAATGCTATGCATTTGCCATTTGGATCAATACCATGAATTCCATTAAGCTGCACTTGGCACCCGGCTCTCCACCTATCCTTGGTGACCTCCTATCCCTGCTTCCATTTTCAAATCTCTGCAGTGCATGGAACCCATTAAGTGTCCTGAATTAGAGAGGATTTCTGCAAGTCTCACTCCCTTTTCTCTGCTATGAGTCTGCACATCAGAGTGAGTGAAACTATAGACCCACAGAAACAAACCTGTGCATAAAATATCATTCTCTTTAGTATGAATAACCAACTAATGATAGTAACTTGATGATACTGCTCAGGGATTGACTTCAAACTGTTGCCTCCCCATGACCGTCGCTAGGGACAAATTCATACCATAACTCTCACTTTGTCTTTTCTTCTAGAATAATGGTTCATAGTTTTCCTTTCTCTCTCTCTCCTTTCCTTCTTTCCTTCCTTCCTTCCTTCCTTCCTTCCTTCCTTCCTTCCTTCCTTCCTTCCTTCCTTTCTTTTTCTCTCTCTTTCTTTCTTTCACTTGGTGGTTGTACTGCAAGGATGGGTAATAAGCCATAGTGACTTTTTTTTCTAGCTGACCTGAATCATTATATTTTTAAAATTACAGTTTAGCCATGAATTCCAAATCTTACATGGGAAAAAAAATCCATCTTGTGAAAAGCCCTCATTCTATTCCATGACAAAATAGAAAGTTCCACAGAAGTTCCACAAAATGGCTCTTAAAATACAATGCCATTACCTAAAGCTGGGACATTATCCGATCCTGGTTTGCATTTCCCAATCTTCACAGAATTTCCTGTGTAACTTTTTTAAGTTAAATTTACTAGGGCGACAATTGTTAGTAAAATCACATAGATTTCAGGTGTACAATTCTGTATTACATCGTCTATATATCCCATTGTGTGTTCACCACCCAGAGTCAGTTCTCCTTCCATCACCAGATATTTGACCCCATTTACCCTCTTCTACCACCTCCCACCCCCCTTACCCTCTGGTAACCACTAAACTGTTGTCTATGTCAATAAGATTTTTTGATTCTTTGTCTTGTTCTTTTGTTGCCTTCAGTTTTATATCCCACATATGAGTAAAGTCATATGGTTCTTGACTTTTTCTGTCTGATTTATTTTGCTTAGCATAATAATCTCAAGATCCAGCCATGTTGTTGCAGATGGCAGTAGTTCATCTTTTCTTATGGCAGAGTAGTATTCCACTGTGCATATATACCACATCGTCTTCATCCACTCATCTATTGAAGAAAAGAAAGCTTCTTCAATAAATTGGAAAGCCACATGCAAAAAAATGAAACTAGACTGCTATCTGTCACCATATACCAAAATTAACTCAAAATGGATCAAAGACATAAACATAAGACCTGAAATAATAAACTGCACAGAAGAAAACATAGGTACTAAACTTATGGATCTTGGGTTCAAAGAGGATTTTATGAATTTGACTCCAAAGGCAAGGGAAGTAAAAGCTAAAATAAACGAATGGGACTATAGCAAACTAAAAAGCTTCTGCACAGCGAAAGAAACCATCAACAAAACAAAGAAGAAACCAACCGAATGGGAGAAGATATTTGCAAACAGCATCTCTTATAAGGGGCTAATATCCAAAATATATAAAGCACTCATACAACTCAACAACAACAAACAAACAATTCAATTGAAAAATGGGTAGAGGACCTGAACAGACACTTCTACCAAGAAGACTTACAAACAGCCAAGAGATATGTGAAGAAATGCTCCACTCCACTAGTTATTACAGAAATGCAAATCCAAACTGCAATGAGATACCGCTTCACACCTGTTAGAATGGCTACAATCAACAAAACAAATAATAACAATTGTTGGAGAAGTTGTGGAGAAAAAGGAACCCTCATATAGTGTTGGTGGGAATGTAAATTTGTACAGCTGCTATTTAAAACAGTATGGAGGTTTCTCAAAAAAAAAAAAAATTAAGAATAGAATTACCACAGGACCCAGCAATCCCTCTCTTGGACATCTACCAAAAATTCTGGAAACATTTATCCATAAAGATATATGCTCTTTGATGTTCATTGCAGCATTATTTATGGTGACCAAGACATGGAAATAGCCATAGTAACTTTTAATCTTCTACTTAAAACTGAGACATCTTCCTAACAAAATTCACTTGTACAACTATGCAAACATTCACATTATGGATGATTAAATTATGGGTGATTTAAAACACAGTCACGTTCAGCCAGCGACTCCCTAGGGATTCAGTGAGCTCTAAGCTCCAGGAATACCTCTGTGGAATCCTTAGTACCCCATAATGAAGACAGATATTCCTCTAACAGAGGAAGGATTAGAAAAATATTACACCTTTACCAACTCTTTCAAAAATAATGTCTATTGAGTTACAATTTATGTACAGTAAAATTCACCCTTTAGGTGTACATTTCAAGCAAAATCACTATCATAAATAAGATATAAAATCATTCCAAAACCTAAAAAGTTCCCTTTTGCCCCGTTATAGTAAATCAGCCCCCCTTACCTACTGTCCCAGACTATACTGATCTGAGTTTTGTCTCAACTTTTATCTTCTATGGAATGTCATATAGATTGACCAATATAGTATCTAGCTTTTGTGTTTGACTTAATTCACTTAGCATAATGCTTTCTACCTTTGCCAAGGGGAAACATAAAATAGTGAGAGCTGTTGTATGAGCTTGTCAACTTAGATATGGGGAGGGGACAGTTTGAAACAAGTCCTTGAGGCTGATCAATTAAGTTACTGTACGTAGCTGGCTAATTATTAGAAGAACATTATTTTATACATGTTGTTCCATATGACAGATGTTCCTTACTTTTTATTACTGATAAGTATTTTATTGTATGCATGTATCATGACGTGCTAATTTTTTATTTCTTTAGTTATACATTTTATTTTTATGTTTATCATTCTCTTATTTTAGCTGAATAAAAGCCCAATAGAAGTGGGATATTCTTTGGCTTTCTTCAGAACACTGTCTTCCTTACTTCCCCTATGCGTGGAATAGAACTGGCAAGTAACTTTTATTGAGAACCTGTTATATGCTGAATGTTATTTGGGCACTTTCTAATTTCATTCTATAAGCTTCCAATGAAATAAAAATTAGTGATCCCATTTTGTTAGAGAAGAATTACTCCTTTACTAACTGAGAGAGATAAACTGATGCTTGAGGCACAGAGAAAAGGCGGAATCCAAATTCTCTGATTTTGGGCCTAGTATTCTTGAATTTTAAGGATCCCTCAACCAACTTTTACCATTAGTTTAGGATAGAGAAGAGGTTAGAAGGGTCAAAACAGGGAAACATATGGATAGACATGGTAATTTAGCTGTAGCCCATATAGAACGCTTAACCAGCCTTTCCTTCCTACCTATCTTCTCACCCTCACTCCCTACCATGCCAATCATCATTAATCACAGTTCTTCTCAGTCACAAGCTCAATAAGTTCAGTAATCCCTAGGTGTCATCAGAAACAAACATGATCATTTCAGGGGGGAAAAAAAGCCAGGAAGACATAGAAAGAGGAAGATCCTCTCCTTTAAATCTAGTGAGGAGGACTTTCTTTGGCCCTTTTTAGTTCAAAGGAGATAATGTTGAGTCAATTATTCAGCTCATTTAAGCCCTCAATAGAACACAGTAAATCCCTATTCTCTCTGTTTCCCAAAACAATAAGAGGTGTTGGGATCCAGGCAGGATTGTGTACCTGGGAACTGGTATTGCTCAGGATAAAATTATATTTTTGTCCCTTCATTCTTTTGGCCTGGGTGTTAACATTCAACTATTCTAGGGTCTAAGAAATTGCCTCCTTTGCCTGAATTAAATGAAATCTAATGAAAGAGAAATCCAGGTCAGTGCAGTTCACTATCAAACCTTCAGCTCTTGCACTGCTGGCAGCTCCCCTTGTAACAATTAAACAGAAAGTCGTAGGCAGGCAACAGTGAAATCCACTGCTAATCTTGCCCCTCATCAGCCTATCTTCTCAAATGTTCCTTAATTAAGGTTTCTAAATGCTTTGCATTCCCTGTGCACCCAGTGTACCAAAATGAAGGCAACTGCTTCAGGGATGCCCAGCAAGCAGAGGTGGAAGGTCTTTTAGGGGTATTTCTCATCTAGAAAGTTAAAAATCAAAGATTAAATCCAATAAATGAAAATGCATGTGAGGAATGAGCAAGGAGATGGGGACAGAGAGGGCTGGGAGGGGATTCTTTTTTTCTAGAGGATTTCACTTTAAGGATTCTGAAGGCATAGTGCTGGCTTTATCATGGCTTCTCCAACACACCAGGGAGTGAATGAAACAGCTGTCACATTTAAACACACACAGCGGTAATCCTCTACTGAGCACAATGCCAGAATCTATCCTTAGAACAGAAAATCTATCAACACTTACAATGCATCCTGTTTATTTAGTAATTCACCTCTCTTTACCAAATTTTCATCTGTGGGGCTGAAACTGGGGCCACATGCCACTGGTGGCTTTTTGTGGTTTGGCAGCTATTGAGCAAGTGAATGTAGGGAGTGGTCAGATGTACTACGTGGGTGTTTGAAGATGTTAAAATCACAGAACTGGGATTTCAGGTTGGCCAATTGTCTGTAGCAAAGTGAACCCACAGGCCCTTCACATTAAGAGCCAGAAGAACATGAGAAATGCCCCAAGTGCCCCAACTTTAATTTCCTCTTTCCCAAAGTCTTCATTTAAAAGACCAATATATCCACCTTTTTTCCATCCACTGGCGCCGTCTCTTCTTGGGAGATGTATGCCCACTGGGGTCCTATGAGGGAAAGCAAAGCTGCTTCCAGGGGTCGTAAAACAAGCTGCCTACCAGGTATTGCTTAAGAAGAACACTCTGGAGAGAACCTCTAAAGTGATCACTAAGATCTAAAAATATTTACTTATTAATTACAGTACATTAAACAATGAGAATTGCACATAGTAGATCTGGTAGGAATTTTAAAATCATATGTGCAGTTCCCTATAAAGAAACAAAAGCCCAGAGAAATTGCAGTATTCCTGAGGCCACGCCAACTCCCCAACAAATGAAGGAGCAAGTCAGAGCCAGAACCAAAGATCCCACAGGTCAGGCTTAGTATGTGTGCCAGTAAAAATGAAATTTGGGCAGGGGAATGGTTGTCCGCAAGGGGATCTCAAATGGAAAAATAAAGCAGGTAGGGAAAGGTGAAGGAAAGACAATTGAAAGACATAGGTAAAGAAATCTGCCATTATTAGCCTTGAAACTGTTTTCTGTTGGGTCTAGCTGTGGGTCCGTGGAAAGTTTCAAAGAACAAGGGTAGAGGTCAGGAGAGAACAAGGAGGGTACTAAAAGGCAGGCAAGTAGATCTAGCAAATTACAATCTACACAAGAGGCTGCTGGAAGATCAGTTAATTAACAACCTTCTAAAAACATGTTCAACTTCATTCAATTATATTCAAAGAAATTTAATTTAGGTCATATTTTTTTTAATCCAGATAATATTTTTTTAATCCAGTTTGTGCGAAGGTTTGTGCCAGCCACTACACATAGCACAAAGGTGAATGCACACAGCTTTTCTACCAGTAGTTTCTATCTGGAATTAGAGAACCGAAACATAATGAATTGTGTGATCTGAGAGAGAGAGCACTGGATGTGGAGTCAGACAGACTGACCTCTGAATCTTGTCTCTGCCACATTGTACTGTATATCTTCAGGCAAGTCAACCTCTGTTCCCTCACCTTATACATCCCAGAACTGCTATGAAATCTAAAAAAGAAGACATAAAAGGTATACAAAATCCTGTCTGTTAGCAAGTCTCCGTAAATATTAGCTTCCTTTCTCCACAAATACTATACTTACAAGGTAGGAAAAGGCAGGATGTGTTGGGGAATAATGGGGACTTAATTTTGGCTCGAAGACAGGCCTTATAAAGTAGAGGAAGATCAAGTGTAAACAGGCTGGGAATAACACGTCAGCCCTGGAACGCCTAGCTGTGCAGGTAATAGAGTGGCGGTAAGACTTAATGCAAAATTCAGTGAAGACACCAGAGCTGGGCTTTAGGAGAAGAGAAACCATAGAAAAGAGACCATTGTCACAGTCAAGTCAGAGTGTGCGAGTTCCTTAATAACCAATCTCCTTCCTCTGCCCCACGTTTTCTTTTCTCCTTCGTACTTATCCCCTTCTACCATACTACATTATTTACGTGTTTGTCAAGTAAGTTTCATGAGGGCAGGGGTCTTTTTTCCACTCATTGATGATATAATCCAAGCACCTTCCTTGCTTGGCACATGATAAAGGAACATTAAATACTCCTTGGAGTGAAAAGGGGAAAACGTACCAGGTCGCCCCAGAATTCTGTGCTTTAGGTCCTAGGTGAATGGTGTTCACCAAGCATTATAGAAAAAAAGCAGACGAACATGTTCAGACAGCAAGCCGACAGGCTGTATTCTATTTCCTCTAAACAAAAGAGGGCTTAAATGCAATTGTGCAAGATTGGGATTAAAGAATTCCCAGATCAAGTTTGGTCAAGTATTTGGGCGTGGAGGGAAAAGTTCTGTGGCTAGAGCCCTCCTATGGTTCAGATGGCCGGCGCTTTCAGATGTTCTAACACTGAGGGACTTTTTGATACATGAGGTCTGAGAGTGAAGTGCACGAGCTCATCCTAGAAAAAGTGCTACATCCCTCATTGCTGAATATCACTACAGTCACCTTCCAAGTGCTCCCCTTGGGAAGCTATGCACCGATGCCAGTGCCTAGTCCACCCTTCACAGCAATTTTGGAACTCTTTTTCTGGAATGGCCATCAGAGCTGTCGTCATATTACCCTTGATGTCCTGAATGTCATCAAAATGTCTTCCTTTCAGTATTTCCTTTATCTTTGGGTAAAGAAAGAAGTCATTGGGGGCCAGATCAGGTGAGTAGGGAGGGTGTTCCAATAGTTATTTGTTTACTGGCTAAAAACTCCCTCACAGACAGTGCCCTGTGAGCTGGTGCATTGTCGTGATGCAAGAGCCATGAATTGTTGGTGAAAAGTTCAGGTTGTCTAACATTTTTACACAACCTTTTCAGCACTTCCAAATAGTAAACTTGGTTAACTGTCCAGTTGGTACAAATTCATAATGAACAATCCCTCTGATATCAAAAAAGGCTAGCAACTGTGTTGCAACAAGTTCATGAACTGAATTGTCAGACCTCTTATATGCCTGGGCAAACAAAAGGAAGGTGGTTAAGCTAATGGACCAGTGCATCCATGCAGTGCCTTCAGTGCAGAGCAGCTTTGCAAGGGAGACAATACTTGCCATCAGCCCTCAGGTGCCCCGCATTGAGTATGCACATCTAAGCCCAGGATCTTGTTGGCAGGGGAGATGGGCTGGGCTTTGTCTGTCTCTGTTTCTTAGGCTCTTTTCAGCACCACCCCCATCAACACTGGAAATGTGGAACGTTTTGTAATCCTTAACTTCCCTGTTTTGAAATGTCTCTGCAATGGCTATAATAATCATCTTACAAACAACCTAGAACAGGCTCTAATTGCTTCTAATGTTGTATTATGGCTGAGATGTGGGGAGAGCAGAGACATGCTGATTGTCACAGTCTTGCTCTGATTATATGGCACCTCGGGGAGCATTTTTTATGAAGGAAAAGGCAGCAAGCCTATTATTTTTCCTTCTTTTGGGGGAGCCTGGCTCAGTGGAACCCTTCCCCACACTCGGGCACCAAAAGGGAGAGGATCTGATCCAAATCTTCTCTGTGAGTAATAAAGAATAATTTCATGTACAGATCAAGGTGCAGTCATGTATTCTCACTTCTCTTGACTACTGCTGGTGATGGTATTTAGGAACCATCTCCTTTTTCCATTAAAAAAGTTCTTAACTCTTAATGACCTCCTGGGCCAAGGCACCAACCCAAGACTGTGAGATGCTCTAATCCATGAAAGAATGAATAAATGGATAAGTGGATCACTGAGCCACGTCTTACTGACAGCCTAAAATGTGCTAGGGTTTCACACAAATTACAGTATCAGTCCCTCTGACAACTCTATCTGGCAGGTTCTAAAATCACCCTCATTCTCTGGATGAGGATATTGGTGCTCAGAGAAGTTAAGTGGATCTACCTGTCCAAGCATCACAAAAAGTATCCCATGGGAGAGAGTCAGGACCCACGTGTCCAGGCCCATGTTGTTTCTGTTACACTGCATGACCTTCCTTAACACTGGGTTGGGGGGATTGGTTCTCACTTGGTTTAGGAGGTCATCCCTGGTACAGTCATAAGACTGACATTCAGCTTAACTTTTCACAGCTCTCTTCTGTCTCCCCAGATCATAGACCTTTAGTTTGAACTTCAGCTCTGGGGTGGCCTTCCCCCTCTGTGGAGCACCAGCACCAGTGCTTACCTCTAAAGCCTGGCCAGAGGCTGCCTGCCTGCCTGCCTCTAACATCCTCTCAGCGTTACCTCTCCCGTTCTTTCCATGATTATTCAGTCACAGAATCACAGTTGCTAAGAACTGTATGTGATATCTGTATACAGTTCACACCTTTCAAAGAGCTTTCCCAATTACTATTTCATTTCATCTTCACAGCAATCCAATGTGGGTCAAAAAGGCAGTTGTCACTATACCCTATTTTATGATCAAGGAGACCGAAGCTTGCAGAAATCTCCCACTGGAGCCGTATGGCAAGTCTGTAAAAGAATCAGAACCTGTACCCAATTGCTTGACTTCTGGGGCCAATGCTGTCATAACCAGCTTGGATCAAACCCAACGCAAACACAGCTTCAGTTTATAAGGCTATTTGAACAAAAAGGGTGGCATACAGACCCATTTGGAGAAGTATAAACAAGAGTGGGATAATCTGGCAGCAGGGCTATGAGTGTTGGTTAGATCCTCTACACCCCATTGTATTCCTGCCATAGTATCCCCCCCTACACACACACACACACACACACACACACACACACACACACACACACAATCAAAATCCTAAAACCTCTGAGGATAAAAACTGTACCAGCAGAGTCCTGCCTTTTTCTTGACTGTATTTGAGATAAGCGTTAGGGGTTAACCTTTTCGGTAGCTAATAGCTTATCTCTCACAGCTTCCCATCCAGAACACCGTGACAGGGACCATCTCCCCACTACAATTCAGGTCCTCTGGGACAACATGTTTGCCCAAAGCTGAGGCCACAAGCTTGAGGTTGCTCTCACCTGCCTAAGGGTCGAGTTCCTTAACCTTGGCAGATATCCACTGAGGGCTCCTGCTCCTTCCCTCTGTGAAGAAGCTGTCTCATAAAGGCAGAGCAGTAATTATTTACTCTGCTATTCACACAACATTAGCCACTCTCCAAGCACTCCACAGACATTAACCCTTTCTGAGACAGTTGCAGAACAAGGTAGTGATTGCACAAAGGATTCATTAAACCAACATTCCATTGAATGAGCCACCCTTTGTGCCCCCCAGTTTACAATATGGTACATTTAAGGGTGAAATTTGTTTGCTTTCAGTATTTTGAGAGGGTGTGGGGGAGCAACCATGAGAGTGAGTGAAAGATACCTAGCTCTAGACACATATAACATTAATTTATTCCATACAATGTTGTCTGCCTACTATGTGTCATGCACATCGTAGGGTATAAGGGTTGGCTACCAAGGAAGCACACTGTGATAATTTTGTTTTATAATTTATTATCCACCCATTGGAACCTTTAAAGTTCTGGTAAAGCCCAGAAAACATCTGGAAATCAGATTAATAAAACAAACACAATACTCAGAAGAAAGACTATGTATAAGAGACAGGCGAAATCTCAGCCTTGCCGAGGGGAAAAAAAAAAAAAAAAACATAAGTAAATCCAAGAACAAACAACAAAAAAATCCAATTCACCCATATCAGTTGACACTTCCCATAATGCACCACAAAGTCAATTTGTGTAGACATGTACAAAAGGGCTTTTTTTTTTTTTTCATTTGCCATCGTGGATTGCAGCACACTCTGTGTTTCATTCATGTAATTAAGTGAAGGTGTCAAAACAATTACCTCTTACAGACAGGGACTGGCAACATATTTCTTTTATTTTTAAATTTCCTTTGAGCAGAGTGAGCCAGAAAGTTGTTTGCAGAATATAAGGACTTTGTTTCAATTTGGCCTTTCCTTTAAAAGGCCACCACACAACTGCAAGCCTGGGGACCTCAGTGTCTGAAGTTCTATCCCACTGACACTGCAGGAGGTGAGGAGTGGTGTCAGGGACGTGTGTGATGGCAGGTGTATGAGCTACAGGAGAGCAATTTGGCAAACAATCCAGGGCAGCATGGGGAACAATTCTTTTATAAATGAATACATGCTGTTGGTGGCTGGAACGTAAGGCCATCTTGTAAGAATGCAAAATAAAAAAGCTGCCAAGTCAGGTTGAGGCGTTTTGACACTGGAGCTATGATTGCTGCAACAATCTATTACCATAGGAAGCGTCTTCCTCTTTAGGTGTTTGTTTGTTGTAAATCACTCCAGCTCCTTTCCTTTCTCCTGCAGTTAATATATTTTCTTTCAGCAAATATCATGTGCTGTGCATTACCAGCAACGCTCAGCTGTTAACGTTTGTGTCTATAGTTAGCATTTTTATTCAGCCAATATTTTCATTCAGTAACACTCACGAAGCGTCAGTTTTATTCGCATCATATTTGCCAGAAATATTTTCTTCCATTAGCGTTTGTTTCTCCTTTTAAGATTTTTATTTGCCAGCTATTTTTTATCCTGTAGGGACTGTCAGCTTCAGCTAGCATTACAAGAAATTCTGATCATTCACTGCAAAGAGCTCTCAGTCAGTGGGTGCTCCCTGGATGAACCACCTATTTGGGCCTCAATCTTTGGCGTCTTTAAAATGGGGATAATATAGGTACTGTGAAGATAGATGAGCCAAATTCAGGACGTATCTGTAGTAGCTGAATGAAAGCATAAATTCATATTATTCTAATCAATGAAAGGAGAACTAGGAATCCCAGAGAAATAGATGTCATTCTGCTTGTTATAAGGAGAACAAACAGTATTGCAGGGGAGCTCTACAAAAAGAGAATATGCCGCCTTCAGAAAGAGCAAGCTTCTTTTTACCAAAGGCATTAGAGAAGTTCTGAAACTTTCTGCTGGGTCCCAGCCAGAATTTTAGAGTAAGTCTGGGGCGGAGTTTGAGAATTTGCATTTAAGTCCTCAGGAGAGGTTGCTCCTGCTCATCTTGGGACCACACATGAGCAGCACTGACTGGAAGTATGTGATAATGGTCTGGCAGAGATGAATCCCTCTAGAAAGCGATGTTCTGCCTTCCTTCTCTTCCTCCCCTAACGCTTATTCTTCCCTTTAGTGTTTTCTTTTGCCTTTTCAATGTCCCCACTCTCTAAAGCTAGCAGCCCCAAACACTTGACGTGGAGTTCCATGCCTGGGACTGGGTAAGGAGGAAGACAGGTCTGAATGGGACCGCAGTAAAGTAGAAAGTGTGGACAGGGTGCAGGTGCAGCAACCGGTAAGTAAAAGAAAGGAATTCCTGTTTGTTTTATACCCTCTGCAGGTCCTGTGACAGCTCTTTTTAATTTTTTTAAATACATATAGTAATGTAAGGTTTATGAGGTTTGATAATTAAGTTTGTGAACTTGTTGCAATGATGTTGCTAATCGTTTTTGATATTAGAGGGATTATTCATTTTGAATTTGTACCAAGTAGACATGCAGTTAACCAAGTTTACTACCTGGAAGTGCTGAAAAGGCTGCATGAAAAAGTTAGACGACCCGAACTTTTCGCCAACAATTCATGGCTCTTGCACCACAACAACGGACCGGCTCACACTGCACTGTCTGTGAGGGAGTTTTTAGCCAGTAAACAAATAACTATTGGAACACCCTCCCTACTCACCTGATCTGGCCCCCAGTGACTTCTTTCTTTGTCCAAAGATAAAGGAAATATTGAAAGGAAAACATTTTGATAACATTCAGGGCACCAAGGGTAATATGACGACAGCTCTGATGGCCATTCCAGAAAAAGAGTCCAAAATTGCTTTGAAGGGTGGACTAGGTGCTGGTATCAGTACATAGCTTTCCAAGGGGAGTACTTGGAAGGTGACTATAGTGATATTCAGCAATGAGGTATGTAGCACTTTTTCTAGGATGAGTTCATGAACTTCATTTTCAGACCTTGTATAACCAAGAAACTTTGCCTGCTCCTTAACCATAATGCCTAATGCCTAATGCATTTCTTCATTTATTACATGAAAAAAAATAATAATAAGAGCTCAGTGCAGCGCTGGCTCCATCCCCGCTTCCCAATTCTGTCTTGTTATTCCTGCTGTCCAGCATTTCTCAAGCCCTCCGTTGAGATCTTTTCTCATTGGAGGCATTCCTGCTCCAGCTGGCTGTTTTATTGTGAGTTTTGTTTCTCAGATGCGATAAGAAATGGCTTCCTAGGGCCTTTCCAGTTTTGAGATTATTTGCTTCCATACCCCGACAAAAACTCAGTATCACGGAGGTGACTGCTGGGCTCTCAGTCGGAGCCCAGGAAGTTGATTAGTTTCCACACATATTCATGGAGCTGCTGGAGCAACCAAGTTAAGTTGTCAGAGACAGAAGCTTTGGGCTTCCTTTAAAATGCTTTATAATATTGCAGCTTTTACAATCAGTCCCACTCTGTGGTTTGTATTGCCCACAATCACTTCTTGAAGACTGATCCTGGGACTACAGGAGTGAGATGTGATCCCCAAAATCAAGCTGGGGTCCTGCCAAGCCCCAACCAATGGGAACTGATGTGGTGCCTGATGGGAGTAGAGAAAAGGGCAGCTGTCCTCCAGATTTGAAGCCTGAGAGAGTCCTCATGTTGAATCCAAGGACTGAAAAATGGAGAAGCAGTAGAGCTGGTGGCCAGTTGCCTTTCTAAGGGGCGCATTCTGGTGTTATGGCAAGTACCATAACAGAGCTGACCCTGAGCTTGAGATGACATTAGAAAGCTGTCAGCCTCCAATTAGCTTCTGGCAGACTGCTTGGAGTTTGGCTTGTCAAGAGAACCCCACCCCCACCCCAGTCTTCACCAGTGTCCACCACCTCCCCCTACCAAGTCCCAGCAACATACATCTACTGCAATCTTGCAGAGCTCTAGTGACGTGGTGACTATCCCCAAAAGCAGGACCTCGGGGTGCTGCTGCCCTTTTTCTCTCGAGCATCTGCTACCCAGAAGAGGACAGTGATGAACATCTGGGAGGAGCAGCAGTACTTCTCTTCCTGCCAGTTCCATGCCCATCATCCTGAGATGCTGGCTAAGTTTTCATAAAACATGTTGCTCTTTCAGCACAGCATCCCTTGAGTTGTTTTTTCTTGTGTTCTATTTTGCATTTCTCAGTTGGTTGACATCATTCAGCTGTCAAAAATCATTTCCTTGAAACTGTTAGGAAATCTGTATATGAAACCTCGGGTTTGTGAATTCTGTTCATCGGAGAAGAGCCTATCTACTGGAGAAACCAGGAAAGTTGTGGTTTTCGGCCTGAAATTAGTGTGTGTGTGGGGGAGGGGCTAGGGGCAGAGAGGGGAAGGTCAGCAAAACGGTTCTGAGAACACAAGCTGAGGGAGGAAAATTTCCTTCTATTCAGATTGACACAGAACACCAGATTTCACAGAATTTATTGATGGAAAGTGGGGAGCAAAAATGTGTGAGATGAGAGACTTCTCTCATCTCCCATTCCTGATAAAGGCAGTTATTTAGGTTCAGATATTTCAGTTATTTAATTTTTTCACCTCTGTGAGGTTTAAGGCATTTATTCTGATGTATTGGGGAAAGCATGCTTTTTGTATAGGTTTCATCATTACTTAATTCTCAGCTCTGATTCTGGCTCTACCAGTTACTAGTTCTGCAATTTTGAGCAAGTTATACAGCCTCACTGTAACTCACTTTATTCGTCTGTAAAAGGGAGAAAATAATACCTAACATCTGAAGGTTGTTGAGGACTAAATGAGGTCATGAATGTAAAATCACTATATGTCTGCCAGAAACGTAAAATCTTGAATTCCTCCTACCCATCCTCTGTCTCTTCATTCATAGGAGAGGAAATCACCCCCAATTATATACTTCCCAATTTACTGCCTTTCTGCCCTACGAAAATGCATAACCTATGTCTATATGTGTTATGAATACAATTGGCTACAGATAACAGAGACCCTGATTTAATGTCTTAAGCAAGTAAGGATTAGTTTTCTCACATAATAATCTGCTTCCTTTTGACATTGGTTCCCTAGCTCCATGAATCAGCACTGTCATCTCTGATTCCCTCAATCTCTCCTCTATGGAGCAAGGTTATTGTTGCATCTTCAAATATAGTGCCCATATCCAAACAAGACAGAGGTGGTAACCATGACTGTCCTTTAGTCAGGAAAACCAAGAGCCTTTGCAGAGCTCCCAGGAGACTTTGACTTGTATGTTGTATTTCAGAACTATGTTAAAGGACTTTGTCACCTCTAGCTGCAAGGGAATCGGGGAAATTGTATGTAATTTTCCCTGCCTCCTTATTGGAGGAGGTGAGAGAGAAAGAAGTTAGAAATGTAGTGTCCACCAATGAATAGGGTCTACCACAATGGCCAACAGAAATGGATGTCACTTTTGTGTGTGTGTGTGTGTGGTATTTCCATTTAGCATTGCTAAATACTAAGCCACAAGTATAAGAGAACTGGCAGCTTCCTGGAATCTAAAAGTAATGAATATGATTACAAGTCATGGAATGAGCCACCACAGCCAAGAATAGAGGTTAATAATATTACACAGAAAGTGTTATCTGCTTTGTAGTTCCCTCCCACAGGAGGATCATTTCCATAACAATAGCCAACATTTACTGCATTTTGACTATACGCAGATTACTGTGCTTAGTGTTTTAAAAATGTTGTATTACTTAATACCTTAAAACTAAGAGATGGAGTAGGTACCCACCTGAAGGAATTTAAAACATAGCCTTGCAGAGTGAGAGACTGAAAAAGAACCTAAAACACATATTAGAGAGACACGCCAACATATTGGTCCAAGGATGCAGAGTTTCAGTTATGCAAGATGAATGAGTTCTAGGGATCTAACATGTAACATGGAGAGCACAGTGAACAACACTGTCCTGCATACTTGCAAATTTCTAAGAGGGAATCTTAAGTGTTCTCACAAGGAAGAAAGGAAATGGAAGGAAATAAGGAAGGAAAAAAAGAAAGAAAGAAGAAGAAAGAAAGGAAGAAAGAAAGAGTGAAAGAAAGAGAAAGAACTGAAACATATAAGTAACTATGTGGTGATGGATATGATAATTAGCTTGATTGTGGTAAACATTTCCCAATGAATACATATATCAAAACATAAAGTTGTGCATTTTAAATATATGCAATTCATATGTGTCATTTATACCTCAATAAAGCTAAACAACTAAAATAAAATAGAGTTAAAAATAAACAGGTACAGCACATTAAAGTAAACAAGAATTCAAAATAAAACTAAGTGCTGAAGGGGGAGAGATGAAGGTACTGAATTTGAAGTAAGACAGACCTGAGCTATAATGTCAATTCCTCCGTGTTTGTCTATGGGCAAGGCACTTATTCCTTATCGTCTCTGAACTTCTATATGCTCATCAATAAAACGGAAATAATAATAATAATGCCTATGCCATAAGGTTTCTGTAAATACAATAAAGTTAGAAAATAAATAAGAAAAGAAAAGAAATAAGAAGAAAAAACATCACATTTTATGTGCCCCTGTTCCTAGCACTACAAACACACACACACACACACACACACACACACACACACACACACACACACTGTTCATGAGGAACTCTCATTCCCATTTCAAAAATGAGAAAACTGGCATGAAGATTTTAATGACCAAGGAGTCAGGATCCATGTCTCATGCTATGCAACCGCTATCCTATGCTGAGGTTATAATCTGAACCTTTACTATGGCTGCGTGTAAAACCTTGGCCCACACAGCACTCAATGTTGTTATTGTCCTTTCTCTTAAAATCTTCGCTTTGTGTTTTCTTCAAGTGATCTTTTAGATCAGTGGTTCTCAATCAGAGATGATTTGCCCCCTGCCCCAGGTTGGGATGGTGGAGGTGGGATATTTGGAAATGTCTGGAGACATTTTTGGCTGTCACATCTGGGATGGGGGAATATGATCTGGTTGCATCTAGTGAGTAGAGAGCAGAGATCTTGCTAAACATCCTACAATGCACAGGACAGCCCCCACAACAATATCTTATAAGATCCAAAATGTCAACGGTGTTAGGGTCAGAAACTGCTAAAAACTAAGCACTGTCTCCAGAAGGTGATTAGGATGACGGCCTTAGGATGTAACTCATACAAGAAGACTATGTGTGAATGATCTGGAGGAAGCAGAGTCCAGACATGCGAGACAGAAGGTATTGTCAGTCAGGGTTGAGGGTATCACTAGTGAGAGGAATTGGAAATTGTTATCAAAGTTTTCTGTGAAACTCACATTTTATGGTACAGTTTTATGTTTTTATGACTAAGTTAAATTGATAGCGAAATGTATATTGTCCTCATGCCCCAGCATTGGCTCTTACAATCTCACAAAATCCTTTTGTGTGAGTGCACAAAGCAATAGGTAGTTTTAAAGGTAATTTTCTAAAATGAGTTGACCCTACTTGACTCAGAATCAAGATTTTGGTGACCAAAAAAGACAAACCATGTAAATAGTAAGTGTTTGCAGAACCCACTTTAGCAAGGTGTTTTCAGTCTGAGTTTTACATGTGCTACACAGGACTTAGACTGGTCCCAACAAAACAAACAGTTATAATAGGAGGGATGGTGTGAACTATTTTGGAGGGATAACACTCGGATCTCTCTTTCCCTGACTTAACCCCGACTTCTAGAATCTGTTTCAATCTTAAGTGTGACAATCACAAGAACAACAACTGTCAACACTAATGGAACTTATCACACACCGGACACTGTGATAAAATCTCTACATGAGATGGCTCGTTTAATCTTCACAACAAATCTATGCGGTAAGGACTGTCATCCTCCTTGTCATACATATGGGCAAACTGAAGCTGAGAGGCTAAATAACTTGCCCCATATCACAGTTGTGGTAAGAGTTGGAGACTTGATAGGAACTTATGCAATCACAGTCTAGAATCCCTGTTTTTAGACAAGTCCCTACATTGTTTCCCTCTTGGCTTCTATGCTAACTACTTCCTTGCATTGAACAGTGGCCTAGAGGGACATTTGCTCTTTCTATGCCCATCACAAAAATCCCTCAAAGATTGGATCTAGATTAGCCCTGGGACTCATCATCAGTATTCTGTCTGGCAAGAACAGCATCACGTGAGTAAATATGAGCCCTCAACACCTCATCTCTCCCCATAACCAATCAATGAGTCTATGTCACCCTAGTTGAACTTTTAACATTTTAACCTGGTCCACTTTTTGTGGAAATGAAGTCCACAACCTCTCTCCCAACTGCACACTAAATTTTCTTTGTACTACAAAATTGCCTCTTCATTGCTTCAGAGGGGGCCCTGAAGTCTTCCACAGCAAAGCCTTGTCAACAGTTGCCATAAACCTATTTCATGTATAACAAGTTTCTTTTCATTGTCACTCTTTCTACCTCCTTGATCACTGAAGTGGCCCTTTACTGATTGTACTCAATTCCATTTCAGAAAATGCCTGAAGACCCAGAGGAAATATGGAGCACTCAGGATACTCAGTGAATCCTAGACATGATCTGACTCTACTTAATCAAATCTTCCCCTCTTCAGAATGTTTTTGCTAACACCTGGTATAGGGAAGCATGGCACCAGAAGCACTTGGAAAAATTGCATATTCTCCTGTGTCTATTTCTATAGTAATTAAATAGAAGAAGGAGGTGAAAGGTTGTCTATAAGGAGGCACTTTACTATCAGCCCTACATATCTGACATAATTTAATAGTTGCCACTTCACTAAATGGGTGATGTTAAGTCCACTTGATAGGTAAAGAAATGGAAATTCAGAAAGATGAGGTGACTGATCGAAGGATACCCAGTTAGGGTTCGCTCAGGTTCTAAGCTAACCCTGCACTCTCTCTGCTATGCCATATTGGCTCAGTTAGGACCAGAGGACCGTGATGCTTAATTTTATGTGCCAACTTGACCAGGTCAAGGGATGCCCAGATACCTGGTTACACTTTGTCTCTGGATGTATCTGTGAGGCTCTTTCTGGAAGAGGTTAACGTTGGAATTGGTGGACTGACTAAAGCAGTGTGGGTGGGTATCATCCAGTATATTGAGGGGCTGAATAGAACAAAAAGGTGGAAGAAAGTTGAATTCACTCTCTGCCTGACTGTTGAGCTGGGACTTTGATCTCCTCCCCTTGGTGCACCTGGTTCTCAAAACTTCAGAGTTGAACTGGAATCTATATCAACAGCATTTCAGCCTCAAACTACACCACTGGCTTTACTGGGGCTCTAACTGCAAAGGGTAGATCAAAGGATTTCTCAGCCTCCATCAGTGTGTGAGCCAATACCTTATAATAATCCCATATGTATAATATATTTATGTGTATGCGTGTGTGTGTAAGATAGATAAATGAGAGAGAGAGAAACAGACAGACAGACAGACAGACAGACAGAGAGACAGAGAAAGATAGAGATCTCCTATTGATTCTGTTTCTCTAGAGAACCCTAATACAAGGATCATGAAACCATGAAGATGAAAACTATTATTTCTATTTCTATTCTGTGTTAATCAATATCAGGGGTGATTGGATTGTACCCCATTTGGACAATCAAGAGCTTGGGTTTGCCTCCAAGCCCCCCCCTTCTCCACAGATTCATTAGTGGCTCTCACATATTTCACATCCTTCACAGCAGAATGTTACTTGCCGGAGAACCTCTTAAGACACTAGAATTACGCTTTCCTTGATTAAGTAAATTTGCAAAGAGAGGGCAGTGGCTGACCACCTAGAGGAAATGAAGACGATCCTGAGAGGAGATGGAGTCAGGGAGTTGCTAACGGCAAAGTTTTTGCAAACAATCAGCATCATCTTCATCAGTTCTCCATTTAAATAGGGGTATTTGCACTAGAACTGCTCTCAAATACAAGCCTCTCCCCCTTTTGTTGAATTTGATAGATAATACTTTTTTTTAGATAACTATGCGTCAGACACCATTTTCAGCATTTTACCTATATTAACTGTTGCCCCTCAAACAACCTTACGGCATAGGTACTATTATTACTATTTCACAAATGAGGAAAATAGACCACAGAGATGTTAAGTAGCTTTCCTGATACCACACCACCTCCCCCCCTCCCCCCCCAAGGAGTGAATTGCAGAGCTGGGATTTGAACCACACAGCCTGGCTCCAGAGTCTGTCTGTGCTCTCAATTGTAACAGAATTTTATCTAAAAACCTATTTATGTGGAATGCAGGTACTAACTGATGTTTTCCATGAGTCCCATGGTCAGGACTGGGAGCTAAGAAAGAGAGAGACTGAGACTTGGGAAATTATGTGGGTATCTATTTTGGAAACTGAAATTCTATTTTGTTTTACTAACCCAACCCTTTCCCTCTCCTTCTCCCACATCTTGTATCTAGCTATGGAGGCTATCGCCTTTTGGCCTTTTTGGTACTGTACCAGATTCTGTGTTATCATAATTTCCTTGATTTCCCGGTCCAGTGAGTCTGAGTCCTTACCGTATTTTTTTTTCCATATCCTTTTCTGAGACTGAGTTTTTCCCATAAACCAAAGGTAGGCGGCTGGAGGGGTAAAGTAAGGTGGTGCCTGATAGTAGATTTTTACCGACCCTGACTTCTGTATATCGCCCATTCCAAGATTTCCTTATTGTTGGTTGAGGCACACTCTTAGCCAGACCTGAGCCTCCCTGGCACCCAGCTCCCTGCTGGCTTTGTTACCTGTGACCTGGGCCAGAAGGAAGCTCTGTTTCAGTCTCTGTGTACTGAAACAGTCCTCTGCCCCCAGCAGCTGACTCCCCAGGTGAGTGGATCTGACTTTAGTTCTCGAACCATCTGTTAATTGTTCCCTTAACTAGACTAATAATCTCAGTCATGTTCTGATATTAGGCGGAATAAAGGATTTCAGCACCCAAAGTAGTGAGTGGTATGATAAGGATATTTTTTGGAGGTTTTGCAGAAGGCTTGGTTTCTGTTAGCAGTTCGGGATATTCTGCTAAATTTTTGGCCCATGTGTTAAAGGCCTCTATGTCAGAGTCTACTTTTATTTTGTGTCTGTAGCTTTTATTTTCACTAGGAATGTTTTCAGCTTTATTTCTGGAGTCTGGAAGGCCCAACGTTGAGCACAGAAGACAGTAAGTGAAAATCACACTGTTAAACTGACCCTAAATTCAAGGGGGAATAATTAATTGTTAGCATGATAATTATTTAATGTAGTTGTTAGTGTTGCTTGAATCTTGAAGAAACAAAGATTTTAAGCCATTTCATTTTATTTCCACCAACTCTAGTTGTTAGAAAACTCATCTTTAATTAGTTGACATTAGCCTCCCTGTAATTTCTATTCATTGGTCCTAGATCTGCTAGCTGAAATAACGCAAAATAAATATACTGCTAAGTCTCCAAACAAGTCTTCTAGTGTTTGAAGATAAACCTCTGACATATTTAGCCTGATCTTTTTGTCCCCCTTTTCAAATGAGTATATCTTTCTCTTGCCACATTCCTTTCATTAATGTCACCCAATTTAAAACCTCAGGGATGCATGTGAAATGGTACCCTTTGTCTTATGAGAAAACATCCCCTTGATTTGATTTTCCCATGGTTATGAGCTGACATAAAGAGACTAGCTGAGTAGAGGAAGGTGCTGGAAATAGGTGGAGACCCATTTAAGAAGGCATAAGGAAAGACTGTGTAGCTTTTACCTAGTTTAAAAGCTTGGGTTGCAGCCCTCGGCGCAATGTTAAAATAGGAACGGATCAAATGGAAGGCAGTATTGAATGTCTCACATAGCTGGAAGAACCTGATGTACAAATTTGATGTATCAAATCAATATCCCAGTTGGTGGGGCCTTGAGAAGCAACACGAGACCGTGTCCTCGTTGCCAGCATCTGACCAACCATAGAGAAAGTCACCAGGCAGAACCTTGGGTTGATGGTAATAATGGTGATGAAAATAATAATAAAATGAATAAGAGCTAAGAAGTATCAGGTCATTATAATGAGTTAAGCACCAACCTAAGTTATTACATGTACTAATAACTTCTTTAGGACTTACAGACTACAGTAATCCACATTATAGTAATAAGGATATTAACACAGAGATTTATAAGTGGCATGAGTTTGACCCCAAATCCCTTAATCGTCATATCTGCACTATACTGGTTTAGTCATTTTCTAGAGTTTAGGACATGTCCCTGATTATAAAAAAGCCGAAGTATTAGGTGACTCAAGCAAAGATATTTAAAAGAAGGAAATCAAAGCAGAAACTCAGTTGAAAAGAGCAGGTCAGCCCAGACAGAGCTGAGATTTATGCAGATGCCTAATGCTCATTTTGTGATACTTCAGATATGAGCCTCATTGGCAGCACAGAAAACCTGGAGCAGTGGTGACAGGCTCACCACGTGCCACAGAGATGTCTTAGGCATATTATTTGCTCTCCACCCTGATCAGAATTGAATGAGAAGCCCAGTCTGGGTCTGTAGCCAAAGCACACCATCAAATAGAGTTGCAGGGAGCTGAAAAAGAGCAAACCCTGGGGAACAGGGCAGGGGCTGACCTGGAATATAGACATCGGGGCCAGAGCATCTTGATCCTCTGCTCTCTTACTTTCTCCCGAAAATAACAGAATAGAGCCGGTGTTGTGATGCTTCTCTCTGTGTCATTTTTATCCTCAGGGGCATCCAGTTTTGCAGTTTTATTTGGGCATTTTTCACTTTCTTCTACAAATTTCATTTTAAAGCTCTTTGGTCAGGTCAGCAACTCTCCTCCCACGTTCCCTGTGAAATGAACACCATCTCTTGCCAGAAACTCTTTGTTCTGGAAAGCCAGGGTCCTGGAAAACAAATCCTGCTTTGACACCATCTATACAACCAGCTGTTCCCTACGCGTATTGTATTTTCTGCCAAACTTACAATCTGTAATTGGAAAGGGAGTTGAAAAAGCAACACTTGCTATTACTACTGTTTTCTTAATCTTATGTTCAGAACCTCAAAATCATTAAAGATACATATGACTTTTGCTCTGATTGTATCATTTGGTCTCACACTAGTCAGCAGAAAATTAAGTCAATGCATTTGATGTGTTTTAGAAATTTCCTGTATCTGTATCTCCTTGCAAATCTCCCAGGGATCTTAAAGAGCCGGCCTTGGCAGGCTTTGTCCAGTCATCTATCTCTCCTAAAATAGAAAATAAGTGACTGTTATAATTTTGTTTTTTATTTAGAAGATAACAAAGGACATCACCTTGTGTCAGTATTTCTATATAATTTAAATTGTCCTGTGAAACAGAAGATTCCAAAGTCTCAGCACTGCCATACTTGGAAAGATCGTCATATTTATTGTTCTGATCCATGAGACAGTGATTCTTACTGAGGTTTTTCATTTTTTCTTTGTTTTTTTAAAGCTTTTAATTAAAATATAGCTAACATACAGTATTATATTAGATTCAGGTACACACCATAGTTATTCAACATTTATATACCTAAGAAGTTATCACCATGATAAATCCAGCAACCATCCGACACCATACTATCTATTACAATATTATTGAATATATTCCTTATTCTATACATCCCCATGACTTACTTGTTTTATACCTGGAGATTTAAACCTCTTAGCTCCCTTCCCACCTCCCTTTAAAAAGTTTTCAATTGCAGTTGACATTTGATTTGATTTTATATTTATTTCATGGGTATAACATAGTGGTTAGACATTTATATAATTTAACAAGTGATCCCCCTGACAAGTACCTATCCAATACGATACATAATTATTACAGTAATGTTGACTATATTACTTGTGCTATACACTACATCTTCATGACTACTTTGTAACAACCAATTTGTACTTCTTAATTCCTACCCTGTTTTCACCCTCCCCCGCACCCCTCCCACCTGGCAACTATCAAAATATTCTCTGTGTCTGAGTTTTTTTCTATTTTGTTCGTTTATTTTGTTGTTTAGATTCCACATATAAGCAAAATCACATTGCACCTGTCTTTCTCTGTCTGACATACTCCATTCAGCACAATACCCTCCTGCTCCATCAATGCTGCTGCAGATGGCAAGAATCATTCCTTTCCATGACCAAGCAATATTCCGTTGTGTCTATGTACCACATCGTCTTTATCCATTCTTGCATTGATAGACATCCAGGCTGACTCCACATCCTGGCCACTGTAAACAATGCTGCAACGAACATATGGATATGCATGTCCTCCCAAATTAGTGCCTTAGGTCTCCTCTGACATACACCCAGAAGTGGGATCACTGGGTAACCTCCCGTATCCTGTTATAGCCTTTGTTTTAAAGTCTATTTTGTCTGGTATAAGTATTGCTATCCAAGCTTTTGGTTGTTTTTGTTTCCATTTTCATGAAATATCTTGTTCCATCCCTTTACTTTCCATCAGTGTGTGTGCGTCCTTCAATATGAAGTGAGTTTTTGTAGGCAGCATATATAAGGGTCTTGTTTTCTTAACCATTCAGCCACCCTATCTTTTGATCGGAGCATTTTAATCCATTTACAGTAAAGTAATTGTTGAGAGATATGTAGCGATTTCCATTGTATTATTGATATTTTTTTATCTTTTTTTTTTTTCATCTTAAAAAAGTCCCTCTAACATTCCTTGTAATACTGGTTTGGTGGTGATAAACTCCTTTAGCTTTTTCTTGTGAAGTAAGCTCTTCATCTGACCTTAGATTCTGAATGATAGCTTTCCTGAATAGAGTAATCTTGGTTCTAGGTCCTTACTTTTCATCACTTTGAATATTTTATGTCAATCCCTTTTGGTCTGCAAAATTCTATTGAGAAATCAGTTGACAGTCTTATGGGAGCTCCCTTGTATGTAACTAACTGCTTTTGTCTTGCTGCTTTTAAGATTCTCTCTTTGTCTTTAACCTTTCTCATTTTAATTATGATGTGTCTTGTTGTGGGCCTGTTTGGGTTCATATTATTGGGACTCGTCACCTTCCTGGACTGTATATCTATTTCCTTCACCAGGTTAGGGAAGTTTTCTCTCATTTTTTTCTTCAAATAGTTTTTCAATTCCTTGTTCTCTCTCTTCTCCTTCTAGTACCCCTATAATGCAAATATTGTTATGCTTGATTTTGTCCCAGAAGCCCCTTAAACTATCCTCTTTTTCTTGGATTCTTTTTTCTTTTTGCTGTTCTGATTGGGTGTTTTCTGCTACCTTGCCTCCCAAATTATCAAGTCAGTTTCCAGCTTCATCTGTCTACTGTTGATTCCCTCTAATATATATATATTTTTTCATTTTAGTTATTGTATTCTTTGTTTCTGTGTTACTCTTTTTTATGTTTCCTGTGTCTTTGTTAAAGTTCTCACTGAGCTCATCATTCTTCCCCTAAGTTCATTGAGCATCCCCCGACTAGTCTAGTACATATCTGACACCGTACAGAGTTATTACAATATTATTGACTGTATTTCTTATGCTATACCCTACATCCTCATGCCTACTTTGTAACAACCAATGTTTTGAACTCTGTATCTGGTAGATTGCTTGTCTTCATTTTGCTTAATTCTTTTTCTGGAGTTTTGTTCTGTTCTTTTATTTAGAACATGTGTCTTTGCCTCCTCATTTTGGCTGCCTAACTGTGTTTGTTTCTACTGTGTTTCCCCCAAAATAAGACTAGGTCTATGAGATTTTGCTCCAAAAGATGCATTAAGGCTTATGTTCAGGGCACGCCCTCCTGAAAAATCATGCTAGGACTTATTTTTCAGTTAGGTCTTACTTTTGGGGAAACATGGTATGTATTATGTAGAGCTGCTGTATCTATTGGGCTTGGTAGAGCAGCTTTATGTAGTTGTGTCCTGTGGGGCCCAGTGACACAGTCACCCTGGTCACCTGAGCTGGGTGTCCTTGTGTGGGTTTTGTGTGCCCTCCTGTTGTAGTTTAGTCTTAGTTACTGTTTGCATGTCAGTTGGAGGTATTGCCCCTTGGGCTAATTGGTTGTGAGTACTGGTGATGACTATAACAGAGGAGTTGTTATGCTGGGGCTGACCCCACAGAAAATAATTTGCTTTAGCAGGACTCTGGTGCCAGCTGAGTCCACTCTTTGTGTGTGTCATTTGTCTAGGTGATTGGGTGTTGCTCTGGTGTGGTCTGAAGCTGGCCACCAGGTGTATTCATTCAGGGCCCCTTGGGAGGGGCTCTGGTGCAGGCCAAGTTCTGCCACTGCCTATGCCTGGCCCAGGGCTATCTGGTATAAAATATGAAGTGATCTGCAAATGGTTGCCACTTTTGCTGGGCTTGGAAGTGCTTGGGAGAGGCTAAGCTGTGAACTGAGGCTAACTGTTCCTAGTGCCAGACTTGGGGCTTCTTAACAAGAAGTACAGAGCATGCCAAAGTCCGACATTGCTTGTTTTGTGAACCTCTGAGAGATGTTAGGAAATGCTGCAGCATAAACCAATACAGGCCATTTGTAAGGAAAAGTCACTGGAAGTGGCTTTTGTGCGCCCACAAGTTGGGTGGGCAGGGTCTCAAGGAGTCACCAGGGCAGGGTGAAGTGTTAACTAGGTGATGGAGACTCAGATATAGTGCCTGCTTGCAAATGCAGGCTGGGTTGGGGGAGGACTTGGCAAAGGAACAATGGTGTCTAACAGCATTTCTATCTGGAAGAATGCTATCCCTACAGCCCTCACCCTGTACCCAGAAAATTCAAGTCATCTCTGTTTTCTTTTTCCCTTTCAATTTTTGAGCCGCTGCTCTAGTGCTGGAGCTCAGAGTAAGTGAGTAAGTCCACACATGGGCCCTTTAAGAGGAATGCATGGGACTCCAGCTGCCCTCCATCTCACTGAGCTATAATCTCCACTGGTTTTCACAGCCAGCAATTATGGGGACTTCTCTTCCTGGCATTGGAACCCTGGGCTGGGGAGCCTGGTGTGGGGCTGGCACCTCTTGCTCCTAAGAGAGGGATCTCTGCAGCTGAGATATCCCTCCCAATTTTTAACCACCACACATGAGTGTGGGACCAGCCCATTCTACATCTCTGCCCCTCCTACCAATCTCAACATGGCATCGTCTGCATATTCTTATTTATAGAACTTCTGTTTGTTAGACTTAGGTGATTCTCAATGATGGCTGTTCTGTAGTTTAGTTGTAATTTTGATGTGGTCATGGGAGGAGGTGAGCATGGCATTTACCTATTGCACCATCTTGACCAGAAGTCTCCCCTACTCAGGGTTGCAATAGCAAGCTGGATGGAATTTTGGGAGAAAATGGGAGAAGGGAGTCTAGGTTGGTGAAACTATACCTAGCAATAATGCTCTCATATATAAAATATATATATTAAAATATATGTAGTAAATATACGTGATACATATATATGTATGTGTATATATATATATATATATATATATATATATGCATATGTGTATGTATATATATACAGATTGAGAGAAAGAGACAGAGAGAGAGAGAATAAAGCCTGTTATGTTGTTATGCTTTGAATACAATAAAACATGTAGCCTCGCTGGAAAACTTTGTGTTGAACAATAATAGGAAAATAAGGAATTGGTTATGAAGTATACCCATAGATTATTTTTCAAGTTTGCAAGCTAGGTTGACATGTCTGGGCTTTGCAAATAACTGAAGAATGAGTGTTTGATAGCTTTTTTTTTTTTAATTAATTTTATTGTGGTGACAATTGTTAGTAAATTTACATAGATTTCAGGTATACAATTCTGTATTACATGGTCTATAAATCCCATTGCGTGTTCACCACCCAGAGTCAGTTCTCCTTCCATCACCATATATTTGATCCCATTTACCCTCATCACCCACTCCCCACCCCCTTACCCTCTGGTAACCACTAAATTATTGTCTGTGTCTATGAGTTTTTGTTTCTCATTTGTTTGTCTTGTTCTTTTTGGTTTATATACCACATATCAGTGAAATCATAGGGTTCTCTGCTTTTTCTGTCTGACTTATTTCACTTAGCATTATTCTCTCGAGATCCATCCATGTTGTCACAAATGCTCCTATATCATCTTTCCTTAACGCCGAATAGTATTCCATTGTGTATATGTACCACAACATCTTTATCCATTCATCTATCGAAGGACATTTTGGTTGTTTCCATGTCTTGGCCACCGTAAACAAAGCTGCAATAAACATTGGAGTACACGTGTCTCTATAGAGAAATGCTTTTATATTTTTGGGGTAGATACCCAGGAGAGAGATTGCTGGGTCATATGGTAATTCTATTCGTAATTTCTTGAGAAACCTCCACACTGCCTTCCATAGCGGCTGCACCAGTCTGCATTCCCACCAACAGTGTATGAGAGTTCCTTTTTCTCCACAGCCTCTCCAACACTTGTTACTATTTGTTTTGTTGATGATAGTCATTCTGACTGGGGTGAGGTGATATCTCATTGTGGTTTTTATTTGCATTTCTCTGATGATTAGCGATGTTGAGCATTTTTTCATATGTCTATTTGCCATTTGTATATCCTCTTTGGAGAAATGTCTCTTCAGGTCCTCTGTCCATTTTTCAATTGGGTTGTTTGTTTTTTTGTTGTTGAGTTTCATGAGTTCCTTGTATATTTTGGATATTAGCCCCTTATCAGAGGAACTGTTTGCGAAAATCTTCTCCCATTCAGTTGGTTGCCTCATTATTTTGTCAATAGTTTCTTTTGCTGTGCAGAAGCTTTTCAGTTTCATATAATCCCATTTGTTTATTTTAGTTTTTACTTCCATTGCCTTTGGAGTCAAACTCATAAAATGCTCTTTGATGCAGAAAAAGCATTTGATAAGATACAACATCCATTTATGATTAAAACACTTACTAAAATTGGGATAGAAGGAAAATACCTCAACATAATAAAGGCCATATACGACAAGCCCTCAGCTAATCTCATAATTAATGGTGAAAAGCTGAAGCCCTTTGCTCTACGTTCAGGAACACGACAAGGTTGTCCCCTATCACCTCTGCTTTTCAACATAGTGTTGGAAGTCCTCGCCAGAGCTATCAGGCAAGAGAAAGAAATAAAAGGCATCCAAATTGGGAATGAAGAAGTTAAATTGTCACTCTTTGCAGATGACATGATGCTATATATAGAAAACCCTAAAGACTCCACCAAAAAGCTATTAGAAACAATCAATGAATACAGTAAAGTTGCTGGCTACAAAATCAACGTACAAAAGTCCATTGCTTTCTTATATACCAACAATGAAATCTCAGAAAAAGAGATAGAAAAAACAATTCCTTTTGCAATTGCAGCAAAAAGAATAAAATACCTAGGAATAAACTTAAGCAAGGATGTGAAGGATTTATATGCTGAAAACTATAAGACATTTTTGAAAGAAATTGAAGAAGACACAAAGAAATGCAAAGACATTCCATGCTCATGGATTGGAAGAATCAACATAGTTAAAATGGCCATATTACCCAAAGCCATATACAGATTTAATGCAATCCCCATTAAAATCCCAATGGCATTTTTTAAAGAAATAGAACAAAAAATCATCAGATTTGTTTGGAACCACAAAAGACCCCGAATAGCCAAAGCAATATTAAAAAAAAAAGAACAATACTGGAGGTATCACACTCCCTGATTTTTCCTTGTACTACAGGGCTACAATAATCAAAACAGCTTGGTATTGGCGGAAAAACAGACACATAGACCAATGGAATAGAATTGAGAACCCAGAAATAAAACCACATAAATATGGACAGATAATTTTTGACAAAGAAGCTAAAAACATACAATGGAGAAAAGACAGCCTCTTCAATAAATGGTGCTGGCAGAATTGGATAGCTACGTGCAAAAGAATGAAACTGGACTGCTATCTGTCACCATGTACCAAAATTAATTCAAAATGGATCAAAGACTTAAGCATAAGACCTGACACAATAAACTGCATTGAAGAAAACATAGGTACTAAACTTATGGACCTTGGGTTCAAAGAGCATTTTATGAATTTGATAGCTTTTAAGCAGAAGACTTTCTTGATGGAGGTGCTGTTTCTGAAATATTTTTTTAGAGATTATATAGATTTTAGGTTGCAAGTTTAGGAAATGAATGGAGAGGGATGAATAGTTAGGAAGCCCCTTCAATAAGATTTTGCATCTAAAAGGGGACCCAAGTACATGGTGGGTACAATTGAAGGATTAATGTTCATTAGCTCATAGTACCTATATGAAGAGAGAAAAAACGAGTAATGGGTGCTGCTTCTGTTTTACTGAGGAGCTTCCTCTCTATTTTCTCAATGGTAGAATAAAGAAACGTTAATCATACCCTTTGTAAACTCTAAGATAATAAGTATATCGTCCGTTTTTTTAATTTCTGTGTCTAGCTCAGTGCTATAGTCAAACAAGCACTTATTCAAATGTATTTTGGCAATGAAGAGAAGTGTGCTCATTTTTGGACTTAATCTCTGATCTGTGTTCCACTGAACCCCACTGATAATATGACTGTGGCAGACTCCGGTTTCTCCTTGCATCCCAAGAAAAGAGGCATCTTCCACACATGTTTTGCATGTCAGCCCACCATACAATAGATGTTTGCTCTAAGCCATCATGTCTATTGGGAACAAACTTGCATTTTACTGGGGCATTTAATTCTCAAGAGATGATTCCAAGACCGGCTTCTCATTCTGGTTTATTAGTTCACAGCACATTGGAGCTGAACAAATGGACCAAAAACTCCCAGGGCTTAGAAGGATTTGCAAGCAATTATTGGAGTTCTGAAGGCAGCACGCACTATTAGACAGCATCTAACTGAAGAATGGCGAGTTGCTGAAGGAGCTCCTGGAGAGTTGTTCTTCTCTGGCATGGGCACTCACAGTTCAGGGAGGAGGGTGAAAAGGGCAATGATTCATACAATCATCCTCTCACCTCAAGCTTCTTACTGCCCCAGAATCACTGCCTGGATATTGGACATTTTTTATGTGTAATTTTTTGACATTTCAATTTATACCCAGCAGTTCCTAGAAATTCCAAAATAAAAGTTTTTTGGAAATCAATTCCTAATACACAAACAAAAATAGGGTTTCATTGTGTTTTTGTTTGTTTGTTTGTTTTTAAGTAGGAAGCAGCCTCTTCTGCCAAGTAGGTAATGATACTAATAATTAGAAGCACAAATCTTTTAGTCAATCAGACCTAAGGTCCAAAATTCTCTCAGTCAGTTTTCTAATTGGGGAATACTAGGTTGATAAATAAATTGCTTAACCTCAATTTCTCCCAACTGTAAAAAGGGAGAACTAATTTTGGTGAGGATTAATGAGGTGATATAAATAAATCATCTGGCACATTTGAACATAAAATTTGTTAGATATACCCACATAGGCTAGACAGCTGTGGGGCTCCCTGTATCAGGGGCTGCCCTTATAAAACTTTCACATATAGGCAAATCCGGAATGTGAGTTCTTTGAGCCAAAAAGATCTGACTAGAAAAAGCAGAGGAACAGCTGAGTGTTCAAATTTGCCCGTCTATCAAGTTACTATTTTTAAGGGGTGGAGTGTGTGAGGGAACAAAAAAAGACCACAAATATCCCTAATAAATGCATCTTCCATTCCCTGCAAGGAAGGGAACATCAAGAGTAAAGAGTGAGTTCCCACTCCAAACTGCAATGTACAGGAAGGTGTTAGATGATCGTCACTTAAATTATACATATTTTTCTATGTTGTTATGTCTTTTGTAAACATTATTTCTAGTGGAAACATTGCAACATGCGAATGATTTATGTAGCCATTCTCCTGCTATTAGACATTTAATTATTTTCCAGTGTTTTTGCTATGATAAATAACCCTTTGTTAAATATCTTTACATATAAATCTTTGTCTGAATTTCTGATAATTTCCTCAGGATAAATTTATATGAGTGAAATTACTAGATCAAAAATGATTTTAGAATTCTCATTACATTTTGCCACATATGACAAAAAAAGAAAATACAAGTTATGTTCTCAGTAATAGAAAATGAAGTTAGTGGTCTCATGAGTTCCTGGCCAGAATTAAATATTATTTTTTTAAAAAGCATTACTATTTTGTTTGAAATAAGCAGGTATCTTATTGCCTTTAAATTTATATTTGATTTGGTAAAGTTTTTCTTATGCTTACTAGCCATAAGCAATTTTTCTTCTTTGAATACCTGTTCATGCCTTTTGCCTGAATTTTTGAATGGTGTAGTTTTAGTTTGTTCCATAACATTTTGCAAGAGTTTGAAATATATCAACCAGAATTTTCACAAATGGAAAAATCAGGATGACGCAGTGATTTCAGGTTTGCTACAATTGTAAATTTTACGTAATGGAAATTTTATGGGCAGAAATATAATTACAGGAGACCTCAAGTAATGCATGAGTATCACAGGTAGTTCAGTAAGTGTCCATATGGGAATGTACTAAAAATTAAGATTTTAAAAACTTTGGCACTATAGTGTGGATCTTTTCAAATTCCAGGTTAAAAAATTGAGGCTTCTTTCAAAGACAGGTGGGAAAACATTAATGCTTCTCAACTGATCTGAGTCAGTGTTTTTTTGTTTGTTTTATACATTTTTTTATTTTTCAATTATAGTTGATATACAATATTATATTGGTTTCAGGTATACAACATAGTGATTAGACATTTAAAAGACTTATAAAGTGATTACTCCAAGAAATCTAATACCCATCTGGCACCATACATAGTTATTACAATATTATTAACTATATTCCCTATCCTATACTTTTATTCCAATGACTATTTTGTAACTACCAATTTGTATTTCTTAATCCTTTTCCCTTTTCACCCATCCTACACTCCTCCTACCTGGCAACCATCAAAATGTTCTCTGTGTCTATGAGTTTGTTTCTGGTTTGTTCGCTTCTTTATTTTGTCCTTTAAATTCCACATAAAGTGAAATCATATGGCGTTTGTCTTTCTCTGTGAGTCAGTGTTGTTTTAACTCCGGCTGCATACTAAAACTGAAAATGCCAATATTTGGCTTCCATACTGGACCACTTAAATCAGAATCTCTACATCAGAACAAATCCTTTGAAAGATATTGTGGATAAAACCAGGTTTGCATAATGGCAGTAGTAGGAAGACAAGGGAAGAGAAGGCAATGGAAAGGGATTAGAGGGAAGAGAAGGAATGGAACAGAATCTGAACAGAATAAATTAGAAGAGAACAGAGATAGATTAAGAGAAAGAGACACTGTTAGAAATAATAAACTGTTAAGGTCTGACCTAGAAGTAATTGAGAGAATAGATTCAAAATAATACACACCATATACTAATTTAGCCATAAGCAGAGAGAGACAAAGGTAGATGGAATAAAGTTTGAGGTTTGAGGGAGAAAAAAATGTAAAAGTAGTTATAAGGACTTCCATGGGGAATTGAAAAGAAGTTTGTATAATGATTTCCAAGCAACAGTGAAAAGTAAAATAGAGATGGAGACAAAGGAGAAGGAAGAATCTAAGATAACAGATAAATGTAGTGCCTAACACAATGTCTATTACATAGAAAGTGCTTAATACATATTTGTTCAAAGAATAAACAAAGAAAATAGGAGCTGAGGATAGAATCTTTTCCAGTGTTCCCTTTTAATGAGCAGAAGAAATAAGGCACAGAACTGGGGATAAAAATGGAACTATAAAAAGACACAAATACATTGTTTTAAGTTTCAAAACGACTGTGGAGAATAGAGTATAATTACAATGGTGGTTAAAGAGAGAATTATATTTCACTAGGACAACAGCTCTACTATGAAAGTAGGCTAAAGTTTATAAAGGTTGAAGAAAACAGTGAGGAAACGAAGTGAGTAGAAACTATGGCTGTTAAAGAATAAGGAGAACTTAGAGTAGAAAGAAAGCTTGCATTTTTGTATGGTTTTACTTGGATATTTATTATTATATTTTTATTTTATATTTTTTGGCTAGATATATTTATTTATTTGTTTATTTAATATTAAAAATTATTGGGGTGACAATGGTCTCAAAACTACATAGGTTTCAAATGTATAATTCTATAATTTATCATCTATATATTTCATTATGTATTCACCACCCAGAGTCAGTTCTCCTTACATCACCATATGTTTGACACCCTTTTACTCTTCTACTATCCCCCCTCTCTCATTACCCTCTGGTAACCACTAAACTGTTCTCTGTGTCTATGCAAAATAAGTCAGAAAAAGTTGACTTCACTCATCTGTGGGATATAAAACTGAAGGCAACAAAGGAACAAGACAAACAAAGAAACAAAAACTCATAGACATAGACACCAATTTAGTGGTTATTGTTTTTAAAGGGTAGGTGAGATATAACAACATTTGTGTCAAGGGGTACATGTTACTAGATAGGAAGAGGAAAATGGAGAAAGAAAGGAGAATTTAATTGCTATAACAAAGTCCAGGAGATGGTAGGAGAGAACAGAATAATGAGGAGAGGTAGAAGAGTGATTGTCAGAAAGGAGAAGAACCAACTCATCGTCTGATAGAGAAATAAAGGAGAATGGTTAAAAACACAGGGCAACATCAAAGTTAAAAGAAGGGATCCAGGGGATCCATGAAATACCTAAGGTTAAACTTCTCAGTAAAATTGCAGGGTGGGTTACCGGCTGAGAATGCTGCTGTAGGAGCAATTTTGAAATGTGTGTAGAGCCACAGAAAGAAACTCATGAATAAATCAAACACTTTCCAAGCAACAGTGAAGACAAATTAAGGCAGATAGATAGTACAAGGTTATAGGGCATCCAGGCAGCAGGGTTTTAAAAAACCCATGTTCAACACCCTGAATTTGAGATGAGAAAAGCCAAATATAAAAGGCTATCCAGGTGCATTAGTTATCTACTTTTATAGGACAAATTCTCTTAAAGCTTAAAATGCCATACTATGTTAGCATGCCTTAACTGGACCCTCCTACTCAGTCTCTCATCGCCTGCAATCAAGGTGCTGGCTGGGCTGTTGTCATCTCAAGGCTTGACTGACGAAGGTTCTACTTCCAAGCTTGTATGGTTGTTTGCAGGATTTAGTTCTTCACAGGCTATAGAGCAAACATCTTCTGTTCTTTGTTGGGTGCTGTCCAAATACTGCCATCAGTTCCTTATCATGCTGGTCTAAACAGCATGACAGTTTGCTTCATCAACGTGTGCAGTCTAAGAAGGCAATAGAGGGATTCGGCAAGGCAGAAGTCTCAACCTTTTGTTGCCTACTTATGGAAGTGACATTTCATCAAATGATTCCTACTCTATTGATTAGAAGGAATCACTGGGTCCAGCCCACACTCAAAGACGGGATTAGACAAGGGTGTAAATACCAGCAGGCAGAGCTCAGTTGGAGCAACCTTAGTGTCTGGCTGTTAGATCAGGATTACACTTGATGTGACTTAATGAATATTTTTAAAAGTATCCAAGTATATTTCTTTAAATACTTCCTAATTCTGTTTTTTTTCAATTATGCTTCTGCTAAAAAATTTAAAACACATTAAGTCTCTAGGGATAAAAACTATATTTATCTTTGCTAGTTGGCTGGTATAGGTATACATATCAGAAAAGAACAAAGATGAGTAAGTAGGAAGGGGGAAAAAGAAGGAAGACAGTAAAACAAAAATTTTAATTTGAACTACTATGAGTAAAGATGAGATTTAGAGTCTGACGGTGCTGCTTCTGTAAGACTCAGGAAGAGGTGAAATGAAGATCCAGGAAGCAGTGAATGTCAGCGTTCTCGGATGTCATCTTGGTGGTCGGGATGGATGCCGACACCATTTATTATGACAGTATGCACTTGTCCTAGGCACAAGTGCTTCAGGTAACAATTACGATGATGATGGTGATGATGATGATGATGATGATGATGATGATGATGATGATGATGTAATGACAGTGGTGGTGTTGGGGGCATTCATCAATCATATCATTAGCTGTTCCATGTTCTCTACTAAATGCTTTACAAACGGATCTCCATGCATCTTCACTGTAACTCTGTGGTATTATGTCCACTTCACAAATGTGGAAATTCAGGATTTAAGAGTTTCAGTAATCTACCCAAGGTCACAAAACTAAAACGTGGCACAATAGTGATAGTAATCTGGACCTTGTTACTATGAAACTCATTTATGCTTTTAGTTGCCTTGCTATTAGCCCACATTGTTGGAAGGGTGGGAAGCCTGAAATCAGTAAGGAAGCAAGAGGGTGAATCTGGAAGAGTATACTTTTAAAGAGAGGCTATGAAGAGATGACCACATTTTGAAAGGTAAAGAAAGATAAAATTCAGGTGGCCAGATGAATGATGGTATTAGTTTTAAAAAAGAGGAGGGAATGAAAGATGATGGTAAATAGGAAACAAAGAACGTTGGCATCTTTTTAATCAAGTAATCATACTTAATCTAATTTTAACAGCTTCGGAAGGATCAGGAAATACAAGTTTTCATTGGGAGAAAGAAAAAATATATCTATCATAGGCCACAGTGAATTAGGGCTGGAGACTACAGTGTTATAATGTTCCAGAAGATCCCTTTGGTGAGATTTTTAATGGTAATAAATTAATCATGAGAGTTTCAGTCAGGTCCTCAAGAGGACCTTTCTTCTAGGAACTTTAATATATTGGCAACATTTTAAAAATAACAATCACAACCACCACCCCCACAACAACAAAAATATCGGCCTTCATGATGCCTATAATCTAAAGTTTAGGACTTTAAATCTGGACATTTTTTGATGTAATAATTTACTGGGACAACAGGAATAGACTAGAACCGCTACTAATGGAGAAAATAGAAATTAAATCAGTAAACAAACTAATAAATATGAAATTATAAGTTTAGGAGTCCTTTAAAGGAAACAAAATTTATTTTTATCATGATTGGGGGAAGATTCTATAGAGGTGATATTAAACTAAGACCTAAAGGATGAAAAAGGAAAGATTCATGTAAAGAGGGAGTAACAGCCCAATTTGATAAGACCTGAGCTGAGAAATAGGTCTGCTGGTCCAAAAAACTAAAAGGGATGCAGAGTCTGTAGAATGCTCCAATGAGGGAAATGGCAGAAGAAAAGGCTGAAAAGGAGAGTAGAGAGCAAGTGGGTCAAATAGGATTGTATTCAAAATGTAATAGGAAGCCACTGAAGATATTTACGTAATCTGTGAGGTTATCCACCTTATTTTAAAAATGTGCAGGTCTGGGGGGGCTGCTGTATGAAAATATTTTGTAGGAAAGCAAGAGTAACAGTGAAGACTGAGACACATAAACAGAATCTATATGTAATCTGGAGATAAATCAATGAAGGGGGTGGTAGAGAAAAGAATTGAAAATGAATTCCAGTCTTCTAGCATACCCACTGGGTGGATAGAAGTGACAATTTCTGAGATGGAGAAGACTTTTAGGTGGGAAGCTATCTAAATAAGAGGGGTGAGAGCACTGGTTCTAGTGTTCAGATTTAACTCAGTTTCTCTCCTCCAGTTTGAAAGCAGGCACTAAAACATACACATTATCAGTTAGAATTCTTTGGTGGAAAGCAACAGAAATGGACTCAGGATAGCTTAGGCAAAGGAGATGTGTGGGAAAGATAATGGAGACTCATAGAATCGAGAAGCTATAGAGCCAGGCTTGGAGACAGGCAGAAACCAAGGTACTTTTGGAGGCGGGAACAAGAAGTGACTGATTTAAGCCACTTCTGAAATGAAATGACAACCATTTTCAGTGTTTTTAAATCTCTGGGCAAGACATTGTATTTAGGAAGGAAGTATCTAAGTGGATTGGTTTGTATAATGTGTCTAGCCCTTCATCAGACCATAACCAAGGGGAAAAAGGTAATTTCTTATATAAAGTACAGAGAACAGTCCCTGGGCACCGAAACCAACATCTGACGTGCGCAGGAAGCTTTTGAGAGTAGAAACTCATAACTGAAATATCCAATTACCCAGCAGCCATCAGGCATCCACCCAGTCACTTGAGGAAATCTAAGATGAGGAGAAGAGTTAGGGGTAAAACTGTTCCAGAATTGTACTCAGGAGGGTCACAAGTATAAGGACAAGCCCCTGCCTTCATGGATGAAAAGGGGGAAGAGTCATTTTCTAGAAACCACTTTACTCCACCCTGACATAAAAATAGAATAATTACTAGCATTTTTATCAGACATATTTAATTTCCTTTTTGGTCTGCACTTGGTGATAATCCAGGGAAATTAGTGAACCTGTGTCCTCTTCACTACACTGGGCTGATTTAGCTAATGATCTGTTAATGAGTTGTTAATCACTTATTCAAATTGGGAGGGTTGGGTGACTGAGCAGGTGCTAAACCTGGAGGAAGAATCAGCTGCAATAAAAACTTCTCGTTTCCATTTCATTGGAAGCAGGCTCTTCCTTTCTTCCTCTTTACTTTTTCTCTCTCTCTGTGTGTGTGTGTGTGTGTGTGTGTGTGTGTGTGTGTGTGTGTGTGTGTGTTTTCTCCTACATTCTTGCAGGACCTTGAACAAAGTTGGCTCTTGCTGTGTCCAGAAGTGCTGATAGCCAGGGTCCACTGGTTTTGAACATTGTATCTTGGTTGCTGAAGAAGATAGGAATTATAGGAATTATAGTGTAGCAGTATTTGGGCTATACCTGGTAGAAAAACATTGAACTTCAGAAAAGAGATAATTGATTGATCGAGCAGTAAGTCTTCTGGCAACAAAAAGTATAAAATTCAAAAAAAAAAACTATATAGGTATACAAGTATGAAAATATTTTCACAGGCCTGATCTCATTTGATCAGGAACAACAATTCAAGATGAGGTGATGAGGTATTTTCCAGATGATATGTTGGGGGGGAGGGCAGTCAAGGAGACTAAGAAATTAAGGTCACTTAACTTGAAAGTGACAAAATTGGATTTTAATCCACACACCACTGACTCCAAATTCTAGGTACTAGACCATGTTGCCTTTCCCAGAATCTAGGAAACATTTGAAAAGGAATGGAACTGATATTACATGCTTCATGCATGAAATATGTATTTTGCTCCTATATTAGTGTTTATTAAACTACAAACAGGAAAAAGCCTCCTTCAGGAATATATGGGACATTGGTTAAAATTCCTGAGCTCCTTTCAGATCTACCAAATCAGAATCTCTGAGAGTAGGTCCCATGAATCTGTATTTTATAGACTCTGCAAGCAGTGTTTATGCACGTTAATGTTTGGGAATTTTAGTCTCTCACTGATCGTTTTACCCATTACCATGACCAACACATTTAATAAGATTAATGACCTAGTCTCTCTGCCTCAAGTATATTAGAAGCATAACATTAGAAGATGAAATTGGAAAGAAAAGGAAAGGCTCCTTGAAGCAAGCACACATAACAGGAGAGGTGATATCTGACAAACTCCTATTAAGAAATAGGAAAGAAACACTAAAATGTTCATATAGACCTGTATTTATTACAGCAAAGTACAGTAATGGAAATTAAGCCTGTTCAGACTCAAGGGAAAGATTTTTAAAATTATATTCAGTACCCTTTCTCTGTGAATACCAGGAAAGAAAGACATAAAAAATGTTTATAAATATTTGTAAAACAACTATAAAACTTATTTCAGTATTTCTAGAGATAAATTGTGTCCTTAAGAGTGCCCTGGAGTAACAAGAATATGTTACTATAAGTTAAAAGACCAGGGTTCAAATCCCACCACTGATAACTAATTTTGTAAACATGGGTAAATTTCTTAACCTCTATTTTCTTTCCTGCAGTCTTCCCACAGCTATAAAATAACCTAAGTTGTGAAGATGAAATGAAACAATGGATGTGAAAGCCTTATGCATATAGAAAAGCAATGTATGGATATTAGATATTATTAGTATCTTTAAAATTCCCATGCAACTTTTTATTTCCTGATGGTTCTGGACTCATAAGGTATCACTGTATTTTATTTACTAGCTAGCATAGGGGTGCGGGACTTATCCATTAAATAAATATAACTATGAGTAGTCCAATGATATAAATCATCAGACTATTCATGTTCCTGGCCTCTGTTCCTAGTTAAAATGAGTGACCTTGGACAAAAATCCCTTTATTTATTACAAGCGTTCTTATCTTCAGAATGAGATTGGAAGTCCCTACAGGGTGTATATCAAAAAGTAGGTCAAAAGAGTAGTGGAGAATGTCTTGAAAAACTGAATTTTTTGAACATTTTTATTCTCCATATGTAAAATGGTATTATTATAAGGTGTGAAAAAGTATTTTCATTAAAGTGGTTGATCATCAGAGCTGGAACCCAGACAACTTGTATGATTGCTTCATTTATAACTGAAGATAGAAATTCTAAAGCCATTGACAAGTTCTGTGAAAGACTTTCAGAGTTGGGTTAATTCGAAGGAAATACAAGAATATGTATTTGTTGTTATTGCTGTTTGTTTGCTTTTCTCGTTTGTTTTGTGATGTGTATGTGCACACATGTGCACACATGTGTGTGTTTTCCCTGAGTCAGTATTTATTCAAATCCGTGGTCTGAAAGGAATCTAACTAAGGCAAAGATTTGAAGAGATGAGCCATGTTTTTGAACCTATTTTTTCTGCGGAGCCCTAAGTATTCTTATTTTCTAGAGAACAGGGGTTGCTTGAGGCCTACTGACCAATAAGTTTTGATTTAAAAAAAAAAAAAAACAGAAAAAGAAATTTTTTAAAACCAAGGGAAAAATAGGTAACTCTGTCACTCCCACAAAAGGTGCTATTTTGTTCTTCTTCTTAACTCTTTATTGGCAAATAAGATTTAAGGGAACAAAAGATCCACATTTTTTAATACATATTTGCACATTACCAATGTTTGTCAGATATACATTTGCCAGATTTGTTTACCTTGTGATTTTAAGATGCCAGCTAGTTGTGTTTTTATTTTTTCCCCAGAAAAATGAAAGAAATGAAATTTTATTTTATCCTGATGTCATATCATTTAATAATACTTACTTGAAATATCTTGATAATTTCTTTAATATACAACATGTGTGAATATTTTATCCCAGTCAAGGAATTAAAACCTGTTTTTAAATTTCTTTTCAGGAGCATTGATTTCTGTTAGAAAAGTAAGACCCAGAATTTCATATGGTTGACAAAACTCTCAAACAAATGATATTTTAAAACAGGTAAAGGGGCTTGGTTAAGGGACATTTAGTTTTCCTCTGTGTTGGAAAATTCCGCCGATTCCCATCCTTCAAAGATAAATGCATTCATTATACTAATCGGAGAAAGGGATGTAGGGAAATAAATGAACGTTATTAAAGAAAGGGAGATGAATGGCAATTGAGACAACCATTTGTTTTGCCACAACCAAATTCATTTCCAGAAAAAGGCCCTTATCAATTTCTAGAGAATGGTGTGTTGTGTCACGGTAGATGCAGTGTTAATGTTCTTTACAGCTCTCTCAGAGCCAGTGCTGTGACACCAATCTAAATAAAGGAGACAGGCGAGGTTTAATCACACCTGTCACTGACCAGTTATTAACATTTTCCAACTAGGGCACTAGAGGAAAAATTTCAAGAGGTCAATTTGTATTTCAAGAGTGGAGCCAAAAGAGAGAAAACTTACTTGAAAGCAATGTGCTATGGCAAGAGCAGGTGTGTGAAGTCCACTTCAATTTGGCAAGCCTTTGTTAACCATCTTCTATGTTACAGATATCGTTGTTCAAGGAGCACATTGTCTAGTAGAGAAAACTGTTAAGGAAAAAAATAGATTCAACAAACATTTGTCAAAGCAATTTGGTTAGAGATATATATAAATTATAATACAGAAATTGATTAACCCTTCCTGGAAAACTAAAACCAAAGAAAGGCTTGATTTAGAAGCATGGCTATGGGAGAATAATTTGATGTACGAAGTGGAAGGGAAGCTCCAGGTAGAGAATATGCATGGACAAAGGCTTAAAGGTGTAAAACACATGGAAAATTCTCTGGAAAACTTGGCTCCGTATTGATGGAGAATAACGTTCTAGGGGGAAGAAAAGAAGAGATTTAGGAGAGAAGTAGGATCCTATAAAACAACCTTATGTTAGGAAACCACTGATGGGCATTTTGAAGATCAGTTATATGATCAAACTGCATTATATAAAGGTTGGTCAGGCAGCTTTGCAAAGAATGAATTAAAAAGGGATCAAGAGTGGATATAGGGAAATCAATTAGGAAAATATGGTAAAATCTGAAAGTGAGAGACAGTATTCTAAAATGATATATGGTATTCTATAAAATGATAACATAGGTTGGAGAAACTTTTTTTAGAATTTCTAAAATTGTTTTGATATAGGATAAATAATTGACTGGGTACAAGCCTGATACTCACCTATTTTAAAGTGACCACTGAGTCCAAATCTATCATGTTGTGTGGGGTAGGCCCCTCAGTCTGTTCTCCACTGTACCATCATCACGGTTTTGTGTAATCCCTTACGCCTTACTCAGTCTCCCATTTTCAAACCATTCTGCTATAACCTCTGAAACCACCAACTTTGCTATATGAAGTGGAGGGTGCCAAAAAATGTATACACATTTTAAGAAAAGAAAAAACTGTCTGAAAATTATACTGATGGTAACCACTTTGAACACCTCTTGTAATTGCAGAAGTCAAACGGGACTTGTATTCATTCATCTTTTGTTATCTGTATATATATTGAGTATAACAATTTAATACAGTTTTTTTCTTTCTTAAAATGTATGTACTTTTTTTTTTTGTCTCTCTCTCTCTCTCTCTCTCTCTCTCTCTCTCTCTATATATATATATATATATATATATATATATATATATATGTATGTATATATAATCTGTTCTAAATTATAGGTAACATAGGTTTACTTCCTTTCATCATTATTAATGCACTTGTTTTTATACTTCCTTTAAGTGGTATGTAATTATTTGCTCACATCTGTTTTAAGTTTAGATAAAGAAGTACAAGTGCTGTCCTTCCACTTCCCTATCGCTTCTTATTGCTCCTCCTGTGGAAATTAAACTATCTCCTTAGAGGTTGATGCCCTTAGACTATACCATTCTCTAAACAATATTATCCATTGATCTCTAATTTATTCCTATATATATTCCTATATATCAATCACTATATATTCTGTCCCACGAAATTTTAGTCATTAAATATTCCATCTCACTCTCTTTATAGCCAACCTAAACTCTGTCTGTTTTATTCTCTGATAAATCCCAAGAGCCTTGACAAGTGCCTGGTCCCTAGCCCAAATCAATAAATATGAGAACAATAAATGAATAAGTTAAAGCTAAACACATAATGATTAAAATTAATCTTCAGGTGAAGACCAAAATCCTAGCTTCTACATACCGTTTGGCCTCATTTAGCATTCTATCTACTCTTGCTACAATTGACCTTTCCATTTCTGGACAACATCATGATCCGTCACTCCCTAGAGCCTTTGCACATACTGTTCCCTCTGATTGGAATGCCATTCACTTTGTCTAGCTAACCTCTTTTAGCCCCAACTCAATCAACACTTTCTTGAAAATATCCTCAACTTTCGTAAGTCCTTTACCAAAATGAAGTGTTTTCACAGTGCACATTTATTTTTGTGATTTCTATATTATTGTGTGTCTTCTCCATAGGAATTCCAAACTCCATGAGGACAGAAATGTTATCTTCTCTCTTTCATTCTTCTCTCTCTCTGTCTCTCTCTCTGTTTCACTCTCTGTCTCTCTCTCTCTCTTTCTGTCTCTGTCTCTCTCTGTCTCTCTGTCTCTCTCTCTCTGTCTCTCTCTCTCTCTCTCTCTCTCTCTCTCTCTCTCTCTCTCTCACACACACACACACACACACACACACCACAATGTGGGCACTCATAGTGTGAGGAAACAAGGAGAGAAGAAAATCCCAGTTTTCACTCGTGAATGAGACAAATGGTGTTATTTCTAAATTAAGAAAAATAGACAAGATAATGTATTTGTATTTTAATTTGTTAAGCTAGAGATGCTCATATATCGGATTATTTGTTATTTGACTATGTAGTACTGGAACTTGTGAAAGGTCAAGGTCATGAATAAAGATTTCAGAATCATCATGGTATTGGATTGGATGAGATTCCCTAGTAAGGGTGGACTGAATGAGATAAAAGTCAGGGAATAGGACCCTGACGAATGCTGTTATTTAGGACTACCAGATCTAGAAGTCTCAGCCAAAAGGACTGAAAAGTGGTTCGAGGAAGAGAAGAAATAAAAGAGATGTTAGCAAGGAGACAATGAAAGAAAATTATATTAGATTGGAAGATATATCAGTATTGTCAAATGCTACAGATAGATGATTTTTAATAAAGCCTGAAAAGTTTAAAAGATATTTCAGTAAAATAGTAAGAACAGAAGCTAGATTGCAGTAGGCTGAGGGGTGAATAAGGTAGAAGAAATGGAGAAAACTATGTATGTAATATTTTAAAGGGTTTGACTGTGAAAGAAAAAAGGGGGGGCATCATAAAATTACAATAAACATGAATTGGCTTAATCCATTTTACTGTCCTTCCTGAGAACATTTGCATTTTTAAAAGATGGTGAAACTAATACTGACCATTTATTGAAAATGTCACCCTGGATCATGTATTAACCTTACCCTTGGGAGAAAGGCATTGTTTTCTTACTTTTTCAGATGAGGACAATAAGGGATTGAAATTTATGATAACTGTCTTTCAAATCACGCAGCTAAAAAGTGGTGTACCAGGGATTCAAACACAGATCTACATAAAACTAATAGTTGTTTTTTACCCTTAAAACAGGTTTTCCCAAATATCAATTATTTCATATCTCCTTCAGGTCTATTTTTGCGTGAAACCCTTACTCATGTACCATTATTTAATACTTTTCTTTGAGTCACTCATTTTTCACTGTTAGTTAGATTCATGTCCAGGGGTTTATTTTTCATAAAGAAAAATACTCACCATTTGTACTTTATTAATTATTCAATTTATTACATGCATATTTAATAAATTTTAAACAAATTTATTTAGACACGGATGGACTTATATTAATAAAATTTTCTTAGACAATTTAAACCACATTTACAAATTCAGCATAACTGATTCTTTTAAATGCTTCAAATACTTTAAATAACAAGTGAAATATACACAAGTATTATCTATTATTTATTATCTAAATTTTCCAGGAAAAAAACCACTGTGCTCACTAGAAAACCTATTCTAAATTATAGGTCCCCTGGATTTAGTTCATTTCATCATTATTTATGGATTGGTGTTTATACTTACCTGTAGTCATACTCAGATGACACCTTCCTAAAGTTGTTTTTAAACTTATTCAGATATATTCTCAATATTGTGGTAATTTTACCAGACAAAAAGGATAAATGGTACCATCTCAGATCAGCCAAGATCCCGGGATCTGGGTTATAAAATAATGATTCTTGGTCAGAGTGCAACGCATAGCTGCTTTTTTCAAATGTGACTCAAATTTGAGCCACATAAGGTCAGATTGAGTTTCCTTTCCATGTCTTAATTTCACTAGATATGTTGATAAAACTTTTGGATCCATGTCTTTCCTTTAGTTTTAAGTATTTTGCCAATTGGGATCTTTCCATGAATAATATTCTCTTGGAATCTTGTTTTCCTAGCATTGTCTGGCTATCTCCCTACCATATTTTATTTACCTGCCACTGTTCTGCAATAACAGCAAATTCACTAACTTTATTATCATTACTAAAAACAAATGTAGGTCTTACAGGCATCTTATTCTAATTAAAAGTGTCAATTGAAGGTTGCTATGTCCTTGGAGTACAGAATCAATTGCACATTTAGATTTTTTTTAGGGGCATATGTTATATGACACGTAAAAATCTTGAAACAAACTAAAATTTGGTAGTAAGTGATAATTTGTGGTTATTAACCTACAGACCCTTTTCTAAGTTATAAACCATCAGAATATGTATGATCAATTTTATGTATGAGTTTTTAATGAGTCCTTGGTACAGCTCCCAATTTGTCTAAAACTATCTGACTTACTCCAAGTATCCTATATTTACCAAATTCTATTTACGCAGATATAAGAAAGGAAATAACTGTGCTTTGCAAATATGTACTTAGAAGACTAGATAAAACACCCACATATAATAACATTTGTCCACTAATCAAACAAATAAAATTTAAAATTTTTAAATTTTATCCTTCTTTTGTATGAAAATTTCCTAATCTTTCAAAACTTTTATAATTAATCATAACGGTCATCCTCTTTAATATTCAAATTATTTTAAATTTCCCAGTAGAGCTCCTTTAAGCCAATTTCTTTTGTTTTTATTACTACCCTTGACTGTTTTAAAAATGACTTTACTTTCTGTCAATAATAATCTTTTCTAGAGTTATCCTGATTTTTTTTTTTTCCTTTCCTCAAACTATTTTCTTCGGAGTCCTAGTTCTTTTTCAGTGGAGAAATTAGAAACCAAAATCTGCGTGCTAGGAGTGAATATGAATGTTGGTGATGAATAAAAGTACTGTGGTTACTATTTGTCCATGTTTAGAGTCAGAGCTGAAAAAGTATTTCCTTTTAGGACCATTCATTTACTTTCTTTCTTTTTTATTTCCCCAATTTAACATAGTATATTGATGTTCTCTACTTTGGTAAGGGCTATGATTTTCATTACTACTAAGTCTTTCTAAAAAATTTTTAATCAGTACTGTAAATCACTACCAGTACCATTTGCCATATATAAAAGAAAATTCTAGAAATAAAAAAGTCTAACAGTGCACCCTGCAATACACATATATGCATACATACTAAATCAAAAATACAATGTTGACAGTAGTGGTCTGAGGAGCTTTGAGGGCCCATTCCCCAGTGAAGCAACCATAATTGCTTAAAATTACTTAAAACAACATTTAAAGACTCTGGAGATTGTTGTAATGTCATGCAACAAAAAGAGAAATATTTATTTTTATAAATCTACTAAATCTTGGTAAAACCAGTAAGTTTGTGTCACTTGAGCTTCACATGTTCACTCTGTTCCCCCCAGCTCAGCACAATGGTAGCCATACTCTGTGTGGATATGGCCAAGAAGATGGAGCTCCTTATCCTACAATTCCAGTCCAGGGCTACAGTACCTGCCCAGGAAGGGCAGGCCACAGGCATTTCTCATTGGCTACAGTTTTACACGGCAGAAGTTAAATTCCAGGTAAGTGTGGCTGACAGATCAGTAACTCCCTTTCTCAGCTCAGCCCCACTGATATGAGTAGAGGCCTGCCCTGCTGAAAATAATGAAGCCCTGATTATCCTCACCCCGACTTGCTTTTAACAAGGAGGTTCCATGCAGGAGAAAAGAGCTGAGGCTATTGCCCTCACCCAGCACCTTGACTGTAAAGTAGAATGTCTCCCTCAGAGAAGCAGGCCACGGTTCCTGTCCCAGCTCTAAATCAGTAGCTTAAGGTTTTGCCCGGGGGGTGGGAGGAGGCAGGCAAAAAGAAAAACAAAGTCTGAAACTTTTCTCAAAGGAACAACATACTATGAAACAGAGTATAGAGAAGACCAAGCTTTGAAAATAATGGAGATTTTGGGATTAAACCATTATGAGGAGGTTAGTAGCTCCATGAGAGCAATAAGACAAACCATAGTCCAGCTTGTTGACCAGAGAGAACCATGGAAAGAAACAACTAAGAAGAGACCTCCTGCAGATAAAACTAATCTCAAAGTTTTGCTTCAAAAACTCCCCTTGCACAGGATCCCAAATTTAATTGGATAAGAAGCAATTTATGCCTTGAGTTGTCAAAAACGATAGAATAATTAACCAGTAATAATTGCAGTATAAAGCTGTATGCACTGCCAACAGAGGCAGGAAGCTCTAAATGGAAGGAGATTTGCTGAAACCACTGTCATCCCAAGGTGACTTGCCCTCTGTGGAGTGACATCAGAGGCTTTACACTGTGGGAGAAATATACCTTATAGTCTAGCCAGATCATTAAGAAAATAAACAAGCATACAGCAGAAATCTCAGGAAGGAGGGATAAGTATCTAAAGTTGCTAAATTATCCAAAATGTCCAATTTTCAACAAAATAATTGAGACATGGAAACAGAAAAGCGTAAACATACATTTTTTTTTTAAAAAGGCAGGCAGCAGAAACTACCTTTAATAGAGGAAGGGGCTCAGATTGCTTACTTGACAAAAACTTAAAAGTAGTAAACTTGAAGATAGATTAATAGAGTGTGTACTCTGAAGAAAAAAGAGGGTCAAAATATTACGGAGCCCCAGAAAAAAGTAAGTGCAGCAAGATATTTGTAATGATATTTTCAGAAGTAGAAGAGAATGATGCAGGGAAATATTCAAAATATATTCCAAAAGAAAGGCAGGTAACATCTCAAATTTGATGACAGGTATTAATCTACACATCCAGGAAGCTCAAGGAACTCTAATTAAATTAAATGCAAAGAGATATACACTCCAACACATAATACTGAAAATACTGAAATAAAAAGACAAAAATCTTAAAAGCAGTAGGAAAAAAAAAATTCCCATGCACAAAAACACCAAAGAAAATTCTTATTCCTCACCAGAAACAATGGAAGAGACTAGGAAGAAGTTAATGACATATTCAACATGCTAACAACTAAGAATTTTATCTCCAGAAAAACAATCTTTAAAAAATAAAGGAAAGGGGGCCTGCCCGGTGGCTCAGGCAGTTAGAGCTCCATGCTCCTAATGCCAAAGGGTGCCAGTTCGATTCCCACATGGGTCAGTGGGCTCTCAATCACAAGGTTGTTCGATTCCTCGACTCCCGCAAGGGATGATGGGCTGCGCCCCCTGCAACTAACAACGGCAACGGGACCTGGAGCTGGACTGCGCCCTCCACAGCTAAGATTGAAAGGACAACAACTTGACTTGGAAAAAGTCCTGGAAGTACACACAGTTCCCCAATAAAGTCCTGTTCCCCTTCTCCAATAAAAATCTTTAAAAAATAAAAATAAAGGCAAAATAAAGACATTTCCAGATATACAAAATTTGAGAGAATTTATGGCTAGCAGACCTATGTTACAAGAGATACTAAAGTTGTTCAGGCCAAAAGCACAATTTTGCTAAGAAGGACAAACTCCAGAAAGTAATTTGAACCCACAAATTTGACCACAAATTCACCTATGCCCACAAATTTGATAATCTAGATGAATGGACCGATTACTTATAAGACACAATCTGTCAAAACTCACACAAGAATATATAGATCAGCTGAATAGGCCTATATCTATTTAAAAATTTTAATCAATAATTCATAACTTGCCAAACAAAGCAGAAGGCGCAGATGAGTTAACAATGGATTCTACCACACATTTAAGGAAGAAATTATACTAACTCTCTACAAATTCCCAGAGGATAGAAGCAGGAGGAAGACTTCCTAATTCCTTCTATTCAGCTAGATTTACCCTAATACCAAAGTCGGACAAAGACATTACAAGAATAGAGCGATCGACCAATATCTCTCATAAACATAAACGCAAAAATCCTCAACAAAATATTAGCACATCAAAACCTAGAATGTATAAGCAGAATTATACTTCATGACCAAGTGGGATTTATCCCAAGTGTAAGAGGCTGGTTCAACATTCAAAATCAGTTAATGTAATCTATTACATCAGCAAGCCAAAATGAAACATCACATGATCATATCAAGAGATGCAGAAAAAGCATTTGACAAAATCTAACACCAATTCATGACAAAAATTCTAAGTAAGCTAGGAATAGAGAGACACCTCCTCAACTTGATAAAAAAATATCTATAAAATGTCTATAACTATCATTATTTTTAATAGCAAGAAACTCAAAGCTTTCCTTCGCAGACTAGGTACAAGGCAAGGATGTCTCACTGCACCACTTGTTTTCAACTTCAACATCATACTGGATGGTCTAGCTAATGCAAGAAGGCAAGAAGGAAACAAAAGGTATGCAAATTGGAAAGGAAGAAATAAAACTGTGTTTGTTTGCAGATGGCATGATCACGTATAAGTAAAATCTAATAAAATCAAGAACAAAAACCCTGCTAGAACTAATATGCAATCAGCAGGTGGCAGGATTCAAGGTTGATATACAAAAGTCAATCACTTTCCTATATACCATCAATGAACAAGTGAAATTTGAAATTAAAAACATATTAACATTAACATTCACACGACCAGAAATGAAATGCATAGACATAACTAGCAAAATATGTGCAAGATCTATGAGGAAAATTTAAAAATTCTGATGATAGGAAGATTCAATATTATCAAGTTATCACTTCTTCCCAAGAGTCAATGTAATCCCATTCAAAATTCCAGCAAGTTATTTTATGGATATTGATAAAGTAGGTCTAAAGTTTTGGGAGAGGCAAAAGACCCACAATACTGACGCAGAAGAACAAAGTTAGAATGTTGTACTTTCCATGGGTTTGAACAAATGTGTAATGACATATATCCATCATTATAACATCATACAGAGTATTTTTACTGTCCTAAATATCCTCTGTTCTCTGCCTATTCATTCCACACCCCCTCAACTCACCGCTGATCTTTTTGTCTCTATAATTTTGCCTATTTCAGAATGTTATATAGTTGGAATCTACAATATGTAGCCTTTTCAGATTGCCTTGTTTTACTGAGTAATATGCATTTAAGTTTCCTCCACGCTTTTCCATGGTTTGATACCTCATTTCCTTTCAGTGCTGAAAAATATTTCATTGTCTGAATGTACCACAGTTTATTTATCCATTTTCCTACTGAAAGCCATCTTGGTTGCTTCCAAGTTTGGACAATTATGAATAAAGCTGTTATAAATATCTATGTGCATATCTTTGTGTAATAAAAGTTTTTGTTTCCTTTAGGTTATTAGTACTAAGGAGTGTGATTGCTGGATCATATGGTAATAGTATATTTAGTTTTGTAAGAAACTGCCAAGTTGTCTTCCATAGTGGCTGTACCATTTTGCATTCCCACCAGCAATGAATGACATGGCCTGTTGTACCATATTCTCATCAGCATTTAGTGTTTTCAGTGTTCTGGGTTTTGGACATTCCAATCAGTGTGTGGTGGCATCTCATCATCCTTTTAATTTGCATTCTGCTGATGGCATGATACGGAACAGCATTTCATATGCTTATTTGCCATTTGTATATCTTTTTTGATGAAGTGCTTATTAACATTTTTGGCTCACTTTTTAATTGGGTTGTTTTCTTGTTGTTGAATGTTAAGAGTTCTTTGTATATTTTGGATAATAGTCCTTTCTCAGATATGCCTTTTGCAAATATTTTCTTCCAGTCTGTGGCTTATCTTCTTATTCATTTGACTTTTTTTTTTTCTCTCAGAGAAGAAGTTTTTATTTTAATGAAGCCCAGATTATCATTATTTCTTTCCTGGATCACGCCTTTGGAGTTATATCAAAAAAGCATCACCACACAGGTCATCTAGGTCTTCTCCTGTTATCTTCTAGGATTTTCCAAGTTTTTTTTTTTTAATTTTATATGTAGGTCTATGATCTATGTTGAATTAATTTTTGTGACAAGTATAAGTTCGGTGTCCAGATTTCATTTTTTGCAAGTGGATGTCTAGTTTTTCCAGCACCATTTGTTGAAAAGACTATCATACTGTATTGTACAGCCTTTGCTCCTTTTTCAAAGATCAGTTGACTGTATTTATGTGGCTTTATTGATTTATTTGTCCTTTTCACCTCTCACCTAGGCAAGAAATAATGACAATATGGCACAAACGAAAGATGATGAGGTGAGGAACAGTAGAGAAAGCAGATTCAAAAAATATTAAGGAGGTTAACAACAGGAGTTACGATACGTCTGGTCAGTTTTTCATATTGCTTGCAAGAGGAGGGTGAGAAGAAAGAGGAATCAAGGATCAGGCCCAGATTCCCAGCACAGTAATCAGGCGGTATTTCAACCAACCTGTGAGCGAGACAAAAACAGGAGGAAGGTCGAGTTTAGGAAAAGCTGCAAAACTTTTGTTCTTGAAGACCAGGGATGTGTAGTGCTCACCTACTAGCTCCAACCACAAATCAAATAGCAGACCAGATGAACTGTAATAAGGCTAGATTCCCAAATGGAGTGTCCAGGAGCTGAAATGCCTGCTGAGCCAATTTCCCAAAAGCCAAAAAGGAAATAGCCAGTGTCTGGGGCAAATGCAGGAAGCAGAAGCCAAGCATCCTACTGGTTTGTAAGCCTGCCTGGTGTTCTGTAAAATGAGGTGCTTGCCAAAGTTCATGGTGACAGAATTGTAGAGGAGAGGATGCTATTGGAGTGGAAAAACAGGAATGCTTTGCAGAATTTTGATTTAGAGCCGCAGCTGTAAATGCCAGTTGTTCCACTAACTTCATTTTACTAAGGCAAGAACAGCTTTTATAGTAATAACATATTTCAGTGTGAATGTCTTTTTAATAATCCTTAATTTGAGTCCTAATTCCCTTGATAGCCACTTTGAGGAGACAACTGCATTCCAAAAGTAACACTGCATGAGCATATTTGAGAAAAGACTAACCATATGCACACACACACACGCACGCATACTGTTATATATATTCTAACACATTTTCATATTTCTTAAGTGTCATCAAAGGAAGACCCTGAACCCTTTAATAAGCAATCACTCAGAGTTTCATAGGCATCAGCAATTAACAGCTCATACCTTATCATCAGTCAGAATCTGAGCAGGATGGAGAAGAAAGGCAAAGATGCTGTGATAAAATGAGCAAAAATAAAGACAAAAGAGATGAATAGAGAAAAAAAAGCACAACTCATAATGTAACCACAGAAACCAGGGCAATCTTGCAGCAATGGGGACAGCTGAATATATTTTGTCATGGAATCCTATCTACTGTAGCATTTTTTTTTTTAATCCAGTGGAGAGCGCCAGCAAGCTAAGTCGGGATCAATGAGTTGACATTGATGGGTCCAGAGTAACAAAACTGCCAAGAAAACATAAATGCCAAGAAAGAAACATGTATGTGCCCTCACCTTTCCCCTCTTGAGCCCTCGGTAGAACAAATTTATTTTTGTGTTATAGAAAATTGCTCACAGTAGCACCCCCGCACTTTTCAGCTATTCCCAACCGTCTTGCATTCTTTTCACCTGCAGTAATTCTTAACTTACTCTGAGAACAGCTTCATGAGACCAGCCTTGAAATGTGGGTCAGAGGCTCAGAGAGGCTTAGTCACCACAAAAGAAATATCAGAAATGTCATATGTTTATACTATACTTTACCTAGCCCTTCAGGGGAAGAATCAATTAATAAAGGGTAAACAGAGTATCAGTATTCATTATTCCTCCATCTCTATTTTCCAGGCCAGGTCAAGTCTTCTTGCTTATTAAGGCTTTTTGTTTGCTTATCATCCTGCATTTCTCTTTTATTGCACTTATCAAGATGTCCTTTAATAATTAATTTTGTAATCTGTGTTCCTGATTGTAAGCTCCATGAGAATAGGAACCATTGTTTGTTCACTGATCTCTTCCCAAAATCTCATAAACACTCAGTAAATATGTGTTTAGAAGTGGAAGGAGGAAGATCAGGATGAAAGAAGGAAGCAGGGGGAGGAAAGAAAAGAAGAAATATCAACTCTTGGTTACTCAGGACCTGACAATACAATTAAACATTTCTCAGGTATTTTGGTTCTATCCAGGTATTTTGCCACATGACCTCATCAGAGTTTTATTCATACATGAGAGCAATTACAAATTTTGCTCTAGGTCCCATTTGCCCCAGTATATGCCTGCTGTGGCCTGCCACCTCTGTATCTATTACAGTGGACAGTGAAGGGAAGATCACCTCGAGAGTCCATGGAATTTCAGTCTCAAGATCCAACGATCCAAAAATTTAAGAGAAAGAAACGAAAAGCACATCAGAGTTATCTGAAAGAAAAAAATAATAATAAGCATCATTTTATTTGGCCACAGTTCTACACCCCTTGTGTTGGATAGTTCTGCATTTATGCACGAGTCCAAAAGTGACCCCATTCATAAGAGGTATCAAACATCATGAAACATCATCTACAAATAACAAAATAATCAAAATAATTGTTTTTTGTTTCCAGTGACATTACAAGTGCAACACACACACACACACACACACACACACACACACACACAAGCACACAAAATGTCTTTTTCATACTCCAATGAAGAAAGCCCAGAAAAATGACACAGTGGACTTATTTTCTCTTGTTTTACTTTATTTTTTGTAATTTTTATTAAATTTATTGGGGTGACATTGATTAGTAAAATTATGTAACTCTCAAGTGTACAGTTCTATAATGCATCGTCTGTATATTGCATTGTGTGCTCACCACCCAGAGTCAGTTCTTCCATCACCATATATTTGATCCCCTCTACACTCTTTTACCTCCCCTTCCCCACTTTCCCTCTGATAACCACTAAAGTGTTGTCTGAGTCTCTGATTTCTTATTTGTTCTTTTGTTTTATTTCTCTGTAAGGCATATAACCAGGCAGACATCCTGATGCCACCAACCAGGCTGGTAGTTCTGCAACGTCACATATGTGACAAAGGTCTAGCTTGGGCATGAGTATAGGATGGTTGACGCCAATTTGGAGAAGGGGGATGTGATCCTGACACAGTTCTATTCCAGAGAGACCAGTTGATTTTATAATTGAGTTGAGTTTAAAATGTGAAACAGATTGGCTTTGCTGGCAAACTTAGAGCACAGGTGTTTATTTTTTTCCATAAAACAATGGTACTCCTATACAAGGTCCTAGGACCTCAGATGGATTTCTTATTTCTCTCCATATAGCTTCATCACCTGAATCACAGATGGAAACCACTTAACTCATTTCTTACTTCTCCTACTCCTCTCTTAGGCTCACTTGATATCCTTTAGTTATTGCTTAGTTATTTTTCAAGGACATGTTTTTTATATGGTAAATTTATAGTTTACCAATGGGGTATAAAAGTATTTTGTCTTTTTAAAAATAATCTGATGACTGATATGAATGAATAGGTCCCTTCAGTAGTGAAAGTGCCACTAGCCTACTGGCGTTTCAGTTTAATGAAAATACTACTTTTGGTTTGGCTGACCTTGGTCCAGATCACCACATTATCCCTTTATAATATACCGTCTCCAGCATACCATTTCAGGCCCATCAAAAGCATTCTACTTTCCCAAATTTTCCCATATTGAATTAAACAGAGTATGAAGTTGCCTTCTATTTATGACTCAGTGTATTCATACCCTTGCTATGGACCTTAGTTCATAGAGAAGAATATGACATGAGGCTCTTGTTTTAAAGAACACACTACAATGAAAGCCAGATATACAAATAGGTTTACCATATGATGACTAATATAATAATTCAAGTATGACAACAAAGCTGGGATGTGGAGCTGAGGAAGGAAAGCAATTCAGTTTGGAGGGCCAAGAAAGCTTCAGAGAGGGGACCACTCCTTTGAGGGTTTGATAGGAGCCAATAGTGAACAAAAGTAGGAAGAGACTACTCAAAGCATAAAGGATATGAAATCCCATGTTCACAACTATAGGTAGGTATAGGAAACTAAATATTTACTGAGTACTTATTATGTAGTAGGGAATTACTATGAGTTTGTGTACATTGGTTTATTTATTTGTACTGCAACTCAATGCCAAAGGTAATGCTTTTCCATTTTACAAGTGAGGGAACTAAAGCTTGGAGGGTGTCAACAGTTTGCCTAAAGCCACACAGTAAGAGTAGGGTCAGAATTTGAAACCATGTCCGCAGTCTATTTAATTTTTCCACTGTATTTTGCAGGATTTTCTCAGCTGATCTTGTTCCATGGGAAACTGAATTGGTAGGCAAACATCATCCTTTACTCTCTCTCCTCCAACACTCACCTCCCCACACATTTCTATTCTTGTCATCTGATAATAGAACGAATATAATTTATTTTATGGTCTAACTATTTCAGATCGCCACAGATGAGATCTGGAAGCCCAGGATGACTGGACTCCTCTCTGGTGGGATGTCATCTCCTAAGAAGTCTCTGGTTCCCTTGATCATTATGCTCAACTTTTAGGGAAACTGCTGGCAAAATTAGGCTGAGGATAAAGTTAAACTCTGCCTGACTTTCCTCAGGCTCTTGGCTCTGGAAGTCAGTCCAAAGTCAAGAAAGCCACCAGTGTTTTTCCTCGTCATTAGGTTTATCAATTCTCTGCATATAGTATACGCTCCATTAAAGGAACTGTGTGATATCTGCAAGAGAAACAAAACATCAGGTAGGATGATAGTAGAGGCAGCTCTGAAATAATAGAACCACTTCCTGAGGTGTGTGTACAGGAGCGGGGGGAGGAACATTAAAAGTCCCTTTCTCATTTAGTTATCTCTACTCATTATTCACAGACAAAGACACACAAGACAGCCCTTTACGTAGTGCATGGATTCTAATTTTATATAGGTTGCCAATTTTCTGATGTCTATGTTGCTGCTCTTGGAACTTGTTCTTCTTGGGAGTTAGACTGGTGGCTCTTGGGCACGGCTTGTTAGCTGTAATGGTTAGGGCATTATGATAACAAGGCCAGAATCGTGGGTTTGATGCCAGTGACATCCAGTCAATCATACCTTATTCCTTTGCATGTCTTCCACAGCTATTTATTGAATATTTATGAGGTGCTAGATCATGTGCAAAGCAATAAACAAAATATAAACGGGCCTGTTCTTACTCTGAAGGAACGCACAGTTTCATGGAAAGACAACAGTGACAAGAAAGTAACACAGACAGACTACTAAGTCATCAGTGAATAAATGATTGAGGTGTTCTGATGGCAGCACAGAGAAGCAATTCCAGAGCCTTTATGATTGTAGGAAAATGGGAGCATCCTTGGAGGATGAATTAACCATACAGTGAAGAAACGATGGGCCTCACCAGCCTTCCAGGTCATGCACGCGTGCACAGAGATACTCATAACCAAGTATGGCATAGCCTGCCCATTAGACATGTAGGCACAACATCCTGGAAGAGTTGTGGTTAATTCCACAACAAGAGTTGTGGTTAATTCCACAACCTCTTGTAATTACAGCCATGTAGCAACCCAGGAATTCCAAATAAAATCAACTCAGAGGCTTAGCAGGCCTCAGCACCTGGAGTGACAAGTCCCAAGATAGGCCCCAGCCTAGGCCAGCAGTCCCTCTTCCAAACACCTACCAGTGTGAGTGAGATTAGTAAAACCCAGGGCAAGCCCAAGACCTAATCCCCAGGGAGCACTATAGCCACAGAAAACTGTGTCCTGCCACCAAAAACCAGTGTCTACAAGGTGAGAAAGTGTGACTGGATCAATGCAAATAGACCAACTCCTGACAAAAAAATACAAACTGTATATCATACAAGTACTAGACACAGTGCAATACAGTAATATAGTATTACTCTTACTACAATGCTTTGGCCAAATTACCTCGCTAAATTTCTGATATTTGAAATAAAGGTGTTCTTCATGTTTATCAAAGAAGGGCACTGCATCATGTAGCATAGGAATGATTTCCACAAGAATCTGACTTTTCAAAACTAATTGCAGACATATTGCCAGCGAATAGAGTAGTCTAAGAGTAAGGAATCAACAGCAGTGTCCTAAGCAGTTAGATAATATCTTCTAGAATAGATGGGAGGGTCCTGGTATCAGGATCTAGAAGTCTTTGAATCTAGTCTTCACTTCTCCACTTACCAACTGTGTAATCTAGTGCAAGCTTACTGAAGGTCACCTTGCCTCCGTTCTTTATTTGTAAACTAGAAATGATAATTTCCACCGCCAAGGGATGGTTGTGAGGTTTAAATAAGAGATCGGATGTAAAGTGCTTCAGATGACACATAGCAGAAATCAAAATATGCCAGACACCTTCCCTGATTTTGTTTGCATCTGAAAAAGGTGTCTCACCTCCCCAGATATGTAAAGCTTTGAGATCCCAAATTGATAGATCTGCTCAAAATCCAAAGTGAGCATTTGAGATGTCACTTGATTCTGATATTCAGATCTCCTTAGAACAGCTCCAGCAGGTGATCGGGAGAGCATCAGGAGTTTACATCACTTTGTTCCTGCTAACCTCTGGTCCTCCAAAACATAGAAGCTTGGAGCTGACACATTACATGTTACAGACACAGGCAGCTCACATGCACGCTGAAGTTTAAACCGGGCTGCCCTATAGCCAGAGCTTGGTTTACAACGCCTGCGTGTTAACTGTTGCCATTCAGCAAGCCTGTGTGCTGTAATTATTACCTGAAGCAAATAATAGAGTCAGCACTTTATAAAAAATGCAAGCTCCTCATCCTTCCTTTGCTTCTCAGAGCAATATCATTAATTATAACAAATTCTTCTGATATTTGTGTGACTGCGGTAAGTAATTTCTTAGGTATGCTTCTCCAATTTGACATCAATCATTGTCCACTTAGCATAAATTAGGGCCAAGACTCCATGGCTGAATTTCACCACTTATGATACCTCATTCAGAGAAGGTAATTCCCTTCGTAAATATGTATTAAATTGTTTTTGAAGAGGTACTTTTTAGCACTGACTGTTTTCTGGGGTTTCAGTTCTGTTGTTCGCAATGCACAGAACCCCTACAGGGAACTTTAGTCATCGTGTCTTTCAGCCCCCACAAAAAGGAGAAATAGTTTTCTTCTTGGAGAGCCCTGGAACTTCTGGATCTAGGGTCTTTAACTTTTTTTAATACAATGCTCAATTAACATATCCCCATCCACTTTATCTATTGCCTTCCTCTTATTCGCAACTTATTTAATGAACCTTACTGATGAACCTCTCATTAATTGAAAATTTGCAAAAGTACTGGAGTGTTGATTGCTTTTTTTCAGTGGACTTGGATTCTCAGAACAGAAACATCTCAGTCAGGAGAGTGGGAGTTGTACTCTCCCCACAAAGCAAAGCCACATAACATCAGGACACCAGGAAGAACTTCCTGAGGAAATTCATTTGATTGATCCTTTCTGTTCTTTTTCTCCTCCCATAGACTGAAACATTTCAAGCTGCCCTTAGAAAAATACTTGACAACTCTCCAGAGTAATGTGGCCATGTAAAGGAACCTCCTCGTTTATCAAGTCTGCACGTAAAGTTGGAGGAAACTTATGTTTTCTATGACATAATAATTTACCAGTAAGCATTTATATAGCGATGTTCCAAAACTAAATATGGCACCGTTGACACTTAGCAAGGGAAAACAAAAAGACCCCTATACTTTCAAGACTCTGAGACCCACACTTTCCATTTTATCAGTGAGGCTGAGCTTTGTGACCTTCAATGACTTATTGAAATCACATCGTCTATTAGTGGCTGAGAACAGTTTTCTAACTCTCAAAGTCTCTACATTTTCTCTGTCCTCATTCCCCTCAACTCATTCCAACGTGCTCTTCTCTCTGTTAAGAAGGAAAGCTTTCCTAAAGATCATTTACCAAGGCTGCCCCTTTACCTGAAGTCCTCTTCTATCTCAGGTTAAAATCTTACCATATTCTAAGGTCTGTCTCGAATGTCACCTCTTCACAAAGGCTTTGCTGATTCAGAAGACCAATGGTGATGTATGTCTTCTGCCAAACTCACAGAGCCAGCCACTTGTTGTCCTGATGACTCTCTTTATAGTCAAATCTTATTCCAAGTCACTTGAGAACTTCTCTCATCTCTGAGATTATAAATCTCCCCAGGATGAGAACCTTGTGTTGGTCATCTTGGTATTGCCTTTCGGTTTAGCACATGTCTTCACATAATAGGCTCCCTAAACACTTAATGAATTTGTTGAACTCTTGTAGTGAATGCATTTACATCCACCAGTAGCTATTCAACACCAGGGGGCTGAGCCACAAAAAATGGCAAAGTGAAATATATCTAAGTAGGATGCATCTAAAATGCGTCTCAGAGCATTTCCTAGGATAGGTAGCCCAAAATATAAAAAAATAATAATAATAACAATAATGATAGTAATTATTGCCTACAACGTGCTAAGCACTCATGACTTAGACCATTACAAATTTATGGGCACTCTGCCTAAAAGGGAGCTACCAGTTGAGACAAGATATTCTCCCCTCTGATCTCACTCTGTGAAGTGCTGGCAAGTCTGATGGATTTGCCAAGCTAAGTTGGCTTTGGTGGGAACTGAAACAATTTGTCAAATTCTAAGGGGTTGTGAGCATGAATGTGTATGGAAGAGGAAGTTTAATGTTGCCTGGAATGTGAATCCAGAACTTTAGCCAGGGACAGACAAACCAGAAAGGAAATAACCCAAGGACATGGAAGTAGGTAACACAAACCCCTGTGCAGTTGGCTCTGGTTAAAGATTGACAGCAGGGAAGATTGACATCCTTGATTTATAGGCAGAGAGAGTGCCAGGTTTCCATAGAAATGAGCCCCAGTCTCAAATTACAGCAGCTATTTAAAGGGATGAAAGAGGAATTGAATACCCTAACCACCATTCTAGCCCTTTGCCCCTCTTCCGAATCTTCAAGTGTTTGGGGAAAATATATGCTGACTCAACAAATACAGTCAATCGGAGAATTGCATGTCGTAGCAACCTGAGATGCCGGCTGATAAACATGGTTCCAGGGTCTCCACCTTCAAGAAGATTACCATCTGAATCAGGAGCTGAGATCATGAATAGAAAAATAAAATCAGAACAAGTGTGAAAGTACACTGGGAGGAAAAGGAAATTAGAATTGATCCATGTGATCTGGAGGAGAATTTAAGGGTGAAGATGAGCTGAGTACAATGAGATAGATGCAGGAGCCTTGGAATTACAATCTGACCACTATATGCCCACTGCGGGCAACAAGGAAATGTGGCTGGCCCCCACATCTCTACTACTCAGCATCACGACATGAATGCATCAAAATCTCTGTCTAATCCTCCTTCGGGTCTTACTGTGCCTAGAAATACCAGGATGGTTTATTAACATGTCTGTCAAATTCTGTCAGTAAAAGTTTTTTCCATCAGAACAAAAGTCTCCAGTAAGCCTTAAGATCCTGAATGATCATCCATCAATGTACTGTGCCCTCATTCTCCACTTTCCCTCCATCGTCAAATCTCATTGGTTTTACTTTCAAAATATACATGATAATCAACCTAGTGTAAGCTACCATCCTCTTTTCTCCAGATGACTATGATCTTCAAATGATCTCCTTAATCTACTTTTGTGTTATTACATATCTTTACATGGCAGCCAAGGTGATCTCTGAGAACTATAAATCAGATTGCATCACTCTTGGGATTAAAATATCTCATGCATGTTTTCTTGCCTTTGCTGATATTTAACACATTTTTCTCAAAGCTTTTTTTTTCTCCCTACAAAATTCAAAATAAAAGGATTAACTGTCTGGGGGTCGAGGGGAACCTCTCAACACTACCCTATTGCACTTAGATTAAAATTCAGACTTGATTCCATAGCCCTCTTCTTTTTCCTTCTCATCTCAAATTTCTTCTTTTTACTAACTATGCTTCAATTCCATTGCCTACATTCTATTTCTGAGCATGCCAAACCCTTCCCCACATCTGGAAACTTACAATTTACTTCACATTTTCATTGAAACACTGTTCCTTTAGCTTTATGCAGTGCTTCTTCAAAAATCAAACCCAGATAGTACTTCTCAAAAAGGTCATTGCTGACCATTTTATTTCAAGTGAGTTTCTCCAGTTATTCTCTATTTCACCACTCTCTTTATGAACTTCATATCATTAGCACAATCTGCAAATAAGCAAAATATTGTTTGTCTATATGTTTGTGTAATTGTTGGTTTACCCCATTGGTAAGTAAGCTCTGGGAGAATATAGATATTATCTATCTTTTTCATTGCTATATTCATGTAACTTCTCATACAGGAAGCACGTAACAAATAATTCTGATTGACTAGATGGATGAATGAAAGAATAAATACATGAATAAAAAGGTAAAGGGAGGGATCATGATATGTTGATAGACTGAATATACAACCAAGTAGGCAACATATCAAATCCCTGAATAACATTTGACAGAAATGAATATCCTACATTACATTAAGGATAAGTTGATCCTGTTTTCAATTGACCCTGACCTTTTCTACAGATAGCTGAGTTCCTTCAGCAGCTGAAACCACACTTTTTTTTTTCAAGATAGGGTTCAGCGTGGAGGCATGGAGAGAGACACTGGGTATCTGATGAGTCTGAGAAAGACCAGGAGAATGGCAGTTGGGGGGGAAAAAAAGTCTTTTCCATCAGAACAAAAGTCTCCAGTAAGCCTTAAGATTCTGAATGATCGCAGCACCAGACGCTCCACTTGGAAGATTTTAATCCCAGAAAAAGGGTTTAATACATAACATGCTGTGGGGATATTTGTTTTGGAGCAGATTGAAGTCAAATACTCTGCATTTACAAAGCCAACTGATTAATAAACAGCCACAGAATTTTCCTCTTTCTCTACAATACACTCAGGAAAATGGATGAATTTTATTACTCTGCTTATTATTTTTTATCAGAAAAAGTGGAAAAAACAATCTCTTCCATCCCTCCCAGCCGTAAAATGAGAGGCAGTATATTATATATTGCTCAAAAGAGATGCAATTGTAGAGAATTATAAATCATATTCTTTTGTTTGGTTGGCATTATTTGTTTATTTGTATCTAATGCAAAGAACAGGAGAATTACCATAATTTGCGTTCTATAACCTGCAGTACATGTGACAAGAGGAAAAAAAAAAAATCTAATAGCAAAAATGTGTTTTGCCTTTCTGGGCCAAAAGCAAAATAAAACCAGGTTGAAATATTCATCTATTTCTCCTGCCAGAGTTTATTCCTTTTAGTGACAGTCCCCTGCCCTTAAAAACAAACAGACAAACAAAAACTCTTAGGGATTTTCTCACAAAGATATTGGTCAAAATACAAATCTTTGTCTTCTGGTCTAGTCTTCCAGATCATTAATATCTGCAGTGATGCACTTCTTTCTGTGAAGGAAAAAGAATTATTTCTCTTGGGTTTTGTTGGTAAAACAAAATGTGAGTGACCAAGTGTATTTTGCAGAGATTCTGAGAGGGGAAAAATAGGACTGGGAAATACATCTGCAGCATTATATTTACCCAAGGTAGGAATACTGTGTAAGGGGGAATTTCTCAAGTGGGTTTGCATATGTTCTGCATTCAGAAACCATATTTCATGGCAGTATTCAAGTCTATGAAGGAATAATGTTTGATTACATGGCAGGTTTTGTGATCATTTTCTCTGTATTATTTTTCTGTATCTGTTCAGGGCAAGCCAAGAGGATATATATTTAAATGTTAGTATAAAATCTTTAAGCTAGACAATTGGAAAGTCATTGAAACTCAGAGGGCAATTAATAAGATGTGAGACTGTATTCCTAAGGGAGTCTGTATACTATGCATTCCAAATAATTGGGTTTTGTATTATATATACAGTGACACACTCCAGGGCAGATATAAACAAATAAGTCTACATATCTCTTGGCATGTGATCTATACATTTACATACAAAGATGCACTGAAATATATACACATATAAGTGGTAAATTATTTATAATAAATAAATGGTCAAAATGGGATAGAGATATTTAATGTTTTTAAAAAAAAGATATTTGATTTTTTAATGATTTTATTTTTAGAGCAATTATAGGTTCACAGAAAGTTTAAGAAAAAGGTACTGAGATTTCCCAGATATTCCCAGTCCCCTCGCAAACATAGCCTCCCCCATCACCAACATCCTGCACCAGAGTGGTACATTTATTACAATTGATGAACCCACATTGACACATCATGAGCAGTCAAAGTTCATAATTTACATTACTGTTCACTCTTGTTGTTGTACATTCTATGGATTGGAGAAATGTATAATGATGTGTATCCATCATTATTGTATCGTGCTGAGTATTTTCACTGCCCTGAAAATCCTCTGTGCTCTGCCTACTCATCCCTTGCCCACCCAACATTTGGCAGTCACTGATCATTTTACTGTTTCCATAGTTTTGTATTTCTCATCATGCCATATTGTGAAAACCATACAGTATGTACACTTTTCAGATGGGTTTCACTTAATAATATGCATTTAAGTTTCCTCCATGTCTTTTCATGGCCTAGTAGCTCATTTCTTTTTAGTGTTGAATAATATTCTATGATCTGGATGTATATCAGTTTATTTATTCATTCACCTGCCGAAGGACATCTTGGGTGCTTCCAAGTTTTGGCAGTTATGAATAAAGATGCTACAAACAACAGTGTGCAGGTTTTTGTGTGGATACAAGTTTTCAAATCATTTGGGTAAATACCAAGGAGCACAATTCCTAGGTTATACAGTAAACTGCCAAACTGTCTTCCAAAGTGGGGTTACCATTTTGCATTTCAACCAACAATGAATGGGAGTTCCTATTACTCCACATCTTTGTCAGTATTTGGTGTTGTCAGTGTTCCAGGTTTTGGCCATTCTAATATGGGTGTAATGGCATCTCATTGTAGTTTTAATTTTCATTTTTCTGCTGACATATAATGTGGAGCATTTTTTCATATGTTTATTTGCCATCTGGACGTCTTTTTTGGTGAGGTGTCTGTTAAAGCCTTTGGGTCATTTTTTTTTTTTTTAATTGGGTTGTCGCTTCAACTTATCACTAAGTTTTAAGAGTTTGGATAACAGTCTTTGATCAGATGTGTCTTGCAAACATTTTCTCCCAGTCAGTGCTTTCTCTTTTCATTGTCTTGACATTGTGTTTTGTAGAGCAGTATTTCTTCATTTTAATGAAGTCCAAATTATTGATTATTCGTTTCATGGATCATGTTTTTGATGTTGTGCCAAAAAAAGAAAAGAAAAAGAAAAAAAAGGAAATAACATCACCATGCCAAAGGTCATTTATGTTATCTTTCAGGAATTTTACAGTGTAATGTTTTACATGTAGGTCTATGATCCACTTTGAGTTATTTTTTGTGAACGTTATAAGGTCCGTGTCTAGATTCTTTTTTTTTTTTCACATGTGGATGTCCAGTTGTTCCAGCAATCATTTGTTGAAGAGACTGTCTTTGTTCAGTTGTATTTATTGCCTTTGCTCCTTTGCCAAATATCAGTTGACTATACTTACATGTGTTTATTCCTGGGTTCTCTATGCTCTTCCATTGATCTATTTGTTTATTCGTTGCCAATACCACACTGCCTTGATTACTGTTGTTTTATAGTAAAACTTGAAGTCAGGTAGTGTCAGACCTCCACCTTTGTTCTCCTTCAATATTATGTGGGCTATTCTAGATCTTATAACTCTTCATATAGACTTCGGGATCAGTTTTCAGATAGCCATAAAATAACTTGCTGGAATTTTGACTGGGATTGCATTGAATCTCTAGATCAATTTGGGAAGAACTACCATCTTGACAATAATAATTCTTCCTATCCATGGATATGAACTCTCTCTTAATTTTTAGTTCTTGTTTGATTTTGTTCATCAGTTTTACAGTTTTCCTCATATAGATTTTGTACATATTTTATTACATGTACATCTAAGCACTTCATTTTGGGATGTGCTAATGTGATGATAATTTTTTTTAAATTTTAAATCGCACTTGTTCATTGTTGATATATAAGAAAGTGATTGGTTTTTATAACTAAACTTACTATCATTGCGTATTAGTTCCAGTTTTCTTGTCAATTATTTTATTTTTTTCTATATAGACATGTAATCCGTGAACAGTTTTATGTCTTCCTTCCCAAACTGTATTTCCTTTCTTGCCTTATTACATTAGCTAGAACTTCCAGCTCAGTGTTAGAAAAGAATGGCAAGGGGGGGACATTTTTGAAAGTACCTGTACCTGATCTTAGTGGGAAAGTTTCAAGTTTCCTACCATTAATTATAGTTGAACTACACATTATCTGCAGATATTCTTTTTTTTTTTTTTTTTTTTTTTGCAGATATTCTTTATCAAGTTGGGGAAATTCTTCTCTATTCCTAGTTTACTGAGGGTTTTTAATCACAAAAAGGATTTTAATTTTGTCTGATCTTTTTCTATATCTATTGATATTATCATGTGATTTTTCTTTTATAGCCTGTTGATGAGATGAATTACGTTCATTTATTTTAAAACGTTGAGCCATCCTTGCATCCCTGGATAAATTCCACTCCGTTGTGGTATATAATTTTTATACATTTTTCGATTAAATTTGCTAATATTTCATTGAGGATTTTACATTTATGTTCATAAGAGATATTTGTTTATAGTTTTCTTTATTTATAATGTTTCTGTCTTTGTTTGGTTTGGGGATTAGGGTTATGCTGTCCTCAGAATAAGTAGTTAAGATGTATCCCGCATGCTCTTATTCTCTGTAAGGGATTATAGAGAATTGGTTCATTGTGTTCCTTAAATGTTTTGTAGAATTCACCAGTAACCCATCTGGGTCTGGTGCAATATTTGAGATTTTTTATGGCAAAATGAGTTTCAGGTATGTGTGATATGATATAGAAATTGGACAGGATAAAAGCCAGGGAGAGTTAGGGTTTGTTGGTTCTGAGAAAGCCAATATTAAGCATGATGTCCAATCTGTGATCTAAAATCAGAAGTATGTAGAGGTAAAAGGGGGTTTGACAGAGGAGGTCAAATGCTAACAATTCCCTAGGAACTTCCATGAGTCAGCAGGAGGACTTTTGCTACCAAAAAAAAAAAAAAAAAAAAGTAGCTGAGGGTAAATGGGAAAGTACTGGAAGAGTCTGAAGAGGAGTAGAAAACATTATGATTAAATTCAGCAGAATCTTCCTGAATTTATTTTCTATTTTAGAACTCCACTCATGCTGGCTCTGGCTTCCAGGTATCCTAATGACACCACCTACTCCCTGACAGTTTTGAAGGTTGACAGGTTAATTCCTGGGATGGTATGAGTTTATTTAAACCAGGAGGAGGCTTATTTTTTAGTGAACACACACACACACACACACACACACACACACATACACACACACACACACAGCAATCCTGGATGCTGGGTTCCAAGAAGAAGTACTCCAAGATAACAAGGTAGAACTACAAATCATGTTTATAATGTGGCCTCAGAAATCATATAGTGTCACTTCGGAAGTATTCTATTGGTTGTGGTGGTAGTGGCAGTTAGATAGTTCTCCCCAGTTACAAAGAAAAATATATAGACACCACCACTTGATGGAAGGAATGTCAAGATCATATTGGAAGAAAAGCATGTGGGATACAAAATAGCATCATGGCCTTCTTTGAACAATACAAGCTGCCACACCAGTAAATCAGTAGAAATAATGTCAACAATTTACTGAAAGTAGAGTAGTAGAAAAGAATCTTGACCTTTAAAAAATCATCGATACTGAGATAATATTAAGACAGATTTAAAATCGCAACAGAATTTGAGGGAATAGTTCAGTAAATCAGAGTGGCCATCACGGCTCTCTACTTTGGGGAGCTCTATCTTACAATAGTGATGGGTTATTGTTAAGAATCAAATTACCAAAAAACAGGGGTGGCTTTACAGTTTATTGCTTGAAAAGGCATAAGATTAGTAGGTATAATCTTGAGATCATTAAAGCAAGAAGATGAGGTGTGCAGTTCTCCAAAGAGCCTTGAACAGTGATGAAAATTGATGGAGAAAGTTTTAAATAGCCTGATCTCTTCCAGAGAGATGAGATCCACTGGTACAGCATGCACTAACTTAGGTGTCCCTTCCCCAGAGTCATTAAGGGTTAAAGAACCTGGCGGATGGTCTTCATATCCACCTTGGGCAACACCAGCATCATGGGAGACATGAATGTCCATCTGTGCCAACTTTTCAACATCACGGCCTTTTAGTCCCTCAAACTCACCATCTCCAAATAATGATTTCCATCCCACCACACTACTCATTCCCATAGTTACATTCCAGACCTTGTCATTACTCATAACTGCTCTCTCTCAAAATTCCCCATCCTCCTCTTATCATTCATGTTCTTCAAACTAATTGATAATTTCAGTCTATTAACCATCTACTTTGACCTTATTCCTTTCTTCTCTTCTCTTTTTATCCATCTTAGATTACTCCTCTATTATCCACCTCACATTTCATGCTCCATCTTTTAAACAATATTTTACTAATGCCCTTAAACTCATTTTTCCCTTTTTTAATGATTCATTCTTTTTTGGATCTTTTGAAAACCAAAACCAAGAAGACTCCTTTATTCCGATTCTCGAATAAGCCATTGTGAGGTAATTCTGAAATGGTGAAGGGGAAGGAAAAAAAAGGGAACTGCCTGGAAGGAAAAAAAAAAAAAAGTTGGCCAATATTTCAAAAAGAATATCTGGCTACATGAATATTTTGCAAGTTAATTTTGCTAATTACTTAGCAGCTCAGTGCACTCTCCAAACATACAGTGGTGGTCCTCATTCTCCCCTCATCAAGGGCCTAAGGAATAGGGTGCAGGCTTCTGATTAGTAAGACAAAGATGCCCATCCCTCCACTTGATATTTATACTTCAAGTTGGAAAACCTGACTCCCATCACCAGGGAGATACAAATGGCTTAGCCTTCACTCCTCCGGTAAAAACTTTTCAACATGCTTCCACCTGTGACCTATTGTTGTTCTCACGCTCTTCTAGGCAATTGTTTACTTTCTTCTAGCTTTGTCTGAAAAAAAAAAAAAAAAGAATGACAGGTGCATGTGAAGGTGGAGTGAGGAAATAGGGAAGTGAAAAATTTCTCACAGCCCAGTCTCCCTTAGGATCAATCTTGGCTCTGCATTTGCATACCAGGGCCACCCAGAAGCTGCTGCCACAGAAATGACTATGTATGCAGGTGATGGTGTTGAACAAACCTGGCGTTCATACCCTGTTGAGCTTTGACAAAGAACATTAATTTCTAAGACTAAGTAAACTTTCTTTAGACATTAATGAAAGACGATTAGTATCTTCAAAGATGGAAAAAGAGACAAAGGCAATATCCCAAGTTACCATTGGAACCAACAGCAAATCCTGAGTCCTGACTTCAAATCCCTCTTCACTTTGCCACCAAAAGATCTGATCCATCTACTCTTGCTGACCGTCAGCCACAGATCGTTGCCTTGTCCTCTAGCAAAGTCAGTACACACCAGAGCCTTGTTGCCTCATCTGAGCACCTAAAGAAAGCCTACAACCTTCTTCTCCCTTTCCAATTGTTAGCTTCCTTATTTATCTCCCTGCACCAAATCTGCAGGTCTCCAGGAGCTGGGAGGGGCAAGATAATTATCAGACGCTATCATTGTGTATGGTCTGTCCGTCCACAACATGGGTTTGTGTTGGTTGGCCCTTCTATCTCTATTCAAAATCATAGCAATTCATTCAGGTGCCGCTGTTCCTTCCCGGCTAATGTGTGATAATGCAGTTGGCCCATTAACACTGCAGCTACATAGCAGATTAGTCACTTTTATGCTGTGCTGCCTGGTGAAAGTATCCATAGACACTTATGGAATTATGGAATCAGGGGCTGGCGCAGCTGCATAAAGCTGGTGCACTGTTTGCAATCATTTCCCGACACAGACAACACAGTCTTGGTTTTCTGTGTGGGTTGGGAGGCTGAACACATTTCCCACCAAGTTGGTGCTTTCTACATGGCTCTCACGTGGGATAAAAAGAGCCTCACTGATGCTCACTTGGGTCTCCATTGGATCTCTCCATTGAGTAAAAAAAAAAAAAGAAAAGAAAAAAGAAAGAAAAAAAAATGATGATCTTCATCAACTCTTCCAAGAAAATAGACTGATAACTTCCTCAAATAAACTGTGGTTTCATAAATACAGGGGTTTTGATTAGTTATAATGGATCTTGAAATCTCTCCAGAACAAGAACTTGTGTGACTATCCTTCTGCAGTATTTAACATTATCGCATATGCTATTAAGCTCTTTGATTTTCATTTTTCCTGAGAAACACATTCTCCTTTTATACAAATATTTCACAGACATCTATGTGTAAATGTTTTAAAGATTTTAGGATAAATGGAATACAAATGTGCAGAAGCTCCTTCCATTTTCACTACATGTCTTAATGTAAGACAGAATTTTCTTGGCACAGATGCCGAGTATATTTCCAAACCTTCTCTAGAGCTGGCTTCTCTGGCCCTCTCAGGGGTGTGCAGGGCATGATGTGAAGCAGCTTCAAGGGCAAAAATAGCTAATAGCAGCTGAAGGAGTCAAACCCAAGATGTCAAAAACCTTGTCCCGTGGTTTAAACTAAAAGCTGATCACATTTCTAGTATGGAACAAGATGAGATATGGCATACTCGTCAGAACGCTGGAGAAAAAAAGTCAGCTTTATTACTGGTGAAACATGGTGAAGAACTCTTCTTAAATGTGTCACCGCAAAAGTGACAAACTCACCCGAGTTTCCATGAGACATCACAGATAGCCCTTGAATTCTGGACTAGGACTGCCATAACAAAGTGGCTTCAACAACAGATTATTTTTCTCACAGTTCTGGAGGCTCGATGTCCAGGATCAAGGTATCGGAATGTCTGGTTCCTTCTGAGGCCTCTCTCCTTGGCTTGTAGGTGGCTGCTTTCTGGCTGTGTCCTCCTGTGATCTTCCCGCTGTGGGTTTTTGTGTCCTAATCTCATCTTCTTATTAGGGCACCAGGCTAAATAGATTAGGGCCCATCCTAAGAGCCTCATGTTACCTTAATAATCTCAGTAAAGACCTTATCTCTAAATAATATCACACTATGAGGTCCTGGGGGTTAGTTTAGGTATATATGAATTTTGAGGGGATGGAATTCAGCCTATAACAGTCCTCCACAAGTGCAGGCTACTTACTACAAGAAGGAGCAAAGGACGTATATCTTTCCTGAGGACAGCTTAGCTCATTGTTTCTCAGTACTGGCTGCATATTAGAAATAGCTAGGGAACTTGTAAAGCTAGCAATACCCAGAATTCCACCCCAGGAGAACTAAGGCTTTATCTCTGGGGGGAGGAGCCTGGACTTGAACATTTTTGTTTATTTGTTTGTTTTTGGTGTGCGGACAGCATTGAGGTCCACAGATTCACTATTGAAAAGAGGCAGAGAGGAAGAAGTTGGGGGACATGTTCTCAATTCCTTCTCTTCATCTCACCAATCACATGAGTTCCTCCTCTTCTCAAGAAAACCAATGAGTAAAGAAAGAGGCCAATCAGCCTGTAGGTATTTCCTTGCAGATATCAGGACACTGTGGATAGGCGGCCTTGTTCAGCAGAAACGCACTGGTCATGCAGGGTCAGGTGGAAGTCTTTCTTTCCCCCCGCGCTCCTGACACCTGCAAGACAGGTTGTGGCCAGTTTCTAATCCTCAAGTCTTGTATTTCAGGATATAGGTACACTCCTTCCCAAACCTTAATTTCAAACCATATTTCTGGGGCAGCACATTGTTCCACCCCGCCTTTGCACGAGACAGTGATACACCACGGAAAGCTGAGATTTAGTTCTTCCCTGCACCCTTCTGGCTACTGGATCTCAATTCTGGGCAGCCGGTCAACACATCAGGAATCCACTAAAGCAAATCGTTTTGCTTCTCCACAGCAGGCTGACTTCAGTAACCACCAAGAATTCATTACTGCTCTGGTTTGTCTACACTCACTAGGAATAAACACCGCTGTGAATTATTTGAAGAAACTCCTTTTCCTATAAATTAGTTTCAATCTATGTTTCAAACAGATTAGCCAGACACAGGAGTGTCTTCTTTTAATCCTTTCCTGTTTTAGGCAAATGAGTATACATGTACCTCCCTTTATAGAGCATATCTAATGAGGAAAGAATGCAGAATTAGCAAATAAATACATACATTAGACCTCGACTATACAGATCTGGGGATGCAGGAAACCTGGTTTTCTCCCCAGCAGCACCATTTATCATTTATACAAAATTTGAGAAAGTCATTTATCTCATCTCTGAAAGATGGAAGTATTGAACTGGCTGTGATTTACATGAGGTGGAATCTCTGTATGAATAATGACAAAAAAAGACAAAAGAGAGATACTGGATATCTTTCATTTAGTTAAATTAACCAAAGTTTTACAGATCGTCTGAGGCACACCAGACACTGTGCTGGCATACAAAGATATAATACAAAAATACGTAGACTGTGACTCTGCCATAAAGGATTTCACTTTTAAACACAGACCTTAGTTAGCAAGGTAGTGAATGAGGGTAGACTATGTCACCACAAAATATACCACGTTAGCATATTGATTCTTTTGAATAAAGTTATTTAAGAAACGGCCTATGTACGAAGGACACTGTGACCCTCCTTTGTCCCTCTGAAAGCAGGAAATAAATCCTCCATGTGAAAGTTCCCCTTCCTGGACCAAGAGGGAAAGAGACATTATTATCACCAGAGATGGAAAATTTAGAGCTCAGAAGGCTATATAAACAGACCTTGTTACTTCTTCACTAATTTACTACTCCTTTGCCTTTCAATTCTTCAAAAGTAGATTTTTTCTTTGTCTGAAAGGTATAAAATCTGCCTGCTTTGGTCACTTGTTTGAGTCTCATATCCCTCTGAGCTCCTGCACCTATGAAATTATTTTTCCCCCTCCTGTTAATTTGTTTTATGTCAATATAATTATTAGGCTGACCAAGGAACCTAGAAGGAAAGAAAGGAAAAGATTTCCTCACCTACAGTAGAAAATAAGGATAATTACAGAGGATGGCTGCTATAAGGAGGTCTTAATTTCTGTAAAAAAAAAAAAAAAAATATTAGGGTGCTGGTTTCATTTATATAAAGTTTTTTTTTTGTTTTTGTTTTTTTTTTTTTGGAGAAAATAAGGAGCACCCTTTCCTCAGAGACACACAAGGTGTAGCAGAGTCAAAAAAAAAAAATGTAAAACAGAAGCCCAAACTGAAAGAACAGTATCAATATTTAATCACAGGAGACAAAGGGTTGTTGAAGCAATAGGTATTAAATGTAATTGAAACAAAATATCCTGATTCTCAATGTGGGGTGGGAAGCAAAGGAAGGCCTGTTCTCTGGGTGTCTTTTCCCCACAGCCTGCTGGAATATTCCCTAAGTGGACTGTGCTGTTGGAACACATCAAATCAATATCCTAGGAAGGGTTAGTGTGTGCAGGGCAGAAGCATACCTTGGGTAATTTCACCTCATGTAACAAATTGGTCTCTTAAGCCATACAACGCAGAAGCATTTTCTTCCTACAAAATGAACAGGACAGAAGAATAATCTAGCTAGCATACTAATAAAGGGAAATAAAGGTGTCTGGGAAAACTCTTTGAAACCCTCAATGGCTAATTTGGGAATTCCAGACTTTGTGTACTAGAGAGACATAGTAAAGATGTTATTAAACAACTCTAATATATGAAATGCATTACATCAAGGATGCACTATTATTTTTGTAATTGCTACTTATCTCAGACCTTTTATTCATTGTCTCAGAGGATATTTCCAAAGCTAATACTGTCACTATAGTCTGATCAGGGTTATATGAGTCTTTCGCTTTCTAATGGAAGGATTACCTTCATGGTGCCTTCTCCTAAACACCAGTTTAATAACTGTGTCTTTTCTGGGAACTGCTATTAATCTGGGGTTCATGGTCCCCCCTCTCCTGAACATCAGTTGAATAATATTGCCTACCCTGAGCCAGGGACAATGGCATTTACATTCTTTAGTATTTCTCATTTTGGATGCCAACCCTGATTACAGTCCTAACCATGTGTGTGTGTGTTTGTGTGTGTGTGTGTGTTTGTGTGTGTGTGTGTGTGTGTGTGTGTGTGAGAGAGAGAGAGAGAGAGAGAGAGAAAGAGAGAGAGAGAGAGAGAGAGAGAGAACGAAAGAGAAAGAGAATAGTCTCAGATTTAGAGTTAACAGTTTCCTCTTTGTTTTTAAAGGTCAATGAGTGTGGCCATGTTTTTGGCCCATAATCAGAAACTCCAGGTACAAACTGTATATGCACCATCAAGCCACCATCACACATTTGGCAGAACCAGACACAGAACCAATATAGTAAAACTTTGCAGGTAAAGGGGAGAGACACAGTGACCCCAGGCTCAGGCACAGCCACACAGCATATGGTCCCTATTAGACACAGATATTCTTAAACACAAGCAATGACACTTATGGGAGACCAGAGGACCCCATAACATATTGTTCAAGTACCGTTAAGTCAATCCAGAGCAGAATTTTATTTCCTCATCACTTTTCTCTTTACCAGAATCGTATTCTGATGTGATACTCAAAATATGCAGCCAAAAACATGTTTTGCAATCTGCTGGACCAAAGTTATTTAAGGGTGGTTTTTCCCAAGAAAGAGAAAACGTCTAAGGAAAAAAATGCATACCCGTTAGCACAGTTCATTTCAATAAATTGAAATGTTCTCATCTTTATCATAACAAACATGGAGATGCTGGGCAAGACCAAACTTTCTTGTGCCTCTGGTGATAAAGCAAAGATTACCATTTAAGGGAAAGGTAATGTATACACTTTCTCTATGGTGCCAAACAATTTTCACATTGATTTGGAAATATATGTCATATTTGTAAAAATAAAATTAGGTATTTTTGAAATAAAGAAAATAACAATGAATATTTCAGTAACATGGATTAATAACTTTTCCTTCTTCCGTTAATTATGGGAGGGAATTGGATTCTGCTGAGTCCCCAGTGCATGCTAGTTTCTACATAGATGCTGTGGGATCTAAGTGTTAATAACATTCCTTTGGGAAGATGGTGAGAGTCTTCAAGTGTCCATAATATCCAGGGTCACCTAGAGTGTGTTTGGTGACAGTGAGGTCTACAGGCTTTTTGCCTATTTTTCCCGGTACCTGAGGTGGTGCAGGCCACCACAGGCCAGGTCCTTGGTCTTCTCCGCTAGCAAAGAGCCTATCTGGAACTCAGAGATGTGTCTGTTACCTCACTGTGGGAAAGACTGGTTGGTTGGAGACAAAAGTACTCCAGGGTTGTCAGATAAAACAGGAGCAATGCCTTTGTAGAAGATTAGGCAGGAATCTGCAATTTAGAATTGAATTCAGAGTGGAACTTTCCAGACAACATTCAGACATTTGCTTGACAATTCATTCAATCAATTAATTCAATAACTGATTTTATAGAGACTTTAGGAGTGACATAAGCTGATCCAATATTGTCACAGATTAGGTTACAAGAGTCCAGGGAAGATAACTTACTTGCCAAATTACACTGCTAATAAATAAATAAGGAGGAATTGATACTAGAACTTCTGGTTTAAAATCCAGTACCTTTCCTCACCATCATATACTTCCTGTGGGGGACCCTAAATTCTTTGCCTGGGTCGGTCTTTTGAAGGTTTATCCAGTCTGCCCGGGGGAGTTTGTTGGGGCACAATTGAACCGCCTCAAAAGAAATACCACATTGCACATTGCCCTGCTACCCGACCTCTGGGCTCACTATTTTTATGACATTTTTATTCATGTGCTGATTAACAACAAATGTTTATGGGGTATATGTTTTGTACCGGTCTGAAATATGATTTACGGGAAACACGTATTTGGTCATTCAGATGATCAAAGTATATTTTTCATTATATATTTGGTCTTTGCCTATGGTTCCTGGCTCGCAGCTCCCAAAACCCTTGGAATTTCCTGAATGATAAGAGCAATGCAAGCATCTTTTACTACAATATTTGGTCTCATCCTCTGTTTCTGTAAAGTTTCGGATCCAGAAAAGTAAAATGAGTGCCTTGTTACTCATAACAAGCCCCTTTTTACACACCTGGGTTTATGTTAATGAGGTGACTTTTGGAAAGTGCCTCAGGATGAGGGCTGGTTGCCAGGGGAACCAACCACAAATGGAGGGTTGAAACTTCCAGTCCCACCCCCTGATTTCCAAGGAGGGGAGAAGGGCTAGAGGTTGAATCAATCCCCAATGTCCAATGATTGAATCAATCATGCCTATGTTATAAACTCTCCACATACACACACCAGAGTGGGCATGGAGAACTTCCAGATTGGGGAATGGTTAGTGAACCAGAACTTTTCCACTTGCCACCGTCAGGCCCCAAATACAGGAGGACAGAAACTCGTTTGTCTAAGACCTCAGCCTTTGTATCTCTTCATTTGGCTGTTGATTTGTATCCTTTAATATTCTTTGTAATAAACCTATAATCTATTGAGGAAATGAATTTCCTGATTTCTGTGAGTTCCAAAGAAGGAGGCCTGGGAACCTCTGACTGATAGTCAGTCAATCAGAAATACAAGTAACTACCTGAACTTGCAACTGGCATCTGAAGTCCAAGTAGGGGGTCCTGGGAACTGCCAAGCTGTAGCCAGTTGGTCAGAAACATAGATTGACAATCTGGGCTTGCAATTGGTATTTGAAGTGGGAGGCTGAGCAGTCTTGTAGGACTGAGCCCTCAACCTATTTTCTGATACTATCCTATATAAATAGTGTCAGAATTGAGTTGAATTATAGGATGCCCAGTTGGGGTCCAGAGAATTGTTGGATGGGTGGGGGAAAGTCCCTACATTCCCACATTGGAATTGATGACTGGAAACTTTTAGTTATTGCACCAGACTTGAGGCTACAAAGTTGAAAAAGACTTGGCCTCTGGACCTGTGGAAATTTGAGTGTACTGAAGGAGTCAGACAATTGGGGGTGGGTGAGTGGGGGAACCCACTGTAATGGATGCTATGAAAGATGTGATCACAGAGACCTATAGAATGCAGGGAAAGAGCATTTGATCAGATGTGGAAGTTAGGTAATATTTACCAGAAGAAATTATCTGCAGGCTGAATTTAAGGAAGAAGAGAAGATCGGTGAAGAAGAGGGTATCGTTAGTACCAGAGACAACAAAATGTTTAAATGCACAGGAATGTGAAAAACAATGCACGGTTCAGGAAAACAACAAGTATTTGCACATGGCTGAAATATGGATGTAGTGAAAGCTGGGACTTGTGAAGTATATAAGTGACAAAATGTGAAGGAGCTTTATTTCATACTGTTAATGGGCTTCAACTGTAATTGGACGGCAACGGGAAGCCACTGAAACGATATGACAAAATACTTTTCTAAAGGTTCGTTCGAATAGCTGTGTGAAAATGAATTAGGGTGGGGAGGGTACTGGGAGCTCAGGGAGATCAGTACAAAGGCTGCTTCTGTGACCCGGAATGTAAGTGTGGTGGACATGCTATGATGTGCCACCCAGATCCCTCTTCAGGGACAAAGAACTTCTTCAGCAGCTGGGAGTGTGTCCAATAGATAGACCACAGCTGTCAGCCTTGTTTGAGGATTGCCTTGACTGAGCAAACTGCTGTGGCCAAGATCAGACCTTCTACCAGGAGCAACTCACATGAATGACAATTCAGTGTGGGAACAAGGGCCCAGCTTCCCCATCCTAACTTGGACAGCTCTGAAGAACCATCCCAGCTACAATGCTCCCTCTGAGGTCATAAAGCCTTCACTGAGACTGCATTACGGCCATGCTTCTTTCTGACCAATTCTGCTTCCTTCCACTCCAGCCCAAAGGGTTGATCCAAAAAGCACTCCCTGATAAATGACCTGAAAACTAATTGCTAATCTCCACCTCACGGTCTGTGTCTCCAGCAAACTAGCCTATGATAGGGTAAGGCTGAAGACCTGTACCAAGACATGGGTATTAAAAAGTGGGGCGAGGTAGAGAACTCATTATATATATATATATATACACATATGTACACATACATATATGTATATACATGTTACATGTATATACATATATGTGTACATGTATGTGTATATGTACATATATGTGTAAAATGAACTCATACACATACACACACGGTAAGATAATGCTTTATATGAGCTCCTTCATATTTTGTCACTTATGAACTTCACAAGCCTTAGTTTTCACACATCCGTATATATAGGAAAGACAGGATGAAGAACCAATGGAGTTCAAAGAGAAGAGACAATTTTTCATGTAAATTATTGATTGAATAATCTTACAATGAGATACCTGTTAGATAAAGGGGGACTATACCACATATGTGTAGACAATTGAATGTTTTACTTGAACCACAGAAAAATGATCTGAGATATTAAACATATAATATCTCAGATCATTTTTCTGTCATATTCTATTATACATTAAATACTATTATATATAGTTATATTCTGTTTGAATCAAAGAACTGAAATATTACATATATTATCTCAGAATAAGTCAGATCATTTTTTCATATTATACATTATATAATATATAATTATATTATATTTCCTATGTAGTCAACACTTAAGATAGTATTAAAAGATAGGTGGTATTAAAATATATTTATTATTTATTTATTTTTATTTTCAGTTAAGTTCACAGCCAACATTATTATATTTTAGTTTCAGTTATATAGCGCAGTGGTCAGACATCAACATAACATACGAAGTGATCCCTCCAATCAGTCCAGTACCAAACTGGGACTATACATAGTTATTACAGTATTATTGACTATATTCCCTATGTTGTACTTTACATCCCTGTGAGTATTTTGTAACTATCAATTCATATACTTCTTATGCATATCATTTTTTCATCTACCCCCAGCCCCCTCTTATCTGGCAAACATCAGCTTGTTTTCTGTATCTATGAATCTGTTTCTGTTTTGTTTCATCATTTATTTTGTTCTTTACATTACACATATGTATAAGTCAGATCATATGGTATTTGTCTTTCTCTGTCTAACTTATTTCACTTAGCATAATACCTGCTAGGTCCATCCATGTTGTCTGAAATGGCAAGGTGTCATTTTTTTTTAATAGCTGAGTAATATTCCATTGTATATATGACTATGTACCAATTTTTCTTTATCCATTCATCTATTGATGGACATTTGGGTTCCTTCCGTATCTTGGCTATTGTAAATAACACTGCAATAAACATAGGGGTGAAAGTGTCTTTTCAAATTAGTGTTTTGATTTCCTCTGATAAATGCCCAGAAGTGGAATTGCTGGCCACTCCAGAAAAAGAGTTCCAAAATTGCTTTGAAGGGTGAACTGGGCCCTGGTGTCAGTGCATAGCTTCCCAAGGAGAGTAATTCAAAGATGACTATGGTGATATTCAGAATGAGGTATGTAGCACTTTTTCTAGGATGAGTTCGTGGACTTAATTGTCAGAACTTTGTATGTAATTTCTTCTTTATCCCAGTCATCTACAAATGGACGCAGAGGTTGCTTCCATAATATGACTATTATAAATAACATGGCAATGAATAGAAGGGTGCAAACCTCTTTTCAAATTAGTGGTTTGGATTTCTTCTGATAAATACCCAGAAATGGAATTTCTGGGTCACAAGTTGGTTCTGTTTTTATTTTTTGAAGAATCTCTGTACAGTGCTCCATAGTGGCTGCACCAATTTTCAACCTCACCAAAAATGTAAGAGCTTCCCCTTTCGTCCACATCCTCACCAACCTGTGTTTGTTGATTTATTGATGATAGTCATTCTGACAGGTGTGAGGTGATATCTCATTGAGGTTTTAATTTGCATTTCCCTGATGATTAGTGATGTTGAGCATATTTTCATATATCTATGTCCTCTTTAGAGAATTGTCTTTTCAGGACCTTTGTCCATTTTTAATTGGATTGTTTGTTTTTGTTTTTTGTTTTTGTTTTTTTTTGTGTGTGTGTATGTGTGTGTGTGATAAATTGTATGAGTTGTTTATGAATTTTGGGTATTAATGCCTTATCAGATGTATCACTGGCAAATATCTTCTCTGATTAGGTAGATTGTCTTTTTTTTAATTTATTGGGGTGACAATTGTTAATGAAATTACATAATTTCAGGTGTACAATTCTGTCTTACATCATCTATAAATCCCATTGTGTGTTCACCACCCAGAGTCAGTTTTCCTTCCATCACCATATATTTGATTGTCTTTTTGTTTTAAAATTACTAAATTTAATACGTAACTCTGTTCGATCAATAAAAGGAGCTTTGAACACTTTTACATCACTCACCTTTCACCTTATGTTTTTATCCAGGAATTCATTCTCTCATTGATATATTTCTTTCTAATTTATTTTTCCTGTGAAAGGATTCCCTCTATCAGTTAATTAACATATCCATCACCTCACATATTTACCTTTTTTGTGAGAACATTTAAGTTCTATTCTCTCAGCAAATTTCAATTATACATGGTGTTATTAACTACAGTCACCATGTTATACATTAGGTACTCAGACTTCATTCATCTTCAAACTGAAAGTTAGTTATCTGACAAATTAAAAATGGTTAATATTATCTTATTAAATCAATATTTGTTTAGATTATCCACCCATTTACTAATTTCTTTGTTAACCACTATTCCTCTCATTTCGGATATTCTATCTGTAATCAGTTTACTTCTTCCATTTCAAAACCATTAAATGCCTGTATGCATGATGAATGCTCTGTTGGTATAATGCTCTCAGTTTGGCTTACCTGAAAATACTTTTATTTCAAACTTGCTTTAAAAGGTTTTTGTTGCAATAGACTACACGCACATAAAAAGCACAGAAACGGAAAGTGCCCCGTCTAAAGAAATTTTAAAAAGTGAAAACAAGCAAGAAATAGGACATTACGCACCATAGCAGCTACCTCATAGACCCTTCCTCTACACTAGCCCCCCAAGCTTAACAATTATCCTGCATTCTGAAAGCATAGGTTAGCTTTGCCTTTTGTCTACTGTATACAATAGAACTACATGTCATATAATTGTTTTATGTCTGAACTACACAGTATATAATTGTTTATATAATTGCATATGTCATATATTTCTGGAAGATATGTTTGTGAGATTCATCATGCTGTCGCATGTCATTGTAGTTCATATTCATGGGTGTAGACTATTCCATTGTCTTATCCATTTGACCAGCAATAGACAATTTGATTAATTTCAGTATCCTTCTACTACAGTGTTGTTATGAACTTTCTTACATATGTCTTTTGATGTACCTAGGTATGTGTTTCTCTGTAATCAAATAGAATTGCTGATTTATAGGTATTCCTATATTCATCTTTAATAGACACTTCTAACACTTTTCCAAAGTTCTGTATCAATTAATGCTTCCATGAGCAGTGTCAAATTTCCAGTAGTTCTACATTATTGGATTTGGAATCGTCTGCCTTTTGTATTTTAGCCATTCTGGAGAGTGTGTGGTTTCCATTGGCATTTCTTTGGCTAATGAGGCTCAGTGCATTTTCATATTTTCATTGGCCATTTGGGAAATGCCTCTTCAAGACTTTGGCTCATGTTTCTTTTGAGCAGTCCGCATTTTCGTATTGAGAAATTGGAATCATTTGAATATTCTAGATGCAAGTCCTTTATTGGATACTACACATATCTTTACTAACACTTTTCATACTCTTAAGAGTGTCTTTTCGTAAATAAAATTTCTTAGTTTTAATGTAGTATAATGTACCAATTATACTCTTTATGGTTAATTGTTGTGTGCATTAAAGAAATTTTTGTCTACCACAATATAATAAAAATATCGTCTTATGCTTTCTTCTGAAAGATTTATTGTTCTATCACCTTTTGAGTTATTGCTCTATTGTGAATTATTTTCCATATATAGTGAGAGGTAGGGGAGATTCCTTTTTTCCATCTGGCTAGTCAATTGGCAACACATTTTTATTGAAATTATTTGGCAACTTGTCTAAGAAAAATGTTCTACTGGAGTTTTTATTGGAATTCCATAAAAATTCTATAAATCGATTTGAGAATAAATATCATAATTTGTGTCAGTTTTTGAACACGGTTTATTTATCCATTTATTAAAGACTTTTTAAATTTCTTCCAGTAATGCTTTGTAGCTTTTATTGCAGAATCTTGCACATATTCATTAGACTAATTTGAGTGTTTATGTTACTGTAAATGGTACAGTTTTCTTTTTTTAATTTTCACTTATGTTGTACAAAAAAAATAGACTTTTGGGTTCATTTTATCCAAGTATCTTGCTAAATTTACTATTAATTCTAATAAGTTATTTATATACAATGTTTTGGTAAACAGTCATGCCATATCTGAATCATTACAGCTTTACATCTACTTTCTAATTTTTTATTCTTTTTTTGTTGTTTCTTTCTTTACTTATTGTACTTGTACAGATTGAATAGTTCTGAATAGAAGTGGAAGGAGTATGTATGTTTGTTTTCCTTCCAAATCCAAGGGGAAAGCTTTCAATATTTAACAAATAAAATATTTGGTTTTCATTACTTTTAAATATATCATTTATTAGAAAAGGAAACTTTATTCTCATCTTAATTTGCTATGTGATTGGTTTTTTAATCATTAATGGGAATTGATTTTTGTCATGTGCTTTCAAGTCCCCTCTCTTGTTTTTTAAACTTCTCCGTGCTTTCTCTCTTTTTATTTTTTTTAATTAAAGTTTATTGGGGTGAAAGTTGTTAGTAAAGTTACATAGATTTCAGGTGTACAATTCTGTATTACATCATCTATATATCACATTGTGTGTTCACCACCCAGAGTCAGTTCTCCTTCCATCACCATATATTTGATCCCCTTTACCCTCATCTACCACTCCCCTCCCCCCTTACCCTCTTCATAAGAGACATTAGTCTTAATTTCCCTTGTGTTGTTTTTGTCAGGATGTATAATCCAGATAATAATGGCTTTTAAAAATGAGTTATGAAATGTTCACTCTTTTTGCATTCTACAGAAGAATTTTTGCAATATTGATGATGCTTCTTCCTTAAATAATTTAGAATAAGTTACTGATAAAGTTATCAAGGCCTGAGAAAGTTTGTTTTTAAATGATTATTTTGTATTTAAATCACTCTTGTTTAGTATATATAGGAATATTTAGATTTTCGATTTCTTCTTTTTTTCAATACTGGCAAATTACTTTTATTTTTTTCAAGGGTATATTAGTCAAAACTGATGGCAATAATGCTGAACAGCTCTAAAACCAAGCAGCTTACCACATGCTTTTATTTTGTGGTTGATTTTCACAGATCCGTGGGTCAGGTATAATTCTGCTGAACTCAGCTGGGCTTCACTCCAAGTTGTAGGTAAAGTTCAGGTCAGCTCCACAGCCTTATTCAGAGTCTACATAGGGCTTGTTTATTTTTTAGTGAATGGAAAAGGGACAAGCAACAAAACCAAACCATGCAAACACATTTAAAACTTTTGGTCACAAATTGGCAGCTCATGTTTCATTGGCCAAATCAAGGAACAAGGCGAAGGCCCAAATCCACATGTCGATGCATTTATCAAGGTGGTAGACAATGTCAAGAGAGGGGAGGGAAAAAAAAGCTGTCTACCACTAAGAAATTATTCTTTTCATCAGAAATTTAAAAATTATTATATTTAACAGATCATATTATTATGTATTTAGTATGTTAAAATTTGTTATTGATTCCTCCGTTTTCATTTCTGCCCTTGACAATCTGTGTCTTTATTATCTCTTTTTCCACTTTTTAAATCTTGTAAGAATTCTCTCAATATTATTATTCTTTCCAAATACCAGCTTTTAGTTTTGTTAATTTATCTCTGCTGTATGCCTTTTATATATTTGATTAATTTATGCATTTATCTTTATTATTTATGTTTATTTTTTATGGGTTTAACTTGCAGCTCTTTTTCTAATTCCTTGAGATAAATTCTTAGATAATTAATTTTTTGCTATATTTGTCTATCTAAATATAGCTTTATGGTATTTCCTAAGTTTTGGTATGTGATATTTTTATTATCATTTAATTTAAAATATGTTTTTCATTTACTTTGTGGCTTTTCTTTGACATGTAGTTTATTTTAAAGTGTACTGCTTAATTTTGTAGTAAGACTTCTCTACTTATCTTTATTCATTTATCTCTGTATTAAATTCATGGTGGTCAGGTAACATATTCTGACTTAGCTCTGTTCTTTGAAATTTGTTGAGGTTTGTATTATGACCCAGCATTTGGCCAAATTGGGGGAAATTTTTCCACATGGATTTGAAAAAAAAATGTATATCCTGGGTCAAGGGTTGGCAAAGTATGACTCCTAAGCAGATTGACTACCTGTTTTTGCAAATGAAATTTTAATTGGAAAACAGTCATGTTCATTCATTTACATGTTATCAATGGCTGCTTTCATGCATAGTGGTAGAGCTGAGTAGTAGTGATAGAGACCATATGGTCTAGAAGTCTAAAATATTTACTATTTTGCCTTTAAGGAAAAGTTTGCCAATATCTGTTGCAGGCTATTGTATCAACATTCTACAAATATCAATTATATCACATTTGCTATTTATGTTGTCTAGATCTTCTATAAGTTTACAACGTTTCATCCTTATTTTAGTTTCAATTGAGAGCTGAGTTTGAGTATCCATGTATAATTGTGGATTTGTCTATTTTTCCTTTTAGTTCTATTTTGCTTTGTATATTTTGAAACTGTGTTAATTGGGTACAATAGATACATGATTATTATATCTTTCTAGTGGGTTGACCCTATTATTTTTATTATGAAATGCCTTCTCTATTTCCTGTATTTTTTTTTTTTTTTTTTAGGCCTAAGTTGTCAAGTATTTTAAAATTACACACATTTCCTGGTGGTAATATCCCTGCCTTGGGGCAAGGATAGTCTTAGTGCTTGCTTGAAAAACATTTTTCTATCCTATACTTTCAATCATTCTGTATCTTTATATTTAAGTCACATTTTTTATAAGTGACATATTTTTGCTTTATCCCTGCTCCAGTCAGGAAATCTTAGTTTATAATTGGATTTAATCTAATTTAATAAATTAAATTTCATACAACTGCTAACATAGTTAAATGTATATCCACCATTTTGCTATTTGTTTTATTTTTGTTCCATGGTGCTTTTATTATTCTTTTTTGCCTGCTTTCAGATTAATCAAATATTTTAATTTATTTTCCCTCCATTAAAAAATATATATACATATATATTTTTGTATATATATATATTTTTGTATATTTTGAATATATATATATTCATATATTTATATATTCACGTATATATGAATATATATATATGTACATATATATATTCATATATATACATATATATATATATATATATATATATATATTCTACTCTTGTTTCGGTGGTAAATGTAGAGATTATAGCATGCTTTCCTAAAGTTTAGTTGAATTTTTAAAATCATTTGATAAAGCACAAACTACATAACACTTCACCTCTATGAAACCCTTCCTGTCTTTTATACTTTACCTTGCATTTAATTCTATATATATTTGTAAACCATTGAAAAATTGTACAAATTCTGACAATTAAGTTCTCAAACTTGCCACTGTGCACTTGCATTGGCAGCACTGTACAAACAGCTCAGGAAGGTTTCATAAGCTTCGTATATCAGTGTCTCACAAGTGTGTTCCTGGCGACGTGTGGCGGTGTCTTGCTGAATGGTGCTCATTATCATTGTTGCGTATTTTTGTGTGCCATCGCGAGAATGTCTGAGCTTGAAGTAGAGCAATGAAGAAACATTAAATTTCTTGTTAAAATTGACAAGAATGGAAGTGAAATCAGGGACATGTTAGTCCAAGTTTATAGGGATAATGCCATGAAGAAAACAGCAGTGTACAAATGGATTAAACGTTTTTCTGAGGGGAGAGAACGCATCACTCATGAGGAGAGGTCAGAGTGGCCAGCAATGAGCAGAACTGATGGAAACATTGCAAAAATTCATGGAATTGTGCATCAAAATCATTACTGACTGTGAGAAGCATAGCAGACCAAGTAAATATCAACAGAGAAACAGTTAGGAAAATCTTAACTGAAAATTGTGGCATGAAAAAGGTGTGTGCAAAAATGATTCCAAAGGAGCTCACCGATGAAGAAAACAGAGAGTTGAGGTTTGCCAAGACCTTTTACAGAGGTAAGACGATGTTTTGGGCCATGTTATCACTGGCAATGAAACATGGGTGTACCAATATAACCTTGAAACAAAGAGTCAAAGTGCATAATGGAAGTCAGCCAATTCTCCACGACCAAAAATTTTCTGTTAGTCCAAATCAAGAGTTAAAATGATGTTACTACCCTTTTTGATATCAGAGGGATTATTCATTAGGAATTTGTACCAACTGGACAAACAGTTAACCGAGTTTACTATTTGGAAGTGATGAAAAAGCTGCATGAAAAAGTTAGACGACCTGAACTTTTCTCCAACAATTCATGGCTCTTGCATCACGACAATGCACGAGCTCACACAGCACTGTCTGTGAGGGAGTTTTTAGCCAGTAAAGAAATAAATATATTAGAACACCCTCCCTACTCACTCGATCTGGCCCCCATGACTTTTTTCTTTACCTGAAGATAAATAGAATATTGAAAGGAAGACATTTTGATGACATTCAGGACCTCAAGGGTAATACAATGACAACTCTGACGGCCATTCCAGAAAAAGAGTTCCAAAATTGTTCTGAAGGGTGGACTAAACACTGGTATCTGTGCATAGCTTCCCAAGGGGAGTACTTTGAAGGTGACAATAGTGATATTCAGCACTTGAGGTATGTAACACTTTTTCTAGGATGAGTTCTCGAACCTAATTGTCAGACTTCGTATTGCTAGTTTTGTACCACCTGCTGTCATCTGCTTCTGATTTGTTCCAGCTCCACGTTTCCCAAACAACAGCCTGGGATATTCACTAGAACTTCTCCCCACTGATAGGTCCCCAAATCTGATCTCTTTCTTCTCAGCAACAGGAGACTACCACAGTTTTTACAGTGTCTTTTTAATTGGCCTGTTAGCCTCCTGCCCTAAGCAGTCTCAGAATTCGTTATATGTCTGGAAGAAAAAAAAAAAAAACGGCATTTAGGTTCAGGTTTTCACCCCTCCCTTCTCACTTAAGCATCTGGCCCCTCAAGTCTGTAATTTTTCTTTCTGTAGCCCACTGGACTATCAAAAGTTGCTCTATTTTCTCCACCTACCGTGAGTGACCCTGTGCCTAGGCTCTTTGCTTGGCACATCACCACAAATTAGCAAACATTATGAGGTTAAAATCTGCTGTGGAATGTTAATTAAATTCTTCCCAAGCTTTCTTCCTTTCTAATTTTTTTTCCCTTCCTAACCTGATTACATTGCTAGTTCTAAAGTTTCCTCAAATAGGTGTCTGTATAGATTTTTTTCTGCTTTTCCAATTGTTCTTGGCAAGAACATTTCTGCCACAGACCATTTCATCATACTTGAATTGTGATGTCTTTCTACTATATCATCCATTTTGGTTTTACTAATCTTTCACTTCTAGAATTACATTAGATGTATTTAAAAAAATCTACATAGTCAGACTTTCAACACTTTGTTTTCTTTAAACATGCAAAGCATGCTTATTACCTATTATTTTCTTTTAATTGCCATTTCTCCATTCTTTGCCTTCCCGAGTCTGCTGCCAGTAGTCTTCGCTATCTCCTAGTCACGGTTCCCTGTTTCTTCTGAGTTTTGGCATTTTTGCTATGAGCTCTCGCTCTTTGGAACTTTATCTGTGGGAACTTTTTGATACCTGATTTGAAGACGTGCTCTTTCAGAGAGAATTTTAATTTGCTTCTGACAGGTACCCTCGGATACCACCCACCAGTGCCTTATGTTGCCCTCAAAACAGAGAGGCTCAAAGACATCAAAATTCATTATTTGCCCTCAGGCAAAAAGCTAGTTTCAGTACCCATTGACTTCTATGAATTCTCCTTTTTACTCCAGTTTGGACTTTTAGAATTTTCTTTGTTTTATTGCCAACTCAATGATGCATTTAATATATTTTAACCTTTTACAGTGATGTCAAAAACAGAAACAGAATCCTGCATAAAAATAGTACATATAGTTTAATGTATAAAGTAAACACCCTTATGCCAATACTTAGGTCAAGAAATAGAACTTTACCACTGTCTCCATCTGCTTTACATCAATTACATCAATCCTCCCTTCCTCTCCAAAAATAACCATATCCTGACTTTTATAGTAATCACCTTCTTGCATTTTTATATAATTTAATCCCCCAAAGGTAGATTTATAGACATTAAAATTTAATCATGTCCATTTCTTTATTTGATTTGTCTTTGATGTCTTTTATAATTTACAGGGTTCTTCATACAACCCTTCCTTTTTCTTATAGTTCATCTATTGAAAACAAAAATCCACAGAGGATTTTGCTGATTATATATTTATGGTGATATTCAACATGTTCTTCTGTTCTCTGTATCTGCTGCAAGCTGTTAGCTGAATCCAGAGGCTCCATTAGGTGTAGGTTCCATCTCTTCGGCTGGTCTTTAGGTGGTGTGTGTACTTTCATCATGAGTCACGTAATGTCTGGTTGTCTCTCTTTTTGTGATATTATCATTTTTATGTTCAGTGCATTGATCGCTACACTAATTGGAGGGGTTGTCAATGATGATATTCTTATTTTATTATTTCTCTTGCACTTATTAATTGGAATCCTTTTATAAAGAGATACTTTTCATCAACTAGCTGATTATCTAGTGACACAGTTTACATGGGAAGGGCAAAATAATGCTTGATCTATTTATACACCAGTTTTTACTAGAGTGAATTGATTTCCTATTGACCTGAAGGTGTCTAATTAGATTTTTGTGTGTGTGTATGTATATAATTTTATATTTATTATATTTTATATATAAAATATGAGTACATATACATACACATATGAGTAGCAGTGTGTATATAAGTAGGAACTCATAGATTTAAATATATTTGATCAATTTAAATCCATTGAAAATATTATTTTTGATCATTGAGAGCTTCTTCAAGTTGCCTCCAAAGTCCTTTCAACAGGACCCCAGATGTCCTAGGCTCATCTTATAGATTTCATGCCCCAGACCGAGAATCAGCTATTTTTCCAAGAAGTCTTGTTTTTCTCAGTGGGAAATCCTAGTTTAAAACTACAATTGGAGCGATATAAATGCTCATTTTATTTGGTTGATCATTTTTTTATAGACCTTGTAGAGGTAGTTGATGTATAGTTTATCCAGATTTGTTTTTCTTGCAAGAGAGTTTTTCAGGTTATTTAGTCTGACTTATTGCAAGAAAAGTGTTTAACTTAGAATGTTATACTATATTTCTACAGTGTGTCTAGTAATCTACAGCTTAATACACATGGCTATATTAATTTTTAAAGTCAATTTTCTATTTTTGAACATTTAGTATTTTTCCCCCAAACACTAGATTTGTATAAACAACACTTCCTGTAACTAAAGTCTTATATTTAATCCTAATGATTCTCTTAGTTAAAGTTTCCTTAGGTGGAATTGCAGTTCAGATTTTCTGATTACAGTATTTTAATGGCTTTGGAATAGATTTCAAGCCTCTTTGTGTCATTGTTTTGTTTTGTTTTGTTTTTCCTATTTTACTTAATGGTAAAGAGTAGGGTAGAGAGTAACCATGGGACATAAGTACTGTAACATTTTTAACTGTAAATTAACATATTGGCAGAGTCTGGCTTATCAGTAGGTCTGACAGGAACTTAGTATATTAGCTGCCACTAGAAACTAGTCAGCACTAAGCAAACCAATAAAACTCAGCCCCAGAATTTTTATCAGGAAGAAGCAACCCGTGGATCTGGGTTGTCCCTGAGCAGCCAGAGGGATACCCAAGACGTGGACTTCTTAGTTGGGGCTAGAACAAAGGAGATGCAGATACTGAAATAGCCCCTTTAGTGTAGAAGCTGCAGACTAGTTACTGAAACAAAACAACACTCTCGCTCCTCATCTGCTCCCCTTTCCACCACTGAGAGGCAGCCTAGACTCTGGGCATCACCCTCCACCCCCTTCAACCCGCACACACCATTTGCAACCTTTTCTCAGCAATCCGGGAACTGTGTTGGGAACACAGACTTTGGGGACTTAGTCGCTGCACCCCTCAGAATTAGCCCTCCTCACCTCTGCCCAGGTGGCAGTGCGTGCGATGGTGTCTGTGGAGCGGTGTACACACACCGGGGTGGGAACCTCTCTGTGTCCTTGGCGTGGAGCCTGGCCTGGATGTTAAGAAAGGGATGGGCTTTCTTGGGAAGACGGGGCATGTACTGTGCATCAGAGGCCATTTCACAAGGCGGACATCATGAGGGAAGGGGGTCAGGTATTAACACAGCTGGCAACCCACAGTGTTAAATTGTCCGTAAAAGCGCTTGTTAAAGGCAGAAAAATAAAATGCAGCCCTTCTGCAGACACTCCATGCGCTGCTTATTCAGGAATTTCACAAAAGCTCAAGGCCTGTAATGAGGCCTCTGGTGTTCCTCGGCGTCCCACTCAGCGTGACCCGCACGCCACGTGATGCCTGTACATTGCGGCCTAATTGATGAGGTTTTGATGCTTAAATGGAACTCTGATTGCTGAAGTTTCTAGGAACTGCTGCCGGTTAGAGCTCCAAGGTGAGGGGGGATTTTTACACTTCGTTCCCAAAGCTCAGCTCATGACTGGTATGGAATGAAAACTAACTTAGGAAAAAATGGAAATGAGGAGAGGAATGCATGCCTCCAGGCCAAATTCTGCAATCTGATAGTCCCTCCACAGGAGGAGACCAGAGAACAAATGGCCCCTAGAATACCTTTTGCTCATTCAATGCCTGAAGACTAGTCAGCTCATTCCTATTCAGCCTGTGGATGGTGCATCTGGTTCTGGAAGGTTACATTAATCGAAAAAGCAAATGCCTTAAAAATGAGGTCCTGTAGTCGCATCTCCTTCAACTGTAAAATGTTTTCCTCATGGTATGGAAGTGGACAGACGCATTCCCATTTTGGTTCAGCCACTTAATAGCTGTAGGCAAGGCTCTTTCTTCTCTGAACCTCATTTTCATCATCTGTAAAATTCGAGGCGAACGGGTGCCTTGCAACATTATTGTGAAGATTAGAGGAAACAATAAATACACGCAAAGTAGTCTGGCTCACAACAGGGAGTTTAGACCCTTACCGTCCACTCTTCATGTCTGCTTCCTTGTTGTTGTGACTGGTGGCAGCTGAGCTGGTGGTTCTGTCTGAATAATATTGACCACCAAAACAACAACTGACTTGGAGGCTTACCGTATGCCGGGCACCATGCTGAACATGGAGCATCACATGTCACCCTCTCAGCATCTGACACAGACAGTGGAGCAGTGTCCCTCTTCTTGGGTACACTCTTCCTACCATTTGCTCCCTCCCATTCTTATCCCCTGGCTCCTTTGCCAGAAGGGCGGTACAACGGTTAGAGCTTGCGCTAAGCCTGGATTCTAACTGCTAGGTCGATTGCAGGGCATGAGGCACAGTGTTGCTGAAGTCTGGGTTATAAATTCAGGTGAGTCAAGAAGCAGGGAAGGTCTGAAAGGACCAGATGAAAGTGTAAGAAGATGCAGATCTGAGGATAAAAATTCTGCAGCATGCAATTGTCAAGATGGCTCAAGAGAGATTCAGGGGGAAGATCTTAAAAATCTTCCAAAAGCCAACCTTCTTCAGAGCAGAGGTGTATTTATGGTACAGGCTCCCTGCTGCTTTCCCAAAGTTCACCACTGTACTTTTACAAAAGACCTATATTAGTACTTACTTGTTTTCACTAACTGACAGAAATCCAGAGAGGATTTTCACTTTTATGAAAAAAGACAAAAAGTGAACATAGCATTTAGCATTCTTTTTTGCAGTGACAGTGGACCCCACAAAGTCTTTCCCGCGGAACCACACTCAGCATCTCAGCCTCAAGTCTCCAGGGCTTTGAACTGTGTCTGTGAGCATCTGTGCTTTATCTTGATTTATTTTGTGCATCCGTAAGCAAGATGTGTCCTAAGGTAATTGCTTTCACTTTATGCCATTTGGGCTTATGAAAGTTTTCACAGGAACACTGCTTTCGGATAGTGGGCAACCTCTGTTTCTTAGGCTGAGCCTCTGAGGAGGAAGGCTCTGAGGTGGTTCTGACAAAGGCAAGCTCTGAGACTCCTTCCCCTGGTAGGATATGACTGTTCTTCCCTTTGTTTTTGTCTTGGTTTTGCCTTTGTTTTGAGAAAACTTTCATTCAGTATAGGCATGAGAGGTGGGCATGTAATCTTTCCCCTAGGCTAAACCTTTCTAGCAGACTGGGCATTATGGCTGATGTGAAGTCACGCAGATCCAACTGCACAACACACTCCCATTCATACCCACAGCCTTTAAAATAAAATGTCATAAAATAGCCAACAGTCATTTTCTCACTTTCTCATTTACCAACCAGTACTCAGTCTAGTGCCATCTGGATGCTGCCCCATATAACTGCTATGGAGCTTAGCTTCCAAGACCCAAGTGACCAACAGTCTATTAATTGCTAAATCTTAGGATTGCTTTTCCATTTTTATTTTACGTGCCTTCACTGAAACATGAGTGGCCACTGAAAGGAAATTCTCTCCCTTGTTTTCTTTCCTGACGAGACTCTGCTAGTTTTCTTCCCACATTCTATCCTCTCTACTCACTTGCTCAAAGACGTCCACAGTTACAAATCTTTGATTTCAGGAGGACTGCAAAAGTGACTCAGCTTTGTTCATCTATATTTGTACCTCCTTGACTGGTCCTCTCATTTCCTCATCTTTGCTTTCTGTTTTCCAACTCATTTTTGTTGTTTGTTTGTTTTGTTTTGTTTCCTCTACATATTGTATGGGCTCCTCAATGCTATCCTCTAAACTTCTTAGTTTTCCCATTCTGCTACATTATATTTTTATGATTTCCAGGGCCTCCTTTTGGAGCACCCAGTGATTCTTTACTTGGCATCCTATTCCTGTTTCATGATTGCATTTTTTTCTTATTTCAAAGCAGAGAGATAAGAAGGTTTTTGTTTGTTTCTTTCTTTCTCTGCATAGTCTCTGTTTTTATTCTTATTTTTATTTTTTTGGGGGGGTGAGGACTGTGTCTATTTATATCTGTTTTGGTTTCTATATTTCATATTATAAAGTATCCTCAGCTGATTGGTAATCCTTGATTTTCAGCTCTTATTTAGTCAACCGTACAAAGCTCATTTGATTCTCATTGGAGTGTACGGCTGTGGATTGTAGACTGTAAGGTATCTGGCTGGGCCAGTTAGTGGGGAAATCTCTTGCACTGATTTCCTTAGGTCTTTCCTCTTGGCATGGTCAGATTTCACAAAGAAGACACTGTTAGTCTCTTGCTTAGTGGCTGAATAGCTAATTGCCCACCAGAATGGTAATCATTCTTGGAGCTGAATAGAAAAATAGGACAGGAGTTGTCAGTATCCAGTACCCATACATGTACTTAAGTCCCATGTTTTAAGTATACCGACTCCTGTCCTAACTGTGCCTGGTGCCCACCAGTAAAGGGAGGTGCTATTGTGTTCTCTCGAAATACAAATCTCCAATCTTGTACCAGCATGAGAAAAAGACTGGCAACAAGCTAAACCAGGTTGGTGAGAAGATCTGACTGCTTCTTAATCTATTTTTAACCAATCCTCATTAATTTAGCTCCTTTTCTTCAAACTGGTTTTTACATGCCTGGTTTCCCCAATTATTGTGTCTTTTGGAGATTCTGGTATAAATTGGGTTTGCTTTTGGCTTTCTCTCCTATTTATTTGGAATTCAGTTTTCTCAAGCTTCAAAAATATTTCATTCATTGTCCATTTGATTGACATCATTCAAAATTTTGCTATTAACTTTCCTATCTTTGAAGGGTTTAGCTTTTACAGTACCTCCAGAGTTATTTTAGTGAGGTTTCAGGATGGAATAGAAGTAGTTGTATGCGGCCAAGCATCTTGCCCTATCCTCTTTTATTTTGTATTCACCTGAATTAGTAGTACATGTTCACAGAGCAGTACAATTTCTGAGACTCTTCATTTCTGAACATATCTTTATTTAGTTATCATATCTGAATGATAATATGGCTGAAATAGCTTTTTTGTTGTTGTTCAAAAACTATTTTTCCTCATTACTTTCAAGATAATCCCCATTGTCTTATAGAAACAAAAGGTGTCAGTGATAAATCTTATTTCCATCTCCTTCTCAATCCTTTGTAGGTCGTCTTCTCAAAATCTCTGTAAGCTATTATGAATTTTATTCTTTACTCTTCTGAAATTTCTCTAATTCTCAATTTGCTGTTAAACGCATGCTACAACTTCTGCATCTATCCCCAATGTCTCCTAACCTTTCCTGCATTTGGAGGACGAGGCCTCCACTGGATGTGTGCCTCACTAGTGGGATCCACACCTATGGTCACTCTTCATTTCTTTAACGTGTTAGCGTTGACTCTTCGTTCATTCTAACTGGTACTTAATACCACATGCCAGGAATCCTGTTTTATCATATAGTAAAAATACCTCCCTCTGTTGTTTTCTGAATTGCCTCTTTCTAGTGTTGCTCTTCCTCAGATATTGACACTTCATCTTGAAGTTCTCTTTTTGCCTGACTTAAAATGTTGGTCTCCTGTGATGATGGAAAGTTTCTGCTACTGGGTAGATAGTCGAGTAGCTACCCTGTGGTGAGATAAGGCTTTTTTTTTTTTGTCACCTGAAACAGGGCACTTCTCCTCCTCTCCAGCCTCAGTCTTTGGTGGAACCTGAGTGCAGGAGCAGGTAGAGGATTGAGGTAGAGGCCAAACTTCCTGGTTGTTCTTTTTGTTGTTCTCCAACCAACCTTCCATGGGTCTTTTTGCCTCTGCTTTTTAAGTATCGCATCTTTGAGCAACAACTTTACATCCACTCCCACCTGTGCATTAGTCCTCTCCCAGTGAGTTTTGGGCTTGGTATCCTCATCCATTCTAATCCCATCTGCATATCATTTTGAGAGATTCTTCATAACATCTGATCCCTTGCTGGCACCCCTTCTCACTTTCCATTATTATTATAGAATTTTAAAATATTTTTAAATTATTTTTTCTATAATTTCTGTGGATTTGTGGGTTAAAAAAATATAGTCTGCATCTTACCTCATGCAAACATCTTTATCCATTCCAATATTTTTTTTTTCAAAAATATCTTCCATATTCACTTTTCTGCCCACTTCAGCTTGGCCCCCAACTCATTTCACCACACAAACTGTCCTTGCTAAGGTAACCAATATCCTCCACAGTGAAAAAAGTTAATGGAAATTTTTAATTCTCATTAGATCCCTCAATAGACTTTAACTTATTCAACAATAACCTCCTTCTTTTTGCTTAGCTCTTGTGCCAGCATAACATCATTATTTCCCTCCTATCTTTCTGGTTGCTCCTTCTCAATCAATTCTGCTAGTTACTCTGTCCCTACCCAATCTGTGAATATTCGGATTATGTGGGGTTTAGTTCTGAGACGTCTTTTCTTTCTTTCTTGGTGACTTTCTCTATTTAATATTTTTTAATCCCATCTAGGGAACTTCTTGTCAAAATGGCAGAGTAGGAAAATGCTATGCTTGCCCCTTCCCATGACCACATTAAAATTACAACTAAATTATAAATCAGTCAACCTGGAGAACCATCTGAAAACTGGCTGAACAGAAGTCCTATAACTAAGGATATACAGAAGAAGTCACGTCTAGACTGGTAGGAGGGGTGGAGATGTGGAATGGTTTGGCCCCACACCCATGTGTGGCATTTGAGAATTGGGAGGAATATCTCAGCTGCAGAGAACCACCCAGAAGAATGAGGGGTTCTAGCCCCATACTGGGCTTCCTGGCCCAGAGCACCAGTGACAAGACAAGAAACCTCCACAATATCTAGCTATGAAAATCAGCAGAGATTCAACTATCTGAATGAGACAGAAGGCTACTGGAAACCTGCATGTCCTCTTAAAGGGCCCACACACAGATTCTCTTGCTTCCAGACACTCACCCTGGGCTTTGCTGTAGGGACAGTGGCTTGGGACGTGCCAGAGAAATATAGATATTGAGATGCGTGGCTTTAAGATGAGGGCTGGAGTGACACCACCATGGTCCCTGTGTTGAGCCCTCCTCCTGTGCAGCCTGCAGAGTGTGTGCCATCTTTCCTGGGTTGAGTCCTTCACGCACAGGGCCAAATCTAAATCTCATTGGCCTGGTGAACTCTACTCGCTCCACCTAGGTGACTCTCTGGGACCCTGCAAAACCCAACTTGCCCACTGCCAGAGACTATTTCAGCAGTAAGCTGCTCATAATGTCCCAGCCTACAGTCTTTTTGGAAAATTCTCAGGGACCAGAAGGCCCTAGGTGGGCAGCAGCTGACTTTGGTGTGCTCTCTGCTTTTTGCTGAGTGGCCCCCAGGCTGAGCACTGATACCAAATCTGAATCTGTATTAACCTGGCAAACACAACTTACCCCATCTTTTTGACTCCCTGAGACCACACCTCACCCCACTCATGTACCCCCAGGCTTCTTTAACAGCTGAGCCTTACAGGCAGCTGGCAGGTGGCAGCAGGCCTTGGGGTGTCCTAGGCCTTTTATTGAGCTACATGAGGCCTGGTACTTGTGTCAGCCGGCTTCAGTTTGCAACATGGCCTCTCCCACACACCTCCAGGTCCAACATAGGCAGAGATCAACAACAGAATGAACTGTAGCTTCAACCAGGTGGCTACTCATGGCTAGTCATAGTCAGTGGCTGGATGTAGCCTCCTGTACCAAAGCTCTTCCCAAGAGGCACCAAAACTAACACACACCCCCAGTGACTAGCTTCCGACCACAATGGAACAGCCGCCTATTAGCCCCACAAATGACATACCCACAGGATGGTCTCAGCAGGCACCAGAGCCCAGTGGGGCATATTCCATTCTGTGGGGGCAGCTCTCAAACATCAGTGCATACAACATAGTTGTGGCCAACCCTCAGAGCCAAGCAGCCTGATGGTCAATCCCATCAACCAATATACCAATAGTAATCAAGGCTCAACTACAATAGGAGGGCACACACAACCCACGTAAGGGACACTTCTGAAGCATTCATCTCAGGTGATCAGGGAGACTGCTCCACCAAGCCTAACTACATAAAACCACTCTAAGCAGACCAGGATGACATAGCACCTCTCCCTAATACACAGAAACAAACACAGAGAGGCAACCAAAATGAGGAGACAAAGAAAAATGTGCAAGATGAAAGAACAGGAGAAAACTCCAGAAAAAGAATGAAAAGAAATGGAGGCAAGCAATCTACCAGATGCAGAGTGCAAAACAGGTTAAAAAGATGCTCAAGGAACTTAGTGACAACTACAACAAGGAGATGGTAAGCATAAAAAAGGACATAAAAAATACTTAAAAAGAACCCATCATAAATAAAGATTACATTAACTGAAATGAAGTATACACTAGAAAGAATCAAGAGTGGATTGGATGAAGCAGAGTATCAAATCAGCAATTTGGAAGACAAGCAGAAAACACCTAATCAGAATAGCAAAAACAAAAAAGAACTTGAAAAGTAAGGATAGTTTGAGGAACATCTGAGGAAACACTAAGTATAACAACATTTGCATCATAGAGGTACAAGAAGGAGAAAGAGAGAGCAAGGGATTCAGAACTTACCTGAAGAAATAATGACTGACTACTTTCCTAACCTGGCGAGGAAAATAGACATACAAGTCCAGGAAACACAGAGTCCCAAAAAAGATGAATCCAAAGAGGCTCACACCAAGACACATCATAATTAAAATGCCAAAGATTAAAGACAAAGAAAAAATCCTAAAAGAAGCAAGAGAAGGGCAACTAGTAACTTATAAAGGAGCTCCCATAAGATTGTGAGCAGATTTCTAAACAGAAACGTTGCAGGCCAGAAGGGATTGACACAAAATATTCAAAGTGCTGAAAAGTAAGGACCTATAACCAAGGCCACTCTAGTCAACAAGTCTATCATTTAAAATAAAAGGGATAAAGAGCTTCCTAGACAAGTAAAATCTAAAGGAGTTCATCATTACCAAACCAGTATTACAAGAAACTCTTGTAATACTCTTCAATAGTCTTCTTTAAGAAGAAAAATGGGGAAGAAAAATAACATAAAAGTGAGTAATAAAATGACAGTTACTATGTGCCTATCAATAATCACTTTAAATATAAATGGGTTAAATGCTTCCATCAAAAGACATAGGGTATGGGCTGGCCTGGTGGCTCAGGCGGTTGGACCTCCGTGCTCCTAAGTCTGAAGGCTGCTGGTTCGATTCCCACATGGGCCAGTGGGCTCTCAACCACAAGGTTGCTGGTTCAATTCCTAGAGTCCCGCAAGGGATGGTGTGCTGCGCCCCCTGCAACTAGCAACGGCAACTGAACCTGGAGCTGAGCTGCACCCTCCACAACAAAGACTGAAAGGATAACAACTTGACTTGGAAAAAAGTTCTGGATGTACACACTGTTCCCCAATAAAAGTCCTGCTCCCCTTCCCCAATAAAATCTTTAAAAAAAAGACATAAGGCAGCCAATGGATAAGCAAAAAGACCTATACATAAGCTGAGTACAAGAGACCCATTTCAGATCAAAAAACACACACAAACTAAAAGTAAAGGGATGGAAAAAGATATTTTGTGCAAACAGAAATAAAAAAAATCTGGAGCAGCAATACTTATATCAGACAAAATAGACAGTAAAACAAAGTCTATAATAAGAGACAAAAAGGGTCATTACACAATGATAAAGGTATTAATCCAAGAAGAGGCTATAACCCTTCTAAATATTTATGCACCCAAAATAGGAGCAACTAAATATATAAAGCACATATTGACTGACATAAAGGGAGAGAGTGACAATAAAATCAGAGTAGGGGACTATAACAACGCATAGACATGAAAGGACAGATCTTCCAAAAAAATCAGCAAGGAAACACTGGCGTTAAATTATAAAGTATACCAGATTAATTTAATTGATATTTTTTAGAGCATTTTACCCAGAATATACTGTGTTTTCCTGAAAATAAGACCTTGCTGGACCATCAGCTCTAAAGTGTCTTTTGGAGCAAAAATTAATATGAGACCTGGTATTATATTTATTAGAGTATACTATAGTATAGTATAGTATTGTATATTATAGTATATTATAGTATATTTATTATATTATATTATATTATATTATATTATATTATATTATATTATATTATATTATATTATAAAGACCTGGTCTTATATTAAAATAAGACCAAGTCTTATATTAATTTTTGCTCCAAGACGCATTAGAGCTGATTGTCCGACTCGGTCTTATTTTCAGGGAAACATCGTACATTCTTTTCAAGTGCACATGGAACATTTTACAAGGTAGACTACATGTTAGGCCGTAAAACAAGTATCAATAAATTTAAGAAGATTGAAATCATATCAGGTGTCTTCTCTGACTACAATGATTTCAACTTAGAAATCAATTACAAAAAAAACCCTGAAAAACACACAAACATGTGGAGGCTAAATAACATGCTACTAAGCAATGAATAGGTTAACAATGAGATCAAGGAAGAAATCAAAAGATACTTTGAGGCAAGTGAAAATGAAAATATAATGACTTAAAATCTGTGGGACATAGCTAAAGCAGTCCTAAGAGGGAAAGTCATAGCAATACAGGACTCTCTGAAGAAACAAGAAAAATTTCAAATCAACAGTCTAACCTTACCTAAAGGAGCTAGAAAAAGAAAAGCAAATGAAACCGCAAGTGAATAGAAGGAAGGAGATAATAAAGATCAGAGCAGAAATAAACAAAAAAAAGTAAAAAGAAAATCAGTACAAATGATCACAGAAACCAAAAGATCTTTCTTCAAAAAGATAAAAAATTGATAAATCTTTTTTGGTTCTTTGAAAAGATAAAAAAATCGATAAATTGACTCATCAAGGAAAACAGTGAGAGGACTCAAATAAATAAATCAGAAATGAAAGAGGAGAAGTGAAAATGGACATCACAGAAATACAAATAGTATAAGAAAATATTAAGAAAAATTGGACAATCTGAAAGAAATGGATAAATTCTTAGAAATATGCAATCTTCTAAGACTGAATCACAAAGGAACAGAAAATCTGAACAGATTGATTACTACTAACAAAATTAAATCAGTAATCAATAAACTCCCAACAAATAAAAGTGCTGGACCAGATAGCTTCACAGATGACTTTTACCAACATTCAAAGAATTAATACCTGTCCTTGTCAAACTATTACAAAAAATTCAAGAGGAGGGAAGACCCCTAAGGTCATTTTACAAGGCTACAATTACTCTGATTCCAAAACCAGACAAAGACATTACAAAAAAAAAAAAAAAGTATAGGCCAATATTCCTGAGGAACATGGATGCAAACATCCTCAACAAAATATTAGCAACCTGAATTTAGCAATACATTACAAAGACCATACACTGTGATCAAGTAAAATTTATTCTTGGGATGTAATACTGGTTCAATAGCTGCAAATCAATTAACATGATACATCACATAAACAAAATGATGGATTAAAAATCATACGATCATATCAACAGATGCAGAAAGAGCTTTTGACAAAATCCAGCATCCATTTATGATAAGAACACTCAGCAAAGAGGGAACAGAAAGAACATACCTCAACATAATAAAGACCATATAAAACAAGTCTATGGCTAACGTCATCACTCAATGGTGAAAAGCTAAAAGCATTCTCCTTAAGATCAGGAATAAGACAAGGGTGTCCACTTTCATCACTTCTACTCAACACAGTATTGGAAGTCAAGAAAAAGAAATAAAAGGCATCCACAATGGAAAGGAAGTAAAACTGTCATTATTTACAGATGGCATGATGCTATCATATACAGAGAGAACCCCAAAGATTCCACCAAAAAACTATTAGAACTCATAAATGAATTAAGCAAAGAAGCAGGATACAAAATTAATATTCAGAAAATGGTTATATTTTTATACACCGATAACTATCAGAAAGAGAAATTAAGAAAATCCCATTTACAATTAAAAACAAACAAACAAACCTAGGAATAAATTTAACCAAGGAGGTAAAAGATCTGTTCTCAGATAATTATAAGACATTGAAAAAATAAATTGAAGAAGATAGAAATAAATGGAATCATACACCATGCTCATGGATAGGAAGAATTAACATCATTAAAATGTCCTTACTACTCAAAACAATCTATAGATTCAATGCAATCCTCATCAAAATACTAACAGCATTTTTCATAAAACTAGAACTAATACTCCTAAAATGTATAAAAGACCTTGAGTAGTCAAAGCAATCTTGAGAAAGAACAAAGTTGGAGGTATCACACTACCTGATATCAAACTATGCTACAAGTCTATGGTAATCAAAACAGCATGGTACTGGCATAAAAATAGACACATAGGTCAGTGGGAGAGAATAGAGAGCATAGAAATAAACCCCTGTTTATATGCTCATTTAATCTGTGACAAAGGAGGCAAGAATATACTATACAATGGAGTGAAGACAGTCTACTCAAAAAATGATGTTGGAAAAACTGGACAGATGCATGCAAAAAAATAAAACTGAACCACCTTCTTACTCCATATACAAGAATAACTCAAAATAAATAAAAGACTTAAGAGCAAGACTCAAAACCATAACATTACTAGAAGAAATCATAGGCAGTAAAATCTCTAACATTGCTCTTAGTAATATTTTTTGGATATTCTCCACAGCCAAGGGAAATACAAAACATAAATAAATAAACAAATAGGACTACATCAAACTAATATTTTTTTGCAAAGCAAAGGAAATCATCAACAAAACAAAATATAACCTACTGAATGGGAGAAGCTATTCACCAACTGTACGTTAGACAAAAACATTACAAGGGAAATTAAGACTAAGAGAGAACTTGACAGCACATGACAAAAATCAATCCCCATTAATGATTTAAAAAAAAAAACAACAACAACATAGCAGTTTAAGACTAGAAGAAAGCTTCCATTTCTAATAAATGATATATTAAAAATAACAAAAAGCAAATATCATTTTATTTGTTAAATATTGAAAGTTTAGCCCTGGCTTTGGGAGGAAAACAAGCATACATACTACTTCCACTTCTACTCAGTATTATTCAATCCCTGCAAGTACAATAAGTAAGGAAAACAGACAAACAAAAAGTATAAAAAATTTAAAAAAGATATAAAGCTGTAATGGTTCAGATATGGCATGACTGTTTACCAAAACATTGTGTACAAATAATTCATTAGAATTAATAGTAAATTTAACAAGATACTTGGATACAATCAACCCAAAATTCTATTTGTATACAAACATCAGCAAATAATTAAAATAAACTATCATTTATAGTAGCATAAACATTCAAGTTAGTCTAAGAAAAAATGTGCAAGATTTTACAATAAAAGCTATAAAACATTTGAGAAAAATTAATTAAGTCCTTAATAAATGGATAAACCATGTTCAGAAACTGAAAGAATCAAATTAAGATATTGATCTATAGAATTTTTATAGAATTCTAATAAAAACCCAGCAGAACATTTTTAAAGAAATGAATAAGTCGCCTTTAAAATTTATATGAAAATACTATAAAATTTTTCAGTAAAAATGTATTGTCGATTGACTACCCAGATGGAAAAATGAATCATTACCCCTACCTCATACTATACATGGAAAATAATTCACAATGGAACAATAGCTCAAAAGGTGATAGAGAGAACAATAAACATTTCAGAAGAAAACATGAGGATTTTTTTTTATATTGTGGTAGACAAAGATTTCTTTAATGCACAAAACAATCAACCATTAATAGTATAATTCATACATTATATTACACTAAAATTAAGAAATTTTATTTATGAAAAAATACTGTTAAGTGTATGAAAAGTGTAGGTGAAGATATGTATAGTATCCAACAAAGGACTTCCAGCTAGAGTATTCAAAAGGCTCCTATTTGTCAATATGAAAATGCAAATTGCTCAAAAGAAAGATGGGCCAAAGTCTTAAAGAGGCATTTCCCAAACAGCTAATGAAAAAATGAAAATGCACTTAGCTTCAGTAGCCAAAGAAATGCCAGTGGAAACCACAACACTCTCCAGAATGGCTACACTACAAAAGGCAGACAATTCCAAATCCAACAATGTGGAACTACTAGAAATTGGACACACTGATCATGGAAGTATTAATTGATACAAGAACTTTGGAAAAGTGTAAGAGTATCTATTAAAGCTGAGTATATGGATACTTATGAATCAGTAATTCTATTTGATTACAAAGAAACACATCCCTATGTATACCAAAAATATATACAAGAAAGTTCAGAGCAACACTCTGTAAAAGACAAATACCGAAATTAATCAAAATGTCTATTACTGGTCAAATGGATAAGACAATGGAATACTCTACACCCATGAATATGAACTACAATGACATGCAACAGCATGATGAATCTCACAAACATATCTTCGAACAATATATAAGATATATGCAATTATATAAACAATTATATACTGTGTAGTTCAGACATAAACAATTATAGGATGTGTAGTTCTATTGTATATATATTTCACAAAAGGCAAAGCTAATCTAGGCTTTTAGAATGCAGGATAGTTGTTATCTTGGGGGGCTAGTGTAGAGGAAGGGTCATGTGGGAGCTGCTATGGTGCATAATGTCCTATTTCTTGCTTTAGATGCTGGTTACATGATGTTTTCACTTTTTAAAGTTTCTTCAGACTGGGCACTTCTGATTTCTGTGGTTTTCTGTGAGTATAGTGTATTGCAATAAAAATATTTAAAGAAAGTTTGAAATAAAAGTATTTTCAGGTAAGCCAAATTGAGAGCATTATACCAACAGAGCATTCATCATGCATACAGGCATTTAATGGTTTTGAAATGGAAGAAGTAAATTGATTACAGATAGAATATCTGAAATGAGAGGAGTAGTGGTTAACAAAGAAATTAGTAAATGGATGGATAATCTAAACAAATATTGACTTTATAAGATAATATTAACCACTTTTAATTTGTCAGATAAGTAACTTTCAGTTTGAAGATGAATGAAGTCTGAGTACCTAATGTATAACATGGTGACTGTCATTAATACCACTGTATGTATAATTGAAATTTGCTGAGAGAGTAGAATTTAAATGTTCTCACAAAAAAAAGGTAAATATGTGAGGTGATGGATATGTTAATTAACTGATAGAGGGAATCCTTTCACAAGAAAAATAAATTAGAAAGAAATATATCAATGAGAGAAAGAATTCCTGGATAAAAATATAAGGTGAAAGAAGATTGATGAAAAAATGCTCAAAGCTCCTTTTACTAATCAGAGCTAATTTTAAAACAAAAAGAGACTCTACCTAATGGGAGAAGATATTCACCAATGATACATTTAATAGGGGGTTAATACCCAAAATTCATAAAGAATTCATACCACTTAACTCTGAAAGGACAAACAACCCAATTAAAAATGGGCAGAGGGCCTAAACAGATAATTATCCAAAGACAACATACAGATGGCCAATAGACATACCGTGTTTCCCCGAAAATAAGACCTTGCTGAACAATTAACTCTAATGCGCCTTTTGGAGCAAAAATTAATATAAGACCTGATGTATATTATATTATATTATATTATATTATATTATATTATATTATATTATATTATATTATATTATATTTATTATATTTATTATATTATATTATATTATATTATATTATATTATATTATATTATATTATATTATACTATACCTGGTCTTATATTATAGTAAAATAAAACCAGGTCTTATATTCATTTTTGCTCCAAAAGACGCATTAGAGCTGATTGTCTGGCTAGGACTTATTTTTGGGAAACACAGTATGAAAAGATGCTTAACATAACTAATCATCAGGGAAACGCAAATTAAAACCTCAATGAGATATCACCTCACACATGTCAGAATGCCTATCATCAATGATTCAACAAACACATGTTGGTGAGGATGTGGAGAAAAGGGGACCCTCTTGCGTTGCTGGTCAGATTGCAAATTGGTGCAGCCCCTATGGAGCACCATATAGAGAGTCCTCAAAAAACAAAAATAGAACCAACTTATGACCCAGAAATTTCACTTCTGGGTATTTATCAGAAGAAATCCAAAACACTACTTTGAAAAGAATTTTGCACCCTTGTATTCATTGCCATATTATTTACAATAGTCATATTATGGAAGCAACCTCTGCATCTGTAGATGACTGGAATAAATAAAAAAATACATACAAAGATCTGACAATTAAGTCCATGAACTCATCCTAGAAAAAGTGCTACATACGTCTGTGTAGTGGTATTCTGAATATCACTATAGTGATCTTTTAATTACTCCCCTTGGGAAGCTATGCACTGATACCAGCACCTAGTCCACCCTTCAAAGGAATTTTGGAACTCTTTTCCTGGAATGGCCATCAGACCTTTTGTATTACCCTTGATGTCCTGAATGTCAGCAAAATGTGTTCCTTTCAGTATTTCCTTTATATTCGGGTAAAGAAAAAATCATGGGGGGCCAGGTCTGGTGAGTAGAAAGGCTGTTCCAATAGTTATTTGTTTACTGGCTAAAAACTCCCTCACAGACAGTGCTGTGTGAGCTGGTACATTGTTGTGATGCAAGAGCCATGAGTTGTTGGCGAAAAGTTCAGGTTGTCTAACTGTTTCATGCAGCTTTGTCAGCACTTCCAAATAATAGACTTGGTGAACTGTTTGTTCAGTTGGTACAAATTTATAATAAATAGTCTCTTTGATATCAAAAAAGATTAGCAATATGTTGCAACAAGTTCGCAAACTTAATTGTCAGACCTTGTGTGTGTGTGTGTGTGTGTGTGTGTGTGTATACACACAAGTATCTGGTGTGTGTGTGTGTATACACATATATATACATATACACATATATACATGTATATATACATATTCATATATACATGTGTACATATATATACATATATACATATATGTATATATATGTATATGTAATGAAATATTACTCTGTCCTAAAAAAGAACGAAATCTTATGATTTGTGACAACATGGAAGGACCTAGAGGGCATTATGCTCAGTGAAATAAGTCAGACAGTGAAAGACATACACCATATGATTTTAATTATTTGTGAAATGCAAAAAATAAATAAATAAACAAAAAAACAGAAACAGACTCTCATAGGTACAGAGAACAAACGAATGGTTGCCAGATGAGAGTGACATTGGGGAGCTGGGTGAAAAAGGTGAAGGAATTAAGAAGTACAAATTGGTAGTTACAAAATAGTCATGGGGCTGTAAAGTACAGCATAGAGAATATAGTCAATAATATTGCAATAACTATGTATGGTGCCAGGTGGGTACTAGCCTTATCAGCAGGATTACTTCATAAATTACATAAATGTCTAACCACTATTCTGTGCCCCTGAAACTAATATAATATTGATGTCAACTGTAATTTAAAAAGTTAAAATTAGGCCGGCCCAGTGGCTCAGGCGGTTAGAGCTCCATGCTCCTAACTCTGAAGGCTGCCGGTTCGATTCCCACATGGGCCAGTGGGCTCTCAACCACAAGGCTGCCAGTTCAGTTCCTCGAATTCCCCAAGAGATAGTGGGCAGCGCCCCATGCAACTAAGATTGAACACGGCACCTTGAGTTCAGCTGCCTCCCGGATGGCTTAGTTGGTTGGAGCACATCCTCTCAACCACAAGGTTGCCAGTTTGACTCCCACAACGGATGGTGGGCTGCGCCCCCTGCAACTAGCAACAGCAACTGAAACTGGAGCTGAGCTGTGCCCTCCACAACTAAGATTGAAAGGACAACAACTTGACTTGGAAAAAAGTCCTGGAAGTACACAGTGTTCCCCAATAAAGTCCTGTTCCCCTTCCCCAATAAAAAAAAAGTTAAAATTAAAAACTTAAAAATAAAATCCCCTGAAGGAAGCCAGGCAACCTCTGACCCAGGGGAAGAGGGAAACTTTACTCTCAGTTTAGTGGGTCCTTCCAACCTACTAATAAGTCTTCATGAGTTATTTTCCTGTGAGACATTTTCCTTATATCATGCAGATGGCTTGTACTAGCATGATAGCACTTGAACCTGAAGCTCATCAATACCCAGAACAATGTTATAAATCCCTATTCTAAAATAAAGCTAGAACAGTAAAATTAATATCAATTAATTAATGTACAGATGTCTTTGATCCCTCCATCATTAGCCTTAAAAATATTATTCTCAGAAATAGTTTTTGGCATTTGTAAATTTCATAAGACAAACACAAATGTCTAAAACCTTAAAATAAAATGATGCTCCTCATAAAAATATTTAGTAATTTTAATTATTATGTGTGACATAATTTATTGCATAACCACTAAAAGAGTAGCATTAGTCTATGTAATTTCCAAACTAGTAGATGGGGTTAAAAAAATCGTTTGAAATAAAAAACAAAAACACATATACACATAGACACAGTATTAGTTATCTATTATTGTATATAAAATTACTCCCAAAACTAAGCTTAATAAGCATATCATCTATTATCTTACAGTTTCAGTGAGCCAGGAATTCAGCAGTGGCTTAGCTGGGTAGTTCTGGCTCTGTATCTTTGAAGAGATTGCAGATCAAGATGTGTTTCAGGGTCACAGTAATCTAATGGCTTGATTGGGGCCGGGAGATGTGCTTCCAGCATCACTAATGCAGCTATTGGCAAATAGCCTCAGTTCCTTATTGGCTGTTGCTTAATTCCTCACCACATGGGCCTTTGGATGGGGTTGATCAAAACATGGCAGTTGGCTTTCAGTGGGTGAGAAAAAACAAACAAACAAGATGGAACTTGCAAAGTCTTTAAAAATCAAACCTCAGAAGTGATACAATCACAATAGCAATAAGGTAACATTTAGAGTGACGTCATAGGAATGGAGGCAGCGGGGCGCACTTTTTGAGTTCTCCTCCAGATCTTATCACAAACGGGACATCTATAACCCATCAAGGGACTCTCTGTTCACCATGCAGAACAGCTAGGAGACTCGTGCAAGGATTACTTGAAGGTGGGCAAATTGGGCCAGCAGAGGAAGAGGGAAGGGAGCAGAATGGAGAAGCGGCCCACATCTGTGGAGGTGGTGGCTGGCATCTGCAGCTGTGGAAACACAGTCGGCATCCACAGCTGCAGAGACGCAGGGGATTCCAGGACGGAACAGAGAGCACAAAAGCCAGGAGGTGGCTCTTTCCCTGCATCCCACAGCTGATCTCTCCCACTGAGGGGGCAGCATATCCAGCATTTGAGGCAATAACCTCAGCTGAGACCTCCAGTTGGGCCCTAGGTTGGACAAAGGACACAAACTCCTTTGTGGAGTTTGGGCCCCTCCCCCCCTTCCAATCCTATTCCCACCCTTCCAGGGACTTCAACTGGCCCCTGAACTGAGGAGTAGTGTCAGATTACAGAGGAGCCTTAGTGCTCAGGCTCTGGGAAGAACTGCATGCAGCTCTGACCCAGGGAAGAGGCTGGGAACAGTGTGATTTTTTTCTGGGTTAGGAGAGAAGAGACTCCTCCACTCCCAGCCATCACCTTTTCTGGCCTGAGGGAAGAGTGTGGCATGGCTGGGCTTGGAGAGAGAAGACCCCTCGATCCCCAGCCCCCACCCTTTCTGGCCTGCCTAGGGCGGGGCAATTTCAACTGTGGAGGCACTCCCAGAGATCAGCAGTAGGTGGCAGATGCAGCTCTGGGCTTTCAGCAGCTCAGAAATCTCCCGCCCGCCACACACACACACACACACACACACACACACACACACACAGGGAAGAAGTGCCCTAAGACTCAGGAGAACTGGACACAAGGCTGGTGGTACTACTCTCAGTGTGCATATGTGCAGGCAAGGGCAGAAACTGCACTGACTTTGTAGAAACTACCATCCAGACCCCTCAGCCCCACGCATCTAAATCTGCAGTCCGAATGTCACTCTGGGCACCAGATGACCGGCTCTGCCTGCACAATACACAGAGGACTCTTTGGTACAGTGAAGGACAACCTGGAGATTACTTGGTGGGCTTAAGCCAAGACTGGCACTGCTTTTTCTTTTGTTTTGTTTTGTTTTGTCTTTATCTCTTTGATATCTTTGTCTGTGTTGAATGGGGGTTGTCGATTGTTTCTACATGTGAATGTATTTGATTTTTTCTTTGTTGTTGTTGTGCCTAGTGATTTGCTTTGTTCTGAAATTGCCCTACCCAGCTTAAGAGGCACAAGATTCAACACACCCAGAGACCAACTCCAGACCAAACCAGAGTACTACCAGGTTTGACCTCCAATTGATACGTCCAGAGGTAATTCTCTACAGGCACAAGAGCCCATAGAGGCCAAACCACATTTAAGTGGTCAACCCTCACGCAGCAGAACACCCTGCGGTGGGCAGAGACAAGTCTCACAACTAGTCAACCTAGGAGTTAAAACCATCTACTCACAAGTGAAAAGCAATTAACGATCTTCTTTAACAGGACAATATATACAACACAAGAGTCACCTTTGGAGCACACACAAAGGAGAAGAACGAAGTAGTGCAAGTCAAATATAAAGGACACATACTACATAATATAACCCAGCAAGAACTAAGAACTCTAGGGGATCTACCTAATACATCAAAGCAAACACAGAGAGTCAGCCAGAATGGGGAAACAAAGAAACATGTCCCAAATAAAAGAACAGAAGAAATCTCCAGAAATGGAACCAAATGAAACAGAGGTAACCAACCTATCAGCGACAGAGTTCAGAACACTGATGATAAGAATGTTTAAGGAGCTTAGAGGCGACATAAAGAAAGATAGAGAAGTTATAATGAACAACCAGTTAAAACTAAAGAACAAAATTACTGAAATAAAGAACTCACTTGAAGGAATTAACAGCAGGTTAGATGAAGCAGAGGATCGAATCAGCGACTTAGAAGACAAGTTAGCAGAGATCACCCAAACAGAAAAACAAAAGGAAAAAAGAATAAAAAACAATGAAGATGGTTTAAGAGACCTCTGGGATAACATCAAGCACAACAACATGTGCATCATAGGAATACTAGAAGATGAAGAGAGGAAGCAAGGGATTGAGAACATATTTGAAGTAATAATGTCTGAAAACTGCCCTAACCTTATGAAGGAAACCAACATACAAGCCAAGGAAGTGCAGAGATTTCCAACCAGGACAAACCCAAAAAGGTCCACACCATACATTATAGTTAAAATGGCAAAGCTTAAAGACAAAGAGAGAATCCTAAAAGGAGCAAGAGAAAGACAGAGGGTTACATAAAAGGGAACTCACATAAGACTATCAAATGACTTTTCTACAGAAACATTGAAGGCCAGGAGGGAGTGGCAGGAGATACTCAAAGTGATGGATCACAAAGGCCTACAACCTAGATTGCTTTATCCAGCAAGGCTATAATTTAAAGTTGATGGAGAGATAAAGAGTTTCCCAGAAAAGAATAAGGTAAAGGAATTTATTACCACCAAGCCAGAATTGCAAGAAATACTAAAAGGACTTCTGTAAATAGAAGAAAGATGAAAACAATCTAACTACAAATTTAAAAATGGCAAATACTATGTACCTATCAATAATCACTTTAAATGTAAACAAATTGAATGCTCCAATCAAGAGACATAAGGTGGCTGAGTGGATAAGAAAGCACGACCCTTGTATATGCTGTATACAAGAGACTCACCTCAGATCAAAAGACACACACAGGCTGAAAGTGAATGGTTGGAGTAACATAATTCATGCAAATGGAAATCAGAAAAAAGTTGGAGTTGCAATACTTATATCTGACAAAATAGACTTTAAAATGAAGAACATATTAAAAGACAAAGATGGGCACCATATAATAATAAAGGGATCGATCCTACAAGAGGACATAACCCTAGTAAACATCTATGCACCCAACATAGGAGCACCTAAATATATAAAACAGATATTGACTGACATAAAGACAGAGATCAACAGTAACACTATCATAGTAGGGGACTTCAACACACCTCTGACAATAAGGGACAGGTCTTCCAGACAGAAAATCAACAAGGAAACAACAGCCTTAAATGACACATTGGACCACTTGGATTGAATCGGTATTTTCAGAGCATTTCACCCCAAAGTTGCAGAATACACGTTCTTCTCAAGCGCACATGGAACATTTTCCAAGATAGACCATCTGTTAGGCCACAAAACAAGTCTTGATAAAATTAAGAAAGTTGAAATCATACCAATTGTCTTCTCTGACCACAGTGCTATGAAATTAGAAATGAACTACAGGAAAAAAACTGGAAGATACACCAATTCATGGAGGTTGAATAACATGTTACTAAATAATGAATGGGTCAACCAGGAGATCAAGGAAGAAATCAAAAGATATCTCAAGACAAATGAAAATGAAAACACGATGACCCAAAATCTATGGGATGCCGCGAAAGCAATCCTAAGAGGGAAATTCATAGCATTGCAAGCCTAACTAAAGAAACAAGAAACATCACTAATCAACAGTTTATCTTCACACTTAAGGGATCTGGAAAAGGAACAGCAAAATAAGCCCAAAGGGAGTACAAGGAAGGAGATAATAAAGATCAGAGCGGAAATAAATGAAATAGAAACCAGAAAAACAATACAAAAGATCAATGAATCCAACAGTTGGTTCTTAGAGAAGATAAACAAAATTGACAAATCTTTAGCCAGACTCATTTAAAAAAATAAAGAGAGAAGACCCAAATGAATAAAATCAGAAATAAAAGAGGAGAAGTGACAACAGACACCGCAGAAATACAAAAAGTTTTAGAAAAATTACTGTAAACAACTATATGCCAACAAATTTGACTATCTGGAAGAAATGGACAATTGTCTAGAGGCGCACAACTTTCCAAGGCTAACTCAAGAAGAAACAGAAAACCTGAATAGACTGATTACCGCCAGGGAAATTGAATCAGTAATCAACAATCTCCCAACAAACAAAAGCCCTGGACCAGATGGCTTTACTGGTGAATTTTACAATATGTTCAAAAAAGAATTATCACCTATTCTCCTCAAGCTCTTCCAAAAAAATCCAGAAGGAGGGAAAGCTCCCAAACACTTTTTACAAAGCCACTATCATCCTGATCCCAAAATCAGACAAAGACACCACAAAAAAAGAAAACTATAGGCCGATATCTCTAATGAACATAGATGCAAAATCCTCAACAAAATATTAGCGAAGAGAATCCAGCAATACATTAGAAAGATCATACACCATGATCAAGTGGAATTCATCCCTGGTATGCAAGGTTGGTTCAACATCCGCAAATCAATTAATGTGATACACCACATTAACAAAATGAAAAATAAAAATCACATGATCATGTCAATAGATGCAGAAAAAGCATTTGATAAAATCCAGCAACCATTTGTGATAAAAACCCTTAAGAAAGTAGGAATAGAGGGATCATATCTCAACATGATAAAGGCTATATATGATAAACCCACAGCTGACATCACACTCAATGGGGAAAAGCTAAAACCATTCCCTTTAAGATCAGGAACAAGGCAAGGTTGCCCACTTTCTCCACTTCTATTCAACATAGTGCTGGAAGTTCTAGCCACAGCAATCAGACAAGAGAAAGAAATAAAAGGCATCCAAATTGGTAAGGAGGAAGTAAAATTGTCATTATATGCAGATGACATGATGCTATATATAGAGAACCCTAAAGACTCCACCAAGAAACTATAAGAGCTGATAGATGAATTTAGTAAAGTAGCAGGATACAAAATTAATACTCAGAAATCAGTTGCATTTGTATATACCAATAATAAAATATCAGAAGGAGAAATTTTAAAAAATCCCATTTACAATTGCTTCAAAGACTATAAAATACCTGGGAATAAATTTAACCAAAGAAGTAAAAGATCTGTACTCAGAATATTATAAGACACTGAAGAAAGAAATGAAAGAAGGTACAAATAGATGGAAACAAATACCATGTTCATGGATAGGAAGAATTAATATAGTTAAAATGTCCATACTGCCTAAGGCAATATACATATTCAATGCAATTCCTATCAAACTATCAACAATGTTTTTCACAGAAATAGAACATATAATCCTAAAATTTATATGGGACCATAAAAGACCCCGGATAGCTTCAGCAATCTTGAGAAATAAGAACAAAGTGGGAGGTATAATGATACCTGACATCAAATTATACTAAAAGTCTACAGTAATCAAAGCAGCATGGTACTGGTATAAAAACAGATACATAGATCAATGGAACAGAATAGAGAGTCCAGAAATAAATCCATGCCTATATGGCCATTTAATCTACGACAATGGAAGCAAGAATGTACGATGGGGTAAAGACAGTCTGTTCAATAAATGGTGCTGGGAAACCTGGACAGACACATGAAAAAAAATGAAGCTGGACCACCTCCTTACACCATATACAAAAGTAAATTCAAAATGGCTTAAAGACTTAAATGTAAGATCTGAAACCATAAAATTCCTAGAAGTAAATGTAGGAAGAAACTTCACAGACGTTACCTGGAGTAAGATTTTTACTGATATATTCCCTCGCACAAGGGAAGTAAGAGAAAAAATAAACATGTGGGATTACATCAAACTAAAAAGTTTTTTTCACAGCAAAGGAAACCATCAACAAAACAAAAAGGTATCCTACTGAATGGGAAAAGATATTTGCCAATGATATATCTGATAAGGAGTTAACATCACAAATTTATAAAAAAAACTCACTCAACTCAACTCCAAAAAAACAAACAACCCAATTAAAAAATGGGCAGAGCACATGAAGAGACATTTTTCTAAAAAGGACATACAGATGGCAAAAAAAAACATGTGAAAAAATGCTCAACCTCACTAACCATCAGAGAAATGCAAATAAAAACCACAATGAGATACCACCTCACCCCAGTTAAAATGGCTATCATCAATAAATCAACAAACAACAAGTGCTGGTGTGCATGTGGAGAAAAGAGAACGCTTGTGTACTGTCGGTGGGATTGCAGATTGGTGCAGCCTCTATGGAAAACAGTATGGAGGTATCTCAAAAATCTGAAAATGGAACTACCTTATGATCCAGTAATTCCACTCCTAGGTATCTATCCGGAGAAATCCAAAACTCTAATTCAAAAAACTTTATGCACTTCTATGTTTATTGCACCACTAGACATAATAGCCAAGACATGGAAACAACCAAAATGCCCATCGGTAAATGACTGGATTAAGAAACTCTGGTACATTTATACAATGGAGTATTACGCAGCCATAGAGAAGGAAAAAATCTTACCATTTGCAAAAACATGGATGGACCTAGAGAACATTATCTTAAGTGAAATAAGTCAGACAGAGAAAGACAAATACCGTATGATCTCACTTATATGTGGAATCTAAAGAAAAGAATAAGTGAATGAACTAATCAGAAACAGTTTTGGAGACAGAGGAAAAACTGAGGGTTGCTAGATGGGGGGGTGGGGATAAGGGGGAAGGTGAGGAGATTAGAAAACAGTCGGCAACCACAAGATGGCCAGGGGTTTTTGAAAATTAATTTGGGGAAGGTAATCAATAATGTTGTAAAGATTTTGTAGGGTATCCGATGGACACGCGTCCCATTTGGGAGACCACCTCAGGGAGGATGTAGATGTCTGATCACTGCAATGTACACCTGAAGCTGAAGCTGAACAATAATAAATGTCAACTACAAGTTTATATGTATATACTTACAAGAAGCAGAGTACAGCATTAGGAATAGAAACAGTGGAAATGTAATGGCTCTGTGCTATGTCAGAGGGATAGTGGATGGGGGAGGGGGTTCATATAGTGTGAAGGATATAAATGATAAATGTCTAAGCATTACTTTGTCTTGTGCACCTGAAACTAATAAAAAAAAGAGCAAGTCACAGATATATAAAATATATCAAACTAAAAATAAAAAAGATAATATCTAATAACACACAATCACTAAAATGCTTATAAATTGATACACTCCAAATATATAACTTTAAATTACTAATGTTAAATGAGAGGAAGTTATTTAAAAATGAGCCAAATAGTCAAATTAAGAAGTTAGGAAAAGAGTAAGTACCACAATCAAAGAAAAAAGAAAAGAAAGAACGTGAGAGAAATTCATAAACTGGAGGAAAACATACATGAGCCAAAGTGAGTTTATTTAAAAGAATGAAAAGAGAACAACCACAGCTAGATTGACCAAGAAAAAAAAAAGAGATGGCACAAATGAACAATACAAGAAAAAAAAGAGTGAATATAATCACAAATAAAGTAGAATATTTAAAAATAGATTATCATCATCTTTATGTTGATAAATTTGAAAACTTAGATAAAAATGGACAAATTCCCAGGGGGAAAAAAACTACGTAATTCACTCATTAAGAAAAAGACAACCCAGAATAATTTTAAAATAATTTAAGAAATTAAACCAACAGTTCAAAGTTTTCTCCTGAAGAAATACAAAGGTCAGATAGTTTTAAAAGTGGGTTCTATCAAAACATTAGAAAAAAATAATTCCAATTTTACTCAATTTCTACCAAAGAAGAGAATAATAGACAGAACCCCCAAAACTTTTATGATTTTTTAAAAAATGTGCCAGGCTTATTCTACACTTGCTCACTGAAATAGAATCAGCCATTTCTCCAAGGAATCTTTATTAGCTGCTGTGGATGTCCAGACTCAGTTACCTGACCAGTACTCTTCCAGCTGCTCTGTGTTGACTGCTAATGTGTCACAATCATCCTTCTTCAAAGAATTCCCAGGGCTAAAGGCAGCTTCCTTATACCCCCACCTCGGTAACTGAGGTAGGGGACAAAAGGCTTGCTTCAAGCTGTGATAAACTTTGTAATGTAATTTATGCATCAGATGCCAGTGTAGGACCAAGCCAAAGTTAGTCTCCAGCCAAACCTACCTCCTCACTTAGATTGGCCCCACCCCGTCCTGCTTCTCTGACTCTTCTGAGAGCTCCTCCTCAACAAATCAGTTTCACAAGAATTCCCTCTCTCAGGCTCTGTTCAAGGAACTCAACCAAACACAAAGCCTGACTGTGTTTCAGTAAGAAACTTTATGAGGATACCACAATATGGGCATTACTACTGGATTGCTCATTGTTGTTAAAACTTTTCAGTGAACAGAGCTAGCAAATACTTTTTCTTAAATGAAAAGAATGTCATTGAGTTCAAACTGATTATTTCCAATTCAATTTCAGGACTATAGGGATTTATTTCACTTCTCTGATTTTATACCTGCATCTCTTCTCTCTCCCGCTGAAAATCCTGGCTCCTAACACCATCAACATATCTACCTATTGCTAAATAAAGCTTATGAATTTTTTTTTGACACAAGAACACAAACAGATCATGAAATAATACAATCTTTTAATTAATATTCAATTTACTTTGTTTTATGTCAATATCATTCATTCCAGAGTAGAATGCTTTAACTCATTTGCAAATACACAATACTCACCTAAGAGTTTACATTTTAAATAGTTTCTCTTTTTAAGAATAATTATGCCAACTGTCATTTCATTCATGAGACAAGTCTTGGCATCTGATAGTCAGTCCACACTCATGCCCATACTGGTTGTATAAGAACATGTCCCTCAATTAGCAATCAAGTCCTTTTCTCAGTGTTTGCTACTTGTAATTACCTCATTTGCCTAGTGTCTTTCATACTTCACAATAGGTTTGGTTATTTATTTTCATTGAGCGAAAATCGACATATAACCTGGTATTAGTTTTAAGTGTACAACATAATGCTTTGATATATGTATATGTTGTGAAATGATTACCACAAGAAATTTATTTCTAACAAGCACCCAGGTGAAACTTATGCTGATGATCCATGGACCGTGAAGGTCTAAAAATACTCTCAATTGCTTGCAACACGGTTTGTGTTCATCGTTTTGTTTATCAACTCTTGATTTTCCTTAAAACAAGAAACTTATTTGGGAAATTAACCAAGACATGTGAATGCTAGAATTACCTTAGAGACCAATGTTTGTTTTTGTTTTTGCTGTAAGATATTCAATAAATATTTGTTAAATTAGTCAATAATATGGTACATGAACATGTAAGAGATTTCTTCTTAATTTCTCTCCTTTCCTCTTTCCATTCCTTCGTTCTTCCTTCCCATCACTTCCTTTCTATATCAAATTCTGGACTTTGAATCACCTGCATGAGAATCACCTTCTTCCCCTACTTTTAGTTCTATTCACAGCAATTTCTTCCAAGAAGTTCACTACTGCCTCTATGCTTTATACTTGCATGTGACTATGGCTCCTCCGCCGGTCCACTTTGGAAGCAGAAATGTGAGTGATACGTCTAATTTCTAGAGAGCACAGGGTTTCACTTTTAGTGTCCTTACTTTTTTAACCATCTTTGCTACAAAAATATTTCTAACATATATACCACATATACATTGCATTTCAAACACAGGATGAAGAATTCAGTCTAGATCCTGGGGTTCCGTTAATCTTTTATGGGGTGCTGTAATATGGTAGAACCATTACAGGTAGTATGATAGGTGACGGTACTTGCTCCAACACAGAATGATCCAGACCACTGAAACTTCTTACTTTCATTTTTGTGTTTTTAAAAATTCTCTCAAAATTGTCACCTACGATAACTTTCTAGTGCTATCAATTTGTTTGCTTAAAATAGAACTTTTACTATTGAACTTTGCATTTTCTAATATGGTTTTCAAAAACCATATAGCCAAGCTTATAAAGGTAATTCAGTGGCAATTTAACAATCATTTATGTAGACTCATTGTGGATGGAAGGAATTCACTTATGAATAAAGAAGTGAACTTTAGATTTTGGTACATCAGTTTTGCAACATCAATTTTGGATAGTGAGGGAACTTTTCTTTTTATTTTTTACTTCTGTATTTTTGGTGAAACTATCAGTTGTCCAGAGAGTTATATTCTTTTCATGAGTTTGTCTGATAATAAGATCCCTAGTTTTAACTAACATTTGGATTCCAACTGATCACTGGGTCTCTATGTATATTTTTGAGCGGCTTAGTCTGCAATTTCCAAGACTTTTTAAGTTTTTTTTTTTTTTAATATGAAGTAGATTTATTCCTTGTCCTTAAATGTTTTTACATTCATGTATAATAAATCATTCTGATACTCAACTGCTCATACGTTGATCATCCAACTTATAGATAATTTGGTATCTTTTCATCTTCACTCTATCTCTTCTGTATAATACACATACCCACACCCCATATTCACACATACAGAAAGACACACACATATATAGGCACACATATATAGATATCACATGAAGGAGAAATTGGAAGAGAAATGAAAGAGGAATTCCCCAGGTGAGCAATTTGGGGAGAGAGATGAGATGCCAAACGGTGGTGAAACACAAACTGCATAGCTTCCTGTTCCTTGTGAGTTTATGTTTCCATCAGCATTACTGAAGCAGTCAGTGTTCCTTTGGCATTTTCAACTGAATACTAAAAATTTCAGAGAACAGAAAATCTCTCAGATTTATTTAGGCAAAACAAGCAAAAGTTAACATGAAACAACTAAGCACATTTGGTGGCTAAGGCAGGAGCAGGAGTTGAAGGAGGGGTTGGGAGGAGGGTCATTCTCCATCAATGACCCAAACGCCCGGAACCATGGAAGTAAAAAGATATCTCAGTCCAAACACGGTGTCTGTGCTAAGGAGACGAAGAACTCCTAAAATTATCCAAGCAAAGAAGGAAACTCGATACTACTGCACTCAGATCAGATACATTTCAGTAGCACCCTCTTCTCTATACAATTCTTAGAGTTTCTTATCAGAAATCCTGTTGCTTTCCAAATCCCTGTCTTCTTTCTTCTTGAACGCACACACCGCTGGGCATGTATACATAGTAAGAGAGAAATGTCTTGAGCAGAAGCCTAAAAGTGTGCACAATTTTGTCATGAGTTCACCCTAAATCATCTATGAGCAGCTGAAAAAAATGCCTTAAACAAAATCTAGAAAGCAGTGTTTTTTTCCCCCTCAGCCATGTAGCTTTGGAGCCACCAGATGGCGATGTTGCAGACCAGCGCTTAGAGCCTCTGCATGTAGTTGAAATGTGAGAATGGAAGGAAGCATGAAACGTGAAGCCTGGAGTGTGTTGTTGTGTGGGTCCCTAACTGAAAAAGCAAATGCAGTGCAAAGAACAACAGCAACTTAAAACCAGGGATAACTTTCCTTCCAAAGTTCATTCTGAAACACTTCAGAAGCTTCAAAGCAGCTTCCTTGGAGTTGGATCAGTTTAACTTTAACCAGATCATCTGTGAAAGGAACCATGTTATCAGAAAGCCAAGGTTTGATGACTCCAACACAAGAGATAAAACAATGAAACCAATGGATCTAGTTAAAACAAGGTCTCAAGAACTCCACATCACCATTTTCCTTCGATTTATTCTTTCCATTGACTTCTCAGTGCAATTCATCACCCATGCTGGAAACACATGCACACGCTGATTTTGAAATGCAAATGTTGCAGAATTACCAATAACCACAGTGGCCAAGCAAAGAAAGCTCCCATTGATTTTCTGTGTTGTAAATTGATCCAGATAATTTCTGTGGTTTAAGGGGTTCATTAATTTACTAATTTAAAATAATCTGAACACAAGTGGTGTTAAAGTTTTCTCTGGCTCTGTGATGAGATTCACTTAACTCAATTTCTTGGAGCATACTGCTAAGGAGGCCAAAACTCCATATGTACAAGACTACTTGATTTTCCTGTGTTCTACTGACATGCTTCTCGCTTATACCCTGGCTAAGGCCAGAAGAGGAAGTTAAGGAGCAGGAAGTTAAAGAGTGTGACTGGAGAAATACAAGTATACTTTAACTACTGGGGGTGAGGTGGGGGGAAGGCCCCAAATAGAATTTCTGGTTTCTGTTCAAGATTGAAATGGAGGAAGCCCAACCCACCCGGTCTTTCCCATCGAATGCAGCTATAGAATCAGGAGAGAATGCATGGTAAATTTCTTGAGGACTATAAATAGTAAATAGTAGCAGGAAGGTTAAGAAAGAAGACTAAAATTTTATGTATTACCAAATTGGCAGGGAGTTTCACATTTTCCCTTCTTTCTTCCCCATGGTGGATACATAATGACATAAAACCCAGAAGTGGCCACTGACCTGTGAACAGAGAACACTTCAGGATAAGCCTGGGAAAGAAATAAAACTGTCCTTATTCACAGATGACGTGATTTGCTGTGTAGAAAATCTCAAGAATTCTACAAAAAGCTCCTAGAATTAATAAGTTTAGCAAATCACAGGACATAACACAACACACAAAAATCAATTGTATTTATATATAGTAACAATACACAGCTGGGAACAAAAATTTTTAAAAGCACTGCTTACAGTAGCTTTAAAAAACACAAAGTACTTAGATATAAACTTCACAAAACCTGTACTGTATCTTTATTCTGAACAGTGTAAAATGCTGATAAAAGAAATCAAAGACCTAAAAAATGGCCAAAAATTTCAACAAACCCTTCAGCTAAGAATATGTTTATATGTTAAAACAGAGAGAGAGAGAGAAAGAGAGAGAGAGAGAGAATCAGCATCACCAGCCATTGGGGAAATACAAATTAAAAACACAAGAGGGACTTCTAGATACTTATTGGAAAGGCTAAAATAAAACACACTGATAATGCCAAGTGCTGGTGAAGACTTAGAGCAGCTGGAACTCTCTCAAACACTGCTAGTGGAAGTCCAAAATAGTAAGAACATTCTGGAAAATAGTTTGGCAGTTTGTATAAAGCTCCACATATATGTACCATAGGACGCAGAAATCTTGTGCCTGGGTATTTTATCTTAGAGATATGAAAAATTTGTATTCATGCAAAAAGCTGACATCAAATGTTTATAGCAAAGGTATTCATAATTTCCAAATCTGGAAACAATCCAAATATCTACAGTGAGTGAATAGATAAACACAACGTGATGCATCTCTACAATGGAATCATACACAGCCATAGAAAGCAACAGACTACCCATACACACAACTTGGATGACTCAAAGGCATTCTGTAGAATGAAAGTTACCAGTCTTCAAAGGTTACATAGTGCAGAATTCCATTTATATATTTTCAAAAAGACCAATCTATACTAATTGAGGTTGTATCATTGTTTTCCAAGAATTAGGGGTATGGGAAGTCTGCAAAGGGTCAAGCAGAAGAGAGTTTTTTGGGAGAGATGGAACAATTCTGTATTTATGCTAATCTATAAATGTAGTAATAGTCATAGAACTGTATACCCCCAAAAGATTTCATTTTATTATGAGGAAATTTAAAAAATAAAATGACATCCAACCAATATGTCTAAAGGGGAGCTCATTTTATTCTATGGGGAAAAAGTCTGCAAAAAACATGAATTTGTTCACACCTTTATATGACAGACACTTTACATGCATTATCTCATTCAATCCATACAACTCTTCAATTGGTTGGATTTTATTTTTCTCACATTAAAGATGATAGATGGGCATTAAAGTTAAATAAAGTGTACAAGATTAGATAGCTAATAAATAAAGGGATAAAGTTTGAAAAGACATTTGTCTGTTTTCAAAAACTCATGCCTACCTGCTATGCTAGCCCATCACTTAATTAATGATATGTTAATGTTACTTAAAATATATTTTCTAATCACTTTAAAACTATATTTATAATGTAAAACATATCAATTTATTCCATTAGCCCCAGTAGGATTTCTACTTGGAAATATCTTATTGGGTATTGGTTAGTTTTTCTGTATAGTTCTAGAAGGTTCTTCCCCAAATACCATGTTTCCCTGAAATAAGACCTAGCCGGACCATCAGCTCTAATGCATCTTTCGGAGTGAAAATTAATATAAGACCTGGTCTTTTATATTATGTTAGATAACACCGGGTCTTATATTATAATAAAATAAGACCGGGTCTTATATTAATTTTTGCTCCAAAAGATGCATGAGAGCTGATGGTCCTGCTAGGTCTTATTTTCAGGGAAACATGGTACTATAATTCAGGGCTCTATCAAATTCTAATTCACCTTACCTTTATTTATTACACATGGATAAGGCTTTAATTTTATGACATACCTTTCACAGATGAAAGGATCGCCTTCTGAGGTTGTTCTATCTCAGAGCAGAAGTCTTACTCAGTTCCTAATTAAATATGGCATTATTATTTAAATTCTCTTATTTAAAAAAAAGATGTAACAGTGGTTCAATCCTTTGAAGTAAAACACTCCAGTTAGTAGGGTCCTAACCTGTGCAATTAGTAGAATCCTAACAATTCATGTCTATGTGTGGAACCCATTGGCACAGACTGACCTAGATCCCTCCTCCAAAGGAAAGAAAGAGTACATACCAAATTCCTACCATCGCTGCCTTGTCACATAGCATTGATGCAAAAAGAAAAAACATCTGACCCGAAAGCTAGGAACTTTAACATCTTCTACAATAGACAGGCATTTTGTCACTTGACATGCTCATCACTAGGCCCTGGATCTGGCATCTTATGTCCAGGAAGTGGGATTGTCTCAAAGAGAAGGAGTAATCCCGTAAATTAGGGTTGTCAAAGTTTGAACATAGTTCTAAATCACCTGTAGGAAAAGGAAGAACAGGAGGGACTCTGATTTAGGAATATAGGTGAGGAGATTTGTTAAAAACATACAATTTCTTCCGACTTACAATCCAGTGAGTTAAAAAGTACCAGAGATGCATGAAGAACTTCCAATTATAACTAAGTAGCTACTCAATTGCCTTCACTTTATAGCTTTTCTTGTATTTCCATATGAGTGAAAAAAGAAATTCTGTCACAGGTGATCCTATGAGCCTCAAGTCTAGATGGTAGAGTAGGTAGTTCACTCGCTGCTCTTTCTAGAGACACAGGGCAGAGAATAGAAGATACTTCTACGAGGTCTGACAATAAAGTTCACGAACTCATCCTAGAAAAAGTGCTACGTACCTCACTGCTGAATATCACTATGGTCACCTTCGAAGTACTCCCCTTGGGAAGCTATGCACTGATTCCAGTACCTAGTCCACTCTTCAAAGCAATTTTGGAACTCTTTTTCTGGAATGGCCATCAGAGCTGTCATTGTATTATCCTTGATGTCCTGAATGTCATCAAAATGTCTTCCTTTCAATATTTCCTTAATCTTCAGGTAAAGAAAGAAGTCATTGGGGCCAGGTCAGGTGAGTAGGGAGTTCCAATACAGTTATTTGTTTACTGGCTAAAAACTTCCTCACAGACAGTGCCATCTGAGCTGGTGCATTGTCGTGATGCAAGAGTGTGGGGACAGAGCCAGGAGTGCAGTTTCCAGGCTCTTGGCCTCACGTGGAAAGGTGCTGGCTTGGGTAGTAAATGGCCACCAACTGCGATTGGATGGCCATCAGCTTGGCTAGTTGGCCGTCAGCCATTGGCCACTAGTATAACTGCCGTGGCTATGCTAGCAGCAGATGGTGGCTGAGCTAGCAAACGTGATTACAGTTAGCACAGCGGATTGCAGCTAACAAGTGGGATTGTTTGCTAGGCAGAGAAGTGCACAGCGGATTATGGATCATGTCGCTACTACTTCCTGTGTCTCCAATCCAGCCTCCAGTGAGACTATAGAGTGGTATGACTTCCCTATCTATGGCTCCATGGGTGTTCCTTTTTGGCCTCACCATATCCTGCATTCTTATGTGGGAAATGGGACCAGAGACTGTCATGCAGGATGGCATGCGGGTGTCAGGCGGGGTCTCTGCTCCTGCTCCCCACATAAGAACGCAGGACATGGTGAGGCCAAAAAGGAACACCCAAGGAGCCATAGGTAGGGGAGTCATATTACTATATTCTTGCTGGTGGCTGGGTTGGAGAAACAGAAAGCAGGAGCCACACTGTTCACAACCCTCACTGTGCCGCTTGCTAACTCAACCACCATCTTCTTGCTAGCCCCCATTTTTTGCTAGCGTAGCCACGGCAGTTATAGTAGTGGCCAATGGTTCACTGGTTATAGCTGATGGACAACTAGCCACAGCTGATAGCCATCCAATCACAGTTGATGGCCATTTACTACCTGAGCCAGCACCTTTCCACGTGAGGCCAAGAGCCTGGAAACTGCTCTCTGGGGCTCTGTCCCCACAGAGACCCCGCATCACACCCTGCATGACAAAGAGCCATGAATTGTTGGCGAAAAGTTCAGGTCATCTAACTTTTCCACAGAGCCTTTGCAGCACTTCCAAAAAGTATCCCTCTCTGAGGTTGTTCTATCTCAGAAGTCTTACTTAGTAAACTTGGTTAACTGTTCAATTGGTACAAATTCATAATAAATAATCCCTCTGATATTAAAAAAAAATAGCAACATCATTGCAACAATTTCGCAAAGTTAATTGTCGGACCTCATGTGTAACTTACCTGTTTCGTCTGCACTGGCTCTGGCTCAAGGGCTTAACAATTTTTTCCTGAACTTGGTTTTTGCATAGTTTGCTAGAGCAGCTCACAGAACTCAGGGAAACAATTTACTTACAAATCACTGGTTTATTATAAAATGATGTAATTCAGGAACTGCCAGATAGAAGAGATGCCCAGGGCAAGATCTGTGAGAAGGGGTGAGGAGCTTCCATGCCTTCTCCAGGAGCACCATTCTCCCAGTATCTCTACATGTTCACCAACTCTGAAACTCTTAAAGTCCCACCCTTTGGGTTTTGATGGAGGCTCGTTATATAGGCATGATTGATTAACTAATTGGCCATTGATGATTAAACTCAATCTCCAGTCTCTCTTGCCTCCCAAGAGGTCAGAGGGTGGGACTGAAAATTCCAACCTTCTAATCACATGGTTGGCTCCAGCTGGCAACAGGCCCTCATCCTTAGGTGCCTCCAGAAGTCACCTTATTAACACAACAAAAGACACCTTTATCACTCTCAACACAGGAAATTCCAAGAGTTTTGGGAGCCAGAAAGGTTGGAGGAAGACAAAATATAAAAGAAATATGAATGATCAAATATATATTTCTCATAAATCATAAGTACTATAAGTAGATAGATAGATAGATGATAGATAGATAGATAGATAGATAGATAGATAGATAGATCTGTCTGTTTCCCTTGCTACAATAAAATCTTTCTGAAGGAAAAATTATGCATTATGTAGTTTGCCAGTACTTATCATGGAACTTACTATGTAGTAGTTACTCAACAAATGTTGAGGGAAGAAAAAAGAAACGAAGGTAGGAGAACAGGAAGAAGAGACTCCAGAGAATTGACATCCCTGGCAGGGAGGCGAGTGTCTACTGATTATGCAGAAAGATTGAGCCTACAGTTAAAAGAAGTAATTCCCCCAGAAGACACCTTAGTGTTTTTAATGACCCTGCATCTTTTTACTTTACCAACGTGAGGAAAGCTGGGAAAGGTAATCCTTTTACGATTACAAGGAGTTGTGAGGTACTGGTAGATATTTTATCAGCTTCCTCCTATCCTTTGGCAGGAATTTAAGTGAAAATAAAACCTGTGTCCCACCACACCAGCCTCTGATTTCTGGGTTTGATCTGCAAGCTACTAGTTGGGTACCTAAGACGATTTCCATGGCAAATTTTCACTATTTTTCTGTTACTTTGACTGCACATACAAAATTAGTGACAATAATAACTACTAGCATTAATGATTTTATTAATATGATCATAGCATCAATTGGGCACAGGCTACAAACACAGTCACTAGGCTAAAGTGTTTTCCAAAAGCTAGAGATAATGGAAACCCAGACACAGTTAATGTCTGTGTGAACAAGGAGCCATTTCCCTTTTTACTAGTCAACACAAATGCAAATAACTCTCATTTAAAAGTTCAGGAGAAGCAGTGACATGGAGGGAGAGCAGTGTGCCTGGAAAAAGTAGAATAGTGGGCTCTGTCTGACATGCTGTGTGACACTAACTAATAACTCAGCAGACTAGGGCCATCGTGTCCTAATCTAGAAAAAGAAGGCTTTGATCAAGAACACTGCTTCTCCAACTTTAATGTGCATATGAATCATCTGGGGATCTCATTAAAAGACTTGATCAGACTCAGTAGGTCTGGGGTGGGAATTTGATGTTTCTAACAAGCTTCCTGGTGAGGGCAGTGCTGTTATTCCTTGGACCATATTTTCTATAGCAAAGGTCTAGATTACCTGGAAGGCAACATTTAGCTCTAAAATTTAAACTAAGAAAGAAATTGTCTGGAGGCTGTATGACAGTCTCTGGATTACAATTTCATAAACTCTACCCACAGCAAGAGCCCAGAATGAGGGGTGTCTCTCCTCAGGATCCTATGAGTCACTAGTGGAAGACATAGAGATTTGCTCCCACCCAGCCTTCCAGAAGAAAAGCCACTGGAGAGAAAGTAGGAATGTGAATGTCATAGAATCTGCACTAATCCATTTCCAATGCCACATTCGCTGCCATGAAAAATGTGTGACACATTTCAAAGTCCTATTTAATTCTACAATTCTCCTTGTCCTTCCTGCCTCCCACCCACGCTGCCACACAACTCATTTTAAAAAAAAAAAAAAAACATTTCTGTGAGGCAAACCAGAGCTCAGAGCAGAGTTGAGAGTGGGGGCCTGTCAAATTCAGGGTTTTTTTCCCTTCAAATTTTGGTTTAACACCCTGTAGACTGTAGCTTATTAAGAAAGAAAGAAATTGTGAGAACTACCCCTCTTTCAATTCCCCTTGCAGTGGCTTTCCAAATTGCCTGATAGCACCAACTTCACAAGGAAGTGGGCACATGAGTGAGAAAATAAAAACAATGATCCTGGATTAAAGAATATTCCTAAATCATAAAACCAGTCAAGCTAGCTTATTATACATGCTGGGAATTAACTCGAAAGCAGTTAATCTCTAATCTAAGAAAATAGCTAGCGTATCTTGCTTTAATATGTTTGAGCTTTGATTGACATTTCATTTGTTCAGGAGGATTTTTTTTTTCTCTTTCCTGTCAAGAGACGTTGGCAAAGTTGTGTGTAATCAACTTTTTTATTCTACCTGGCAAGAACTATTAGATGTGAAGACAGGAGCTGTGCTGTGCCTCTGTCATGGATTTGGATACACAGCATATGGATATATACAGCAGTAAAACAGGAAGTTTTTAATGAGACGCCTCCGCCCCGAAATGTGACCTGTTTCAATACTATTCAAACTCTTAACTCCTCCGGAGCTCTCTGCTGCCATTTGCAAGGGGAAAGAAATTAAGCCACAGCAAAGTGTCGTCCTGAGTCTGCAAATATCATTCCCATGTGAGGTGCCTCCATTTTCCCCTCTGGAAAATGGCGATGGAAATGACCTACCTGATTTAATCAGTGTTTATAGTACTTGATTAGCCCCTCAGGCCACAACAATTAGGCTTAGCTAAGAATGGAAAGTCCTCTACAAGGGGCTTTTACCTTCCCTGATTCTGGGAGGATCCAGTGTGCAGCCCTGCAGCTGACAACAGCAAAGTGACTTTCATGCCCATCCAGCCTGGGTGGATGGAAAATACGGAAGTATGGGAGGGAGTTAAAAATGAGCCACAGTTCACCTGGGCTCCCAGGAGTGCATCAAATTGAAAATAGGCCAAACAACATAATATATATTTTTAACTCATAAATAGGGCAGCAAAATTATATTCAGTATTTATAAAGTGTTCTGGTACAATCTGGCCACTAATATCCCTTTTTGCCTGGCCATCCCCACTTTTCTTAATGCATTTTATTTTACTATATGAAGAAATTACAGGAGGCTTTGTTAGGTAATGACTACATTTGAAAGGATTTAAAGATTTGAATTGCTCTGATTGTTTAAATTTTTATGGTTACTTAATCACATGGATATTTCAGAAAAGGTTTTACTCATATATACCACCTGGCCCCCTGCCCCCAATAAAAAATTATCTGGGTAAATGTTGCTGTTCTCCTGAACATTTTGTTGGGTCGACAAACTTAAGTGCTCAGTTTTCTCACTTGGAAATCAACTATTAAATCTTTCTAGCACATAGATTCCATGTCCATAAGTTGTAAGTCATAGTCCCTGTCTTTAAAAATTTACAAATCAAAGATTCATTCATTCACTCTTTTTTTTCCCCCCCAAGAGACACTTATGGAGCTTCAGTTATTTGCCAGGCATTGTGCTACTGTGTTTCCCCGAAAATAAGACTGGGTCTTATAATAATTTTTGCTCCAAAAGATGCATTAGGGCTTATGGTCAGGGGTGTCATCCTGGAAAATAACGCTAGGGCTTATTTTCCTATTAGGTCTTATTTTCAGGGAAACACAGTATATACATGGCATACAAGGGTGACCATAACCAAATCGCTCCTCCCTGAGAGGGATTATAGTCTAGTGGGAAAGACAAAAAGTCAAATAATTAAACCAACAAATCCTACTTAGGAACTGTAGTAAGTACCAGTCAGATGAGAGGTTAAGAATGGGAGACTTACTCCGTTCCATAAAAGTAACATTTCACCTGAGAACTGAAAGATAAGAAAGAGGCAACCTGGTGAAGGGAGGAGTGGAAGAACTGCAATCAGAACAGCATGTGCCAAGTCCCTGTAGAAGGAGAGCACACAGTATATTAAAGACGTGAAACAACACTAGAATCTAGTTGCACGTAGCATTAAGTACGCAAACAATGAGCTATTGAATATAAAAGAAGGGGGTGTCTCCATTCAGGAGAGGTGGTCAGGAAAAGCTTCCTGGAGAAAATGGGAGTTGGAGGTAAACTTGAAAGAAAATAAAATTTTAGAAGGGAAAGTACTAAGTATTTCTGGCAACTGACACAGCAAAAAACAAAAGCATGAGAATATGAAAGCGTAAAACATGTTATCTCCTTTTAATTGCCATTCTTTTAAAAAACCTTGTTTCACTTACAGTTGACACTCAGTATGATTTTATATTAGCTTCGGGTGTACAGCATAGTGGTTGGACATTTATATAATTTATGCAGTGATCCCCCCAATTAGTTTAGTACCTACCTGGCACTATCCATAGTTGATGCAACATTATTGATTATATTCTGTATGTTGTACTTTATATTGCTGTGACTATTTTGTAACTACCAATATTCTTTTAATTTATGTACATTGTGACCTTGTTTTTCTAAAAATAAAAGACATATGTGACCATATTTTAAAATTGTATTTATACAGAGAGAGACCCAAAATGAAATGGGTCAGTCTTTCTCACATAAAAATTTATTCAAAATTGTATTACACACTTAAATGTAAAAGGTAAAACTATAAAACTTGAAAAAAATAGAAGAAAATTTTCAGGATGTAGGATTTGGCAAAGGATGTTTAGACTTGACACCAATGGTATAATCTGTAAAAGACAAACTTGATAAATTGAACCTCATCAAAATTAAAATTTTTGTTCTACAAAAGCCCATGTGAAGAGTATGAAAAGATAAGCTAGAGACTGGGAGAAAATATTCCAACAAAGGACTTGTGTCTAGAATATGTAAAGAACCCTCAAAATTCAACAGTAAAAAAAAATCCAATTAGAAAATGAACAAAAGACAGGAAGAGACATTTCAAGGAAGAGGATATACATACAACAAAAAATCACATGAAATGGTGCTTTACGTATTAGCCTTGAGGCAAATGCAAATTAGAAACCATGATGAGATATCACTATACATGTATCAGAATGACTAAAATAAATAAAGGAACAACTCCAAATGCTGGCGAGGATGTGAAGAAACAGGATCATTCATACATGGCCGGTGATAACATAAAATGGTGCAGCCACTAGAAAATAGTTTAGCAAGTTCTTATAAAATTAAACATCCAGTTACTGAATGAACCATCAATTGCCTCCTTCAGCACTTATCTCAGAAAAATAAAAACATATCCACACAGAAACTTATGCATACCAGCTTTTTTTATAAGATCCAAAAGCTGGAAACAGCTCAGAGTTCCTTCAAGCAGTGAATTGTGAAATTATGATACATATCTGGAACACTATTCAGAAATGACAAGTAACCAACTGTTGATACACACAACAGTGTGATGAATACCCAGTGGGATTGTGCTGAGTAAAGAAAGACCAAAGATTACGCACTTTGTGATTCCATTTATACAACATCTTTGAAATTACAAAATTTTAGAAATGGAGAACATTTTAGTGGTTGCTAGGTTTAAGGATATTGAACATTGTATATAAAAGTATAGAGATATTTGTAGGCTAGAACGATATTATCTTCCTTCAGCACATTTTCTTCGGACAGGTAACTAGGGAAGTAACAATCCCAAATCACTTTAAGCCAAGAAAAGATTTGTATGATTAAAAGCTAGACAGCAGTCCATGCGAAGGCTGGTTCATTTAGGATTTGCCTTTAATCCTAGCATATTTCCCTTCTTAGTCTTAACCCAAAGTAGGGATTCACTGAGGCCTCTATACTTGTAGACTGTGACCTACAATATTTGTTCCTGTGTCATTTGAGTCCACTAAAGCTCTGCCCAGCTATGCTTCTTAAATTTATAGATGTCCCTGTAGTGAAAAGCTCACATCCCTAGAGTTTCTTCTTATGGATCTTTGGCCTCATACTTCTTCACTGCCTGGTTAATTCTCAGTGCTTCTAACAGATTTTTCGCTCCAGATTTTCTAGTTTTCCTCATTAGGAGGGTTAGTCTAAACTATCTAGTCCGCCTTTTGTAGAAGAGGAAGTCTCGGTTGCCTTTTAAGGTTGATATTTATATAATGACTCCCATTTTTCTTCTGGAGACTTTCTTCTCAAACCATCAATCCTTCTGCTCCAGTCTGAACTATTTACTTCCTAATCTTACCCTTGTGAAAGATAAAAATTCTCTGTCCTCACATGTCTTGAAAATAGCACTATGGCGAACTTTTTCTGGCTATGGTAGTTGAATCTGACCATCTTTATTACTCAGACTTTTTAAGTCATTTGCCACAATATCTTCCAGTACTCAGAGTTGCTGATGAGAACACGGCTTCATTGGATCTGGGAAATTTTTGTTTTCCTCTGCCTCTCTGTCTCCTTTTCTCCTTCCTTCTCTTTCCCTTGCTTCCTACCCTTCCTCCTTCTCTTACACTCCTTCTCTGCTACCTCTTTCTTCTTCTTTGTTGATAAGTACTTCTTTCTATTTTTCCATGCTGCATTTCCTATCAGTTGGATGTTAGATCTTCATTATCAATTATCTATATTCTTATTCTTTGCTTTCTACATTTTTGTCTTATAGCTTTTCATAATAAATCTGGGCAACTTTCTCAATTTTTATGATTTATCCCTTCTATTATGTTTGTTTACATGTATTTTGGCAATCATATTAGTGATTTTTTCCCCTTCATTTTTAGGAATTATCTTGTTATCTGACTATTCCATCCATGTGTTAATTTTAGAAATGAAGTATTTTCTTATAGCTAAGAATATTGATTTTTGTATGTACCTCTGTATGGTGGTTTTAAAATATGTCTACAAATTCTTTCACAATCTATCTTTCAAAATAGAGACTAAATACCCTCTCCTTGAATGTGGGCTAAACTTACTGACTCCTTTCTCATGAATACAATATAGCAGAAGGTGTCACCAATAAAATGGCAAATGAAACAGTTTTTAAAATCTAGAAGTACAAATGTATATGTCCTTAAATCTCATGTATCTACACTTACAACTTGTGGAGAAACATCTCTGTAACTATGCTTCACAACATGTTCAATTTAAATACAAGTTGAAATATTTTAGAAGGATAATACAACATTTAAAAATATAGGAGCAAGTTACTTTAATAGTGAATTTAAATTCCTAAATGACTAAAGGTAGTTTTAAATACCATCAGATAAATTAAATATTTCCTTCCCAGCAACGTAAGATTTGCCATAAATGACAAGGCAGAAATTAGATAACATATTCAATTAGTGGGAATATGTAATTCCATAAAGACCAGACAGATTGATTACTAGTTGAGATTGGAGCAACCCAAAACTAGTGGTAAAAATATTCCAGTGGAAGTAACAGGACGTGCGATGTAATTCATCGCGAGGCTTGGTATATAATGGGAATCCTTATGAATTTAGCGTCAGAAATTACCATTTCCTTATTGCTTGGATATTAATGCACAAATTTTTTGTTTGTTTGTTTGTTTTTTCAGTGAGTGCACCAGGCACTTAGCTGGGTCCAGAGACTCAACAGTGAGCAATAAATAGACATGGGAACTGTTTTGAAACTTATTTTCTTGAGAGAGATAGAAACATTAATCAAATAGTCATACCAATAATCATTTGACTAAGTCAGCATTTCTCAAACTCTGGAGCACAGAATTTATTAACAATGAAAACGCATTGCTCTAAGACCACTAAGAGATCATAAGATATCGTGTGCTCATGAATGAAAGTAGACAAGGAGAAGTGGTATCAGATTACGTAATTATTGTGAGGAGTGATAAAAATGGGATTTATGTGGATTTTGTATTCTATAATAGAAAAATTCCAAATGAGAGAGAGAAAATATTTTATTGAAAAAAATCAAGATAATGAAACATCACAATATATGTTTAAAAAATAGGACAAGATATACCAGATAGACCAGCAAAGACAAAATAGCCTGCATACATCAATGTGATAGTTAGTTTGTAAATGCTGCCTGTGCAGCAATGCACAGACTGAATGTCATTTATACATGCATCGGATGATCAATCATGCAACATTTTGGCATTCTTCATGATTGCACTCCATTTCTTAAAAGGCAGACTACAGCCTAGTAAAACAAATAAGGATATAAATGTTTTCAATATTTTTTCATACATAGATGGTTTTCAAAATACTTTTTATGAAAAAAACCTATTCTATGTATCACTTTCTTTTTATATGGGCACTCCTTCTCACCCAAATATTTTTGGGGACACTCTGTATGAGCACCAAGGGGGAAAAATCTCTGGGGTAACATATTTTAACGTTTTACAGAATAACAAGATAATAGGAAATGAAAAATAAGAATGGACTTCAGAGATCATTTTAGTTCAAAATCACAATATTATAAAAGAGGAAATTCAAAGTCTTCAGAAAATTACAGTATTTTAGAGATTAAAAGACATCTTAAAGGATCTCTAACTAGACCTTCTACAGAAATTATGACAATGCACAAAATTTTCAACCAGCATTATTCAATGTCTACCTTGAAGTTTCACTGATACACTCATTCCTCCATTTGTTTATTCAGTAAATATTAATGGACTATGTTTGTTATGCTAGAGATAATTGCAAAACCTCAGTAAACATGGTCTGGTAAGCCCTCAAACACGGTTTATCTTGTATATCTAGTCTTACTTTTTAACATGTATTGTGATATTTTATCTTGTTTATTTTTGTTTTTAATAAAATATTTTCTCTCTCATTAGGATTTTTCTGTTATAGAATAAAAATGCCACATGAATCAAATGTTTATCACAATTTGGTGAAGGATCATAATAGCAATGAAATCCTAATTGACATATGATACAATACAGGAAAATATAAAATATTATGGAACTTCAAATAAGTTAAAAATGTGAGATTCAGTAGTAAATCTCAACTTTGTAAAAGTAAGTTAATTTTTAAGTGCAGTGACTGGGATACAAAGGAAATCATTCCAGGTTAAAGAACTAACATTAATGGAGTCACATAGCTAAATAACGACACAGTAAATTCAGAACTACTAAGTTGCTCAGTTTGGCTGGGGCTGATGTCATGTCTTCATTATTAAATTCTATATTTTCCTTTCAGCCAAGATAATGAATACATCCATCAACTCCAAATGCTGTCTTGTGCTCCCCTGTCGTTCCTCCCTCCCCTTCCACTCTCCACTAACCCTAGGCAACCATGGACCTGAATTCAGTCACTATAAATTTTAGTTTGTTTTCTAAAACTTTACATATACGAAATCATAGAGTGTGTATTCTTATTTTACCCAATTCTTTTACTCACTATAATTATTTTGAGATGTATTCATGCAATTGCACATATGAGTAGTTCATTTTTTATTTCTGAGTAGTATTCCATTGTATGACTATACCACAATTTGTTTTCTATTCACCTGTTGATAGACAATTAGGTTATTTCCAGTTTGGGACAATTACAAATAAACCTGCTATGGTCATTTCTGTATCAATCTTTGTATAAATATACATGTTTATTTCTGTTACATATTATCAGTAGTAGAAAGACTGAGTTGAATAGAAGTACAAGGACTGACAAGTTCGTGAACTTGTTGTAACCGTGTTGCTAACCTTTTTTGATATTAGGGAGATTATTCATTATGAATTTGTACCCATTGGACAAACAGTTAACCAAGTTTACTATTTGGAAGTGCTGAAAAGGCTGAGTGAAAAAGTAGGACGACCTGAACTTTTTGCCAACAATTCATGGCTCTTGCATCACGACAATGCACCAGCTCACACGGCACTGTCTGTGAGGGAGTTTTTAGCCAGTAAACAAATAACTGTATTGGAACACCCTCCCTACTCACCTGATCTGGCCCCCAGTGACTTCTTTCTTTACCCAAAAATAAAAGGAATATTGAAAGGAAAACATGTTAATGACATTCAGGACATCAAGTGTAATATGACAACAACTCTGATGATCATTCTAGAAAAAGTTCCAAAACTGCTTTGAAGAGTGGACTAGGCACTGGCATCAGTGCATAGCTTCCCAAAGGGAGTCTTTCAAAGGTGACAGTAGTGATATTCAGCAATGAGTTACGTAGCATTTTTTCTAGGATGATTCGCAAACTTAGTTGTCTGACCCTGTATATTAACCTTCTTAAAGAAACTTTCAAACTCTCTTCCCAAGTATAGCATTTCATGCCCCTGCTAGAATGTATGAGTGTTCCCGTTGTTTCACCAATATTTGAAACATTCCTTAATTTCAGATATTCTACTAGATAGGCAATGCTATCTCATGGTTTCAATTTGCGTTTCCTTAAAGACTGAAGATGTTGACCACATTTTTATGTGTTTATTTGTCATTCACATATCTTTTGCCCATTTTATTGGAGTTTTACTGAGTTATTATCAAGTTTGAGAGCTCTTTACATATTATGAACACAAGTCTTCTATAAAATATGTGGTTTGCCAGGATTTTTCTCCCAGTCTGTGTATTTTCTCATTCCCTTCACAGTGTTATTTAAAGGGGCATAAATTCCTAATTTTAATGAAGTCCAATATGTTAATTTGTTCTCTTGTAGACTGTGATTTTTATGTTGAGATGTGTTTTGTAGCCTAAAGCAGGTATCAACAAACTTTCTCTGTAAAAGGTCAGATAGTGAACAATTTAGACTCGGCCATATAGCCTCTGTCATAAATATACTGCTCTACTGTTGTAGTACACATTGGCATGTCTGTGTTCTCATAAATCTTTATTTACAAAAATAGACAATGGGCCATATTTGGTCTGTAACTCCCATGGTCTATCTTAGTAAATGTTCTGTGTACAACTTAAACAGTGTGTATTCTGTTATTGGGAGAATTGTTCTATACATGTAATTAGGTCAAATTGATTGATAGAGTTAAGTCTTCTGTAATGGCAGTCTTTCTTTTTTATTTGCTCTCTGTTTGTTCTATCAATTACTGTAAGAGGAATATTGAAATCCCAAACCATGATTGTTGATCTGTCCATTTATCTTATCAGTTTCACTTCTTGTATTTATTTTATAACTGCTATTGGGTGAAAAACTGTTCAGGATTATGTTCTCTACTGAGTCAATTTCGTTATTATGAAATGATCCCATTCATTCTTGGTAATAATCTCTGTTATAAAATCTGCTCTATTGAATATTAACATAGCCAGCCACTCCAGCGTTCTTTTACTTACTTCGTATGGTTACCTTTTCCATATTTTTAACTTATGTCTTTATATTTAGAGTGGATTTCTTGTTAGCAGCATATAGTTAGGTCTTGCTTTTTTATCCAATATGACAATATTTACCTTTTAATTAGGGTGTTTAAAACATTTATATTTAATGTGATATAGGTTGTGTTTAAATCTACCATCTTGCTATTTGTCTAATTCGTTATTTGTTCTTTTTTTTACTCTTTTCCTGCCTTGTTTTGTATTAAATATCCCTTTGTGATTCCATTTTTGTTTGCTTATTAGCTACAACTCTTCATTATATTATATTTAGAGTTTCTGACATACATTTTAACTTATCAGAATCTACCTTCAAGTAATATTGTACTTCTTCATGGAAGAAGCTTACAACAGTTTACTTCCATTTCTACTCATTCTGCCTTTATGCTACTGTTGTCATATATCTTCTTTCTACATATGTTATAAACTTCACAACATTGTTATTATATTTGCTTTAATCACTCAATCATCTTTTAAGTGGTTTTAAATAATAGGAAAACCGTTTTTATATTTATCCAATAATTACCACCTTCAGTGTTCTTCCTTCTTTTTCATTGTTCCAGATCTCCACCCACTACCATTTTCCTTCCTTTAACATTTCTTATAATGCAAGTGTACTGGTAATGAACTCTTTCAGCTATTGTGTGTCTAAAAATGTCTTCATTTTACCTTAAATTTTGAAAGATAATGTCATAAGATAATTCTAAGTTGACAGAGTTTTATTTGTTTGTTTTTAGTGGTGTAAAGACATTGTTCCACTGTCTGGCGTGCATTGTTTCCCATAAGAAATCTATTTTTTTCTTTGTTATTCTGTGTATGATGTGTCCTTTTTTTTCTCTGCCCATTTTCAAGATTTTTCTCATTATCACTGATTTTAAGTACAATGATTCTTATGTATTTTGCTATAACTTCCTTCATGTTTCTTGTGTTTGGGATTTATTGAGCTTCTTGAAGCTGTGGGTTTGTTTCACTGAATTTGGAAAAATTTTTATCATTACTTTTCTAGCTTCCTTGGTCTCTTTGAACTTTCAGTTCTATCTCTTCAACTAACAGAAACGCCCTGGGTTCTTTCTGGGTTCTCTCTCCACATCCAAGAAACCTTTTCCAGGCAATAAGCTGAAACAATCATAGCACTCACTTCATTTATTTTCTATCTCTATAGCATCATTGTCCTTGTTGCTGGATATCCAGTGTTTTGAGAACCATTTTATTTAATATTCTGATTATTTCTTTAGTTATTTGAGGTGTGAGAGTAAATTCAGTCCCTGTTACTCCATTTTACCTAAAAGCTGAAGTCCAAACTCATAGGTTTTTAAAGCTCCTCCTATTTTTGCTGTTTTCTTTTTTAAAAATTGTATTGCACTGTGGTTAAAGAAGACAGTCTGTATGCATTGAACATTTGGAATGCCAAATACAGCATTTTTTATAAATATGACACGTGTCCTAGAAAAAAAATGTATCCTTTCTGCCTGTTGGGTATAGAATTCCATATATAGTTGCTTGAGCTTAATAAATTTATTGTTTATGTGCTTAATATGTCCAGTTACATTTTGTCCCTTTGTGCAATCAGTGTCTGAAATGTATACGTTCAAACTCCATCTAAAATTTGGTCTTATCTATTGCTCATTTTAGTTCTTGTAGTTGTTGTATAATGTATTCAGGGACTATATGGATAGATCCAAATGTGTGTGTGATGAATATTCCTTACTTTTTTATATTTAATTTTACAACAATGTGAGGTCATTCTTTGTTCTTTATGATTTTATTAACTTAATTTTTGGTTTTAAAATAGTAGGATTCATCTCACAGAGTTTTTTGGTTCATCTTCACTTATTGTATCTTTCTTATTGTTTATATTCAACATTTATTGGTCTGCTTATTTTAAATGTATCTCTTTTGGCTAACATAATATTAGATCATTTAAAAATATTTACTATATCATTACAAAACATATAATAAAAGATATTCAATATCCTTTTGCAGAAAAATATAAAGTATTACTGAGAGAAATTAAGGAATACTTAAATAAATGTACATATATACAATCTTCATTGCATTTATAACAATGCAATGTTATAAATATATCGATTCTACCAAATTAATCTATCCATTAAATACAATTCTAATAGACATGCCCAGAGGTTATTTTATACAAATATACAACTGATTTTAAAATTAACTTGAAAATGCAAAGCAATAAGAATAGCTAAGGTGGGGCGGCCGGTTGGCTCACTTGGTTAGAGCGTGGTGCTCTTAACACCAAGGCTACCGGTTCGATCCCCACATGGGCCACTGTCAGCTGCACCCTCCACAACTAAATCAAAACAACTACATGACTTGGAGCTGATGGGTCCTCGAAAAACACACTTAAATAAATAAAAGTTAAAAAAGAAAAAGAAAAAAAAGAAAAAAAAAGAATAGCTGAGGTCCTAGTCTGTTCAGGTTTCTATAACAAAATACCATATGCTGGTTGGCTTATAAACAAATAAAATTTATTTCTCATAGTTTTGGAAGCTAGGAAGTGCAAGATTAAGGTGCCACAAATTTGGTGTCTAGTGAGAGCCCACTTCCTGGTCCATAGATGCCTGTCTTTTTGCTATTTCCTTGATATGGCAGAAGAGTCAAGGGAGTTCTCTGGGGTCTCTTTTATAAGGCACTTATCCTGTCCATGAGGACTCCACCCCATGACCTAATCACCTCCCAAACTCACCTAGGCCTTACCGCCTAATTCTATTACACTGAATGTTAGTTAAATTGGCCAATAAAAAAGTCTCAGCTCACCCCAAATAGGATACCTCAGAGAAATACATGCCCAAATATATCAAAGTGCTAAAAAAAAAAGACAAAACATCTTAAAAGCAACCATAGAAAAACAACATATTACATATGGGCAACACCTTGAATTGACTGCAGTCAATCCAAATGACTGCAGATTCCTCATGAAAAATCATGGAAAGCAGACAATAATGGAACAACATTTTAAAGGTGCTAAAAGCAAAGAACTGTCAACCCGTAATTCTATATCCAATTATTCTATATCTGTATTTAGAAATAAAGACAAAATAAAGAAATTCTAGACTAAAAGAAAACCAATAAGATTAATCACCAACTGATAAGCTCTGAAATGCTAAAGAGGCAACCAACTGAACGAGAGAAGATTTTTGCAAACAATGCCTCCCATAAGGGCTAATATCCAAAATATGCAAGGAACTCATACAACTCAACAACAAAAAAACAAACAACCCAATTGAAAAATGGGCAGAGGACCTGAAGAGACATTTCTCCAAAGATGACATACACATGGCAAATAGACATATGATAAAATGCTCAACATCACTAATTATCAGAGAAATGCAAATAAAAACCACAATGAGATATCACCTCACCCCAGTTAGAATGGCTATAATGAACAAGACAAATAGTAACAAGTGTTGGAGAGGCTGTGGAGAAAAAGGAACCCTCATACACTGTTGGTGGGAATGCAGATTGGTGCAGCTGCTATGGAAGGTAGTGTGGAGGTTCCTCAAAAAATTAAGAATAGAATTACCATATGACACAGCAATCCCTCTTCTGGTATCTACCCAACAAATCTGAAAACATTTATACATAAAGACATGTGTGCTTCAATGTTCATTGCAGCTTTATTTACGGTGACCAAGACATGGAAACAACTAAAATGTCCTTCGATAGATGAATGGATAAAGAAGTTGTGGTATATATACACAATGGAATACTATTTGGCAGTAAGAAAAGATGAAATAGTATCATTTCTGTCAACATGGATGGATCTTGAGATTATAATGCTAAGCAAAATAAGTCACACAGAAAAAGTAGATAACCATATGATTTCACTGATATGTGGTATATAAAACTGAAAACAACGAAAGAACAAGAAAAACAAATGAAGGAACAAAAACTCATAGACATAGACAATAGTTTAAGTGTTACCAGAGGATGGGTGGTGTGGGGCTCAGAAGAAGGTAAATGGAGTCTAAGATATGGTGAGGGAAAAGGAACTGACTGGGAGGTGAACACACAATGTGAGATATACATAATGTATTACAGAATTGTACACCTGAAATCTACATAACTTTACTAACAATTGTTACTTCAATAAACTTTAATTTGAAAAAAAAAAAGAAATGCTAAAGAAAATTCAAGAGGCAGAGATCTGTCACTAGAGGGACAATTGGCACTTTAGGAATGAGAAAGAGCAATAGCAAAGTAAATATCTGAATAGGTATAATAGATGAATTTTATCCTCTTAAAAATTTAAAATTATGTATGACAATTAAAAATAAAAACATAACATTTTTGAAGGTTTTTTTCAATTTTTATTGACAACAACAACATAAAAGGGGTAGAGTAAATGGAACTACATGGTGGCAAGTTCTATATATTCCATTTGAAGTGGTAAAATATTAATTCCAAGTAGGCTGTGAAAAATTAAATATTAATATTGTATTCCATTGAACAATCACTGGGGAAAAAATGTATAAAAAGGAAAAGTTTAAAGCCCAATGGATAGAAGACATAAACAAAAGATGAGCCATACCATGTTCATGGATTGAACAGCTCAATATAGTAAAGATTTCTACTGTTCCTAAATTAGTCTATACATTCAACAGAATTCCAATCAAAATCTCAGCAGGATTTTCTTTGTTTTTTTTTTGAGACAGAGTATACCCTTAACAATCATAGAGAGTGGAAAATAAACTAGAATAGCCAAAACAGTTTTGAAAAAGAAAAACAAAGTTAGAAAGCAAGCACTACCCAATGTTAGGACTTACTATAAAGCTACAATAATCAAGACAGTGTGGCATTACTAGGCATAGATCAGTTGAACAGACTAGTGTCCAAATATATAGTCACAAAAACTTTACAGATTACTTTTTGAGAAAGATACAATTTTCAACAACATGGACAGACCTAGAGAATTTTACACTAAGTGAAATAAGTCAGACTGAGAAAAACAAATACTATATGATCTCACTTACATGTGGACTCTAAAGAAAAGAATAAATGAGCAAATAAAACAAATAGATACAGAGATACAGAGAACAAACTGATGATTGCTAGATGGGAGGGGGGTTGAAGGATGACAGAAAAGTTGAAGGGATTAGGAAGTACAAATTGATAGTCACAAAATAGTCACAGGAATGTGAAATACAGTATGGGGAATGTAATCAATAATGTATAGATTATGTAGGGCGCTAGATGGGTACTGGACTTATTGAGGGGATCACTTCATAGATTGTGTAGATGTCTAACCACTGTGCTATATACACCTGAAGCTGATATAGAATAATATTGAATGTTAACTATAATTAAATGTGGTATAGCATAGGGACTACCTACAAGGGTATTGTAACAGCTATAAATTATGTCAGAGAGGTAGTACACTTGGAGGAGGATTATCACTCTGTGAGGGGTGTAAATGTCTAATCATTATGTTTTGTACACCTGAATGTAATATTAAAAAATTTTTAAAAATTAAAAATGGAAAAATTCAAAAGGAATTCAATGAGGAAAAGAATTGTCTTTTCAAGAAATGGTGTTCAAACAATAAGACATTCATATGTTAAAAAGAAAAAAACCTAAATTTATACCTTACACTTCTTACAACAAGTAACTTAAAATGCACCATAAATTTATAAAATGTAAAACTATAAAATTCTTAAAAGAAAACATAGGAGAAAATCTTCATGCTTTTTGTATTTGGCAAAGAATTCCAAAATACGAACCAAGGGTACAATCAATACATGAAAAAAAATTTGATGAAATTTCAGCAAAACAAAAACTTTTAGTTCTGCAAAATACACTATTAAGAAAATTAAAAGACAAGATATAGTTGCAATTTACCTATTTGACAAAATATTTGTATCCAGAGTGTATAAAGAATTCTCAAGACTCAGAAAATAAGAAAAAAAAATTTAAAAACAAATGGGTAAGATTTGATAAGACACTTCACCAAACAGGATTTATGGATGGCAAATAAGCACATGAGTAAGTACTCAGTATCATTAGACTTTAAGGAAATGCAAACTAAAAACCATCATGGAATACTAACGCACATTTATAAGAATAGATCAAGTTTTTAAAAACTGACAATACCAAGTACTGGAAAAAGTATAGCACATTTAGACTCTCATACTTTGCTGGTGGGGATGCAAAATGGTGCAGGCACTCTAGAAAAAGTTTGGCAGTTTCTTATAATATTAAACATACAATTACCATATGACCCAGAAATTGCACCTTTGAGTGTTACTCTAGAAAAATTAAAACTTATATTCATGCGGAACCTATACACAAATGTTTATGGCAGCTTATTCATAATTGCCAGAAACTGGAATCTGCTCAAATGTCCTTCAGTGGGTGAGTAAACCAACTGAGGTACATCCATGTAAAGGAATGCTACTCAGAAATGAAAGCAAGAGACTATGGTGCACATACCACATGACAAATTAAGTGAAGATTCCAGTCTCAAATGGTTCTATTTCTATGACACTTTGGAAAACGCAAAACTATAGAAATTGAAAATAGATTGGCAGTTGCTAGGTGCTGGGGGTGGGAGAAGGATTTGACTACAAAAGCGCAGCAAAAGAAATTTTTCTTAATTAACAGACCTATTTCCTATCCTGATTTTGGTGGTAGCAACACAAATCTATACATGTGTTAAAATTCATAGATCTATTCACAAAAATGAATTTTATAGTATGTTCATTATTTTTTAATGACATTATAATCTATTTAATGACTGTAATTCTTATTTATTCCTCTGGTAAACCAGCAACACCGAAGATCATGCTAAGTACAGTTTCATCAATTTCTTTTTAAATTTTGAATAGACAACCATGTGAAAATTGAAATAATTTATGACAATTAAATACATATGAATATTTTAGCAGTCTAATCAAGAAATTCATATCAAGTAACATTGATAACAGAGTTAATTTAACATGTATAACTTATTATGAATTATTATTATTGGAATGCATGGTATGCAGTTCATTTAAATGATTGTGATTAGTATTACTTTTATAGTCAACCCACTTAAAATATTTCACCAGTATCTGCAACTATTGTCAATGTTTTTAGTCCTCATGCTCCTCATACACAAAACTCATATACATATCTCATACGTGTTTTGGAGCATGAATAACAAGAGAAAGAATTGTTTGGAAGTGGAATAATTGAAGAATTGAGCTACTCAAGAGAAATGTTGGACTGAGTAGACAAAAGAGTTAAACCTTAAGATGTCTTCTAACCCGCAATGATTTGTTGCATACCTACTGCACACAATGTCCAGTGTTAGAAACTTTAGCAGATACGGTTCGGTTGCAAATAATCCAAGTTCTCTGACCTCAAAGAGATTCATAGAAAAGTGAGAAAGACAGTTTTTGAAATGGTAGATGTGACTTGTAAAGCATTATATAAAATACAAGCAATACAAAGCAGGCTTTTGTACACAAGATAACAGAAATAATAACAAAATTCTATAGATTTGTATAGGATTACCTGTAACTGGAAAGACCTAGGGCCTTATTGGGAAAATAGTGATTGAGTTGAACAGCAGTAAGAAACAAAGGCATATTGAGACTGAGCAATGGAAACATAAAGATGGCATTAACTGAACTAGGTGACATTGGAACAGAGGGACATTTAAAAAGATGAAAAATTTCAATGAGAAAGATTGAACCTGAGGCTTGATTATATGGAAATACCAGTCAAAAGCTCAGGATTGAAGTGAGAAGAGGAAGAACCAAGTGCATATAGGCTAAAGTAAAATAAACAAACAAATAAAGTAGAAATGGATGATCTCAACAAGAAAATGGATAGAGTCAGAAGGAAGAACTATAAACAAACACCTAAATCATATGAGTTTTAGCAAGAGAAGGAGTTACAATATAATCTGAGCAGTGGCTTAAGAGGTTGGAAAGCTGGGAAAGTTGACCAGAGAGATGGGAGAGAGAACCATATTAGACCCGGAAGGAAGCTAGTGAGTAACTTTTCATATGCTGGTGTCAACGGAAGTCAGATTTCAGATAAGTGAAGACAGAATAAGAGACAAGAAAGCAAACCACAGAGTAAAGATGTCTTAAAAGATTAAACATCAAGTGTGAAAAACTATGCCAGCCTGATTCTCTAGGACATTGCTTAGTTTTAGATGTATGGCCTTGGACAGACATGTGGATTACCGAAAGAATTGTCCTGTTTCTTCTTGAAACAAAATATCTGTCCATGCATTGCCCCAGTATAGAGCCATTAAACGGATACCTGCAACTGTGTCTGGACAACATCAGAGCTCAGGGAGACATTGAGAGAGGCATTATTTTTCTGATGATTTGTAGCCTTCTGGGGAAAAATAATGAAAAGAGAAATGTGGTAAGCAAAGCTTGTCTCCAGCTGTGACCAATTTCCCCACACTGCATTAAGGCAATCAGCTTGGAACCAGCAAACTCAGAAGACTTGAGCTCTCAGTATATCTTATTGCCCAGCCATGAGAGAACAAACAAGTATCACCTCTTAGGTCATGATTTTCCTTTTGTCTTTTAAGGCACATTGCTGTACCATATATAACTGATTCCTTAGAAAGTCTGTCAGCAAGGTTTTGTGGTATATGCTCAAGGTTCAGGGTTTTGGACCTATTTTCACAAAGCATTTCCTATTTGCTATGACCTGCTGTCTAATCAGTGAGGGTGGAAATACTCACTATGTCTGGGGGAATTACAGGTGAGCAAGGCAGACTAATGAAATTGGAAGAGGTATCTCTAAGGGTCCTTGTTCCCTTTTTTTCCCCAGCAGTCACACATGATGGCCCCACTGGATGAAAAGAGATAACTAAAAGAGCTCCCCTCTTTTGCTACATGAGCCTCTTCCCCCAGAATTGACCACTCCTAGACAATAAAATACCCTCGTGGAAACAGGCTAAGTGGGTTGTTCTGGTCTGTGTTTTTGTTTCATTTTACTGAAGTTTTATTCTACTGCTGTGGAGACCTGGCTTGAGGGTATTGGATAAATACTAAATAATCAGGCTGAGAAAAAGAAGTGAATTTCCCATCATAGTGGGTATAAAGAGAACAGGCTTAATTATTGATTCTCATTCCTGCCTGTTCACACCTCAACTCACATTCAAATAACTTGAGGGAGAAAATAGTTCAGAATCTAGTAAAGCAGAAACTATTCTAAAACTGTTCGGGTGTCAATTTCATCTTTGCCTTAATTTGGACATGTATTTCTATGTCATTGTACTAGATCAATAACGGAAACACAGGAAGAAAGTTTACCGATACATAGTTTAATTGCTGAAGCTGTAGCTTGCCAGATGCTTCAAAGATTCAGCAAAGGAGGAATCAGAGGGCCTGGCCCAGGGGAAGTTCTGTGACCACCTATCTATGGGATTTCAGTTTAAAAACGTGTAACTGTAGCTACCAATTAGAAACCTCATGGAAATTTGTGGGTCAGTGGCATGACATGGATTCTGCTTTGGTATTTTGTAACAGTGAATTTTGAATCACTCTAGCTTTTAACTACAGGTACCATCTTAAAAATTAATGTCTTCCCAATTTATAAAACTAGCTCCAGACTACCTCATGGTGTATAAGGGTCAAATCCAGTGAGTTAATTTGGAAGAAAAAAACATGTTTGTCCAATAGGCATATTACCTTTTCTGCTTTCAACATGAAATAATTCAGGCTTTTCAATGAAAAAAATAAATTAAAAATGTGAGCCATATGAATAATAGGAACATGTTTGTAATTGTTCTACAAGCTTGACTTTCAAGATGTTTCTACAGAAGCACAGTGAAAAAGAAAATTGAGGCAATTATACATTCAATCTAGATGCCAGCTGAGGTCTTTCTGTTCTTTGAGACTTAGGTAAAATTAGCATCAACCCCTATTCTCATCTTTAATAATAAGCTCCATATTCTCTCTAAGATTTTTGCACACATCTTAAATGTACCTTCTCATGGTTTTCTGTAATTTTAATTAACTAAATCCCATTGAAATTGCATCTCCCCTCCCATGAGTGTTCTCTTGTTCTTCTCCAGGGCTAACTCATACACAGATTCAGCCCTTTTATTCCCTAAAACTCAATTCTTAGAAGACATTTCTATGTAGCAAATGGCTATTACATTGCTACTATACACAGAAATAATTTTTAAAGTAATCTTCCTAGCATTCCTCCAGCCATCCCTACCACCAGGAAATTCTCATTGCCCAATATTTCTTCAGGGAATTCTTCTCATATACACCCAAACTTCTCCCAATTTGCTCAGCCCCTTCTCCGGTTTTCAGGACTTTCCCCTTCCCTTACTTTTTGCGCTCTCAAATAAGTGCTAACTTTTATGCAAAACAATTTAACTGTCTCTTCATTGCATGGCCTTTTCCCAGAAGTTCTCCAGACTTCATTTTTCACACCCATGAGCAAGGTATTTTGCTAAACAGAAGGCCATTCACTTAGGAAAGAGTCATGTCCCTCCTCTAGGAGGCTAAATGGCAGCCATCTACTGTTTTTAGACAAAGACACATTTTTGAAGTTGCTTTTTCTATGTTACATATAATTACAGCAGGCCACAAAGTCAAGAAAAAACCTCAGTGTCATTAAGGGAGTGCCAATTAATCAATGCTTAAGCCCAGCCTCAGACAGCCAACTGTGGTAACATGGCCCATGAAAATGATATTGAATTTGAGGTAAGCTCCTATTAGATACAAGTTACTAAATGTGTGATCCTTTCTTTAAAGATAAGCAGATAAAAATTCTATTTATGTGATATGTAATGGGGAACAGAGTTTTAATTTGCTAGAGAAAGAAGGTATGTTTCACTCCACCTTGTGTTTTCTATGACTATGGTTATATTGGGATAACGAGGCTTGAGAACTATTTCAGCCCTTGTCCCAACCTCATTCCCTAAAGTGTGACTGCTAGCTAACAGATCATAAACTCTTAGTATTTGAAGAGGGCTTAGAGGATATCAAATCATAGCTTCCACGAGATTCCTTATAAAATACTTTATGGACTTTTACTAGAAAAATGACAGTAGTGATTTGGGGGAATTTTAATATTAGAAAGTAAGGCGTATGTGAGTATAAGACAGCAGTGTTTTACACATAATTTAAGTTCAAAAAAATGAAATGTTAATTCCTTCCCCTTAACTTTAAAGAGGAGATGAACGTTCCTCTTTTCAACTTTCATTCATTGAACATGGTTCTGTGTAATACAGAGAAAGGAGAATGTCTGTTTCCTCTTCTACATGAGAACATTTCAGATACTTAAAAATAACTATGTTCCTTTCTCTTTTACAGTTCCTCCAAAATTATTTTACACCTTTCAATATCCTAATTCTCCAACTCTAATTATGTTCCTTAGTTCCAAATTTTGTCTAATCAGCACACAGTGCAGTGACGATAGCCTCTGCTTTGCATTGGCAGTGAAACTATGAGCACAGCCCAAATCTGCATTCACCTTTTTAGTAGCCACATTACACCATCGGCCTCATCCCAACAATTGAATTGAAGCCATTCAAATGCATAGATACGTATAGATTTTTGTTTTCCTGATGGATTGTTAGGCCACACTTTCCCCATTCTGCATTTAATGCATCACTTTTTTAAAGTGCAGAAAGAAATATATATATAACATATATGATATAGAATATATGTATAGCTTTTATATCATATATATCATATATATTTTTAAAATTTCACTCTGTATTATATGCTTTCGTAAGCCCAACCTGTCAATATCTTTTAGACTTTCAATTTTTATCCATAATTTACTTTATTCCAGATCTAATTTATCTAAATCTAGGACTCTTTTAAAACATGTCATATTAAACATAATCCTCATAAACAAGATAAGCAGCAGCAGTCTTTTTAAAATGTACCAGGATTTGTTTTAATCAGATATGGTAAGATGCACAGACATGAAAATAACTGTTTGGAGGGAACAAGTTTCCACTCACATGTTCCGAGAAGCAGAAGGCAAAGGGTGCGGGGCAGGCCATGAGGGAGGAACAGGACCCGTCGGGAGCAAAGGGAAGCACGGGGGCGAGACTTTAGTGTGTTTATTTCTTTTTCTTTTCACCACTGGTTTTTATTAGTTTCAGTTGTACAATACAATGCAATAATTAGACATGTACACCCCTCACAAAGTGATAACCCTCCCCCCCAATCTACTACCCCTCCGACATTGTATATAGCTGTTACAATTCCATTGACTCTATTCCCTGTGCTGTACTCCACATCCTGTGACCATATATATGTATACATATATGTATGTATACATACATATATGTATATATGTATACATACATGTACGTATATGTGTATACATATATATGTATATATAAAATTATAGCTGACATTCATTATTGTTCAGCTTCAGCTTCAGGTGTACTGTGCAGTGATCAGGCATCTACATCATCCCTGACGTGGTCTCCCTAATGAGACAAGTGTCCATCGGATACCCTACAAAATCTTTACAACGTTATTGATTACATTCTCCAAACTGTCTTTCATATCCCCGTGGCAATATCGTTGCTAGTAATTTGTACTTTCTAATCTCCTCAGTTTCTCCCCCAACCCCTCCCCACTCCAGTCTAGCAACGATCAGTTTTTTCTCTGTATCTCTGAGTCTATTTCTGTTTAGTTTGCTCATTTATTCTGTTCTTTAGATTCCACATATAAATGAGATCATATAGTATATCTTTCTCCGTTTGACTTATTTCACTTAGCATAATATTCTCTATGTTCATCAATATTGTTGCAAATGGTAAAATTTCATTCTTCTTTATGGCCAAGTAATACTCCATTGTATAAATGTACCACAATTTCTTTTTTTTTTTTTTTTTTTTTTTTTTTTTTTTTTTTTTTTTTGTACCACAATTTCTTAATCGAGACGTCTACCGATGGGCATTTCGGTTGTTTCCATATCTTGGCTATTGTGAATAGTGTTGCAATAAACAAAGAGATGCATATATTTTTTTGAATTAGTGTTTTTAATTTCTCTAGATATCGTGTTTCCCCGAAAATAAGACCTAGCCAGACAATCAGCTCTAATGTGTATTTTGGAGAAAAAATTAATGAGACCCGGTATTATATTATGTTATGTTATGTTATGTTATATTATATTATATTATATTATATTATATTATATTATATTATATTATTATATTGTATTAAAGCCTGGGTCTTATAGTAAAAAAAGACAGGGTCTTATATTAATTTTTGCTCCAAGAGAGGCATTAGAGCTGATTGTCTGGTTAAGTCTTATTTTCAGGAAAACAGTGTAGATACCTAAGAGTGGAGTTGCTGGGTCATAAGGTAGGTCCATTTTCAATCTTTTGAGATACCTCCATACTGGTTTCCATAGTGGTTGCACCAATCTGCAATCCCACCAACAGTGCATGAGGGTTCCCTTTTCTCCATTTTTTATGTAAAGGAGTGGGCAAGGCAGGGTAAGCAGGGTAGATAGGTTTAGGATTGGCTAGTTTAAATAATTTCAGAGTGCTCTGGGATATAGTGGTAGTCTCTATTTGTCCAGTAGTTGGCCCTGGTCATGTGGGTAGAATAGTGTACTGGGCAGCAGGCCACTGATGAAATTTTTCAGGCAGGTAGGGATGTGGGCTCTGAATTGGTTGGTTTGCATTTGGAGAAAGCTCTCTCCAAAGAGTGCTTTCTCTAGGAATTAAGTGACCCTGGGAGGGTTAGTCTCCAAGTAGTGAGGCCTCAGATGCCAGAGTATCAAGAATACAGAAAGTGAGGAAATAGAGTTAATATATATGTTACTAAGGTCTTTTATTCAAGCCACATAAAATAACCATAGGACAAGAGATGTTTCCCCGGCACTGAGCTGTACACCAGACACTGTCTCAGGTACTTTCTATGAATTACCTTTAATCTTCATTATTTCCATGTAAGATAATCATTCTTATTAAAAGATGAGCAAAAATTAAGCAACTTGTCCAAGATTCACAAATGTAACATGAAACTGGTCTGGTGATTCAGGGTCATCTGGCTTCCAAACCTAAGCTCTGTCTTTTGTACCGCCTCCACCTTGCACAGCCTGGCTTGGATGCAGTTTCTAAACCAATACAAACCCAATATATGATCCCTAGCCCACACTTGCCATATTATCCACAAGAATATCAAAATAAACCTTGCCAAAAACTAGTTGCAATTGAAAATGCACTGAACTTACAGCATTACTTTATCATCTATCTTTAATCCTGTTTTTTATGACCTAAAATTGATATGACTAAATTTCGTACCCTAAATATTCTTAGTAAACTTTTAAGTTCAAATTCAATTCAAATTTTAATTCAAATTGTCTTCTTTGTTAAAGACTAATATCATTACTATATATTTTTTAATTTTCCAGGGATAATTGTCAATAGTCTGTAGTTTAGAAACCACCATTTTATTTTCATATTTAAACAGTAAAACAAAGTTTGTTTATCTCAAGTTTGTTTATCTCTGGCATGGCTCCATTTTTCAAAGTGACTTCACAATTGATTCCTGAATTGTTTCTACCATTTTTTTAATACCCTGAGATGTATATTATTTACACCAAGTAACTTGAACACAGTACAGTTAATTCTTTATAAGCTCAGTTGGTATTACTAAATTTTTCTCTCTTTTATTTGTCTCTGTTCCTCCTTTAAAAAAAATAGTTAAATAGTAAAGAAGATAGTGGACATGTGGACATGAGTCATGTTCCTTTTTTTTTTTTTATGAGATTGCCTCTAGTGTTTTGCCATCAAGTATGGTCTTAGCTGCTGATTTCAGATACTCTTTTTCAACTGAGGGCTTAATCTTCAAAACCTAGTTTCCTTAATATGTTCCTGCTTTTAAATATATATATATATATATATATATATATATATATATATATATATGTATATATATATACTTCTTCATATATATATATGTATACACATATATATGTAATATATATGAAGAAGTATATTGATTGTTATCAAACCTTTTACAGCATCTTTTAAGATTATTTTTCATTGAACTTAGAGATATGGCATATTATAATTATCTCTCTCCTTTTATATACCAGATTTTCAATCAGGACCAATCTTACCTGGTACTGGTGAGTGATTAATTAACTGAAGATACCTTGAATTTGATTTGCTAATAGTTTAAAGGTTTTTCTTCAATACTTCTCAGTGAACTCATTTATGGGTTTCTGGTTGGTTGGTTTGTTTCCTGATGGGTGGGTACTTCCTTGTACAGGTCTTTTTGTATCATTCAAGCTTAAGAAAATGAAGTAGGTAAGTCTCTCGTTTTCAATGTTCTAGAACAGTTTATGAAGCATGGAATAAACCCCTTTGAAATTCTAACAGTAAAATTGTCTGATCATGGATCTGTCATAAAAGACTTTTTGATAATTTATTTTACATTATTGCTCAAATTAAATTTTCTACTTTTCCTTAACTTAATTTTGATGATTGATATTTTTCCTAGGAAATCATCCATTTAATGTAGTTTTAAGTTATTTAGAATAACTTGTATGTAATATTTTCTTGAATTAAAGAAAATCTCTTTTATGATGTCCCTATTTAAAAAATTCTTTTTGTTTTCTCTCTTTTGATTTAATGGAATTTGCTTTTTGTCATTTTCATTGGCTTTGGTGTGTTGTGTTTAAAGAAATAACTCTTGGATTTACTGAGAAATTATATTCTTTGGGTTTTGAATTCATTAAAAATCTCTCTTAGGCTTATTACATGTTCTCCTCCATTTTCTTAGTTTTATATTGTGTTTGCTTTTCTTAACTTACTGAGTTGATTGCTAAATTTGTTTATTTTATTATTATTTTAATAATAAAAGCACTTAAGATTATTGCCTCTGAGAATAACTTTGGCTGCATTGCGCTACAATAATGAGTAATGCTTTTTTTTTCATTTCTATTATTTTCTAAATAACCTATTATTGTAATTTTGATTTCTTTTTTGTCCTAATAGGTTTTTTAAAGAATGTTTTAAATTACTAAATTGCTGGGATTTATTTTTGTTTGTTTTTTAAACATTGGTTATTAATTTACAGTGTGCTATATTGTGACAGGACACCATTTTCCTGCTCAATTTCTGATTTGAGAACTTTATTTGTGACCTAGAAAATTGAATCAATTTTTATAATTGTTTATTGAAATTTGAAAATAAGATATATGCTCTGAGTGCAGCGTACAAAATTCAATATATTCATGAATTAAATTTATTATAATATTAAAATAGTTTATGTCCTCAAGATATATTTTAATATTTCCTATAACAATCATGTTTCAATCAATTTCTCATTTATTCATTTAGTAAGTGTCACTAAGCACCTTCTTGTGTCAGGCTCACTTCTAGGTACTGAGAACACAGCAGTGAGCAATGAGCATGGTGGGGGAAACAAGAGTTAAACATTGAGGCATTGAGAGAACTAAATACCTTACCCAAGGTCACACAGTAAGAGATATAGGAGTTGGTTACATGCACATATTTACATACACATGTCCCCTTCCTTAACCTAAGTTGAAATGCTTCCATAAATACCGAGCTTTCCATACACATAGCTTTATGCTTTGCTTTTTATAATTTTTCTTTGAATTTTAGTTCTACTGCAACTTATTTTGTTGTGTCTTCATGAATGTTACATTTTTAATGGCATCAGTTCTCCCTTAGTTATGTGTGGCTTCTCCTTCACAATTTCGTGATTCCTGCCTTAACACCGATGTTGTAGTTGAGATGTTTTACTTTGCTTTTCTACTCTCTGTATACATTATACAATTGCCCTCCCGCAAACTGCCTCACCCTTCTTGATCAAACACCTCTTGGGCAGACTTCAAGTCCTTAGCAACCTGTTCCAAGAACGCTTTTGCCAACCTAAACCACCGCACCTCTCTGTTGCCCTTCTCCCTTCCTGCCCAGCCCTACTCTGAGTGCCAGCTAGCCAACCTGGTCCTCACCCAGTCACAACCCAGAATTTCAGAGGAATAAACACCAGCACCATCGTCAACAATGAAGAATGGGGACTGATGGGGCATATGACTAGCTTCCATTTCTAGGTCAGACACACATGAGACCTACCCAAGGCATCTAGGACTTGTCTCTCTAGACAGTGACCTGCTCTATAATGCATCCTTGTGTCAGTTTTGGCTTTCCCTCCCTCCCTGTTTCACTTCCTCTGTCCTCAAGACTGCTCCTTGAGATCACTTCTAAATATATAACTAGCACGTAGCCTTTGTCTCCGGCTCTGCTTTCTGGGATACCCAGGCTGGGACACCTCTCTTGCTCATCTTGCTCTGCACATAGCTTTTCAATCTCTTTATGAATTTTAAAGCATCTTTCTCAAATCTTTGTCTTATTTTACCATTTAGGCTACCTAACCATTATTCTTATAGTCTGGTGCTGCTCCTTTGTATTCTCTTGATGTTTATTCTCCTCCTTCAATATTTAATATATGTCCTTTTAAAATGTGAACTTGAGTTTCAGCTATGTTAGTTCCTTTAGATTTATACCCCTTTGCTTTATCATTAGAATAATTTCTGATTATGTATAGATAGATATAGATGATATAGATATAGATATAGACATAGACATAGACATAGACATAGACATAGACATAGACATAGATATAGATATAGATATAGATTTTTTTTCCCCTGAATTTTCTTACCATCCTTTTCAGGTCTCTTTCCTTGGGATGGCATACCCATATACACATTCTGATTATTTTTAACTTTGTTGTTTTGAAGTCAACTGTGTGTTTTTCTAGACTTTTGTGACTATCACAGGATTACTCTCTCCAGATCACTTCTCATGACAGTGACCTGATTTGTATCAATGGTCAGAATTAAATCAGTGCAACAATTTTCTCCTTGTGACTTTCTTTATCACTTAAAATACAAAATAAGAGCAAGTCATGTCATCGTTTAACAAGATACTTCATTTTGGAAGCTTCAGATTTTCACGTGCTGCCTGGATAGTTAAAATATCCCATTAGGTCAGCATCTTTCCCCTGAGGAGTTTTGTACTGTGTGCTATATGGTTTAGAGAGGTTGTAATATTCCTCTGCCATTATAACACTTCTATCTATTTCTGCTTTTATCCAACATTCAGATTGATGCCATCATGCTCCAACCATAAGGTGAAGATTCATACTGATATGCGTATCTTCACATGGTGCTAGTCTTGCCATTTTTATTAGTTTTGTTGATGAAAGGTATCCTCTCTATTAGTACATTGTAGCCACATTCAAACCCCACTAAATTTCAGTGATACTTTAATGGGATCATATAGATAGATAGATAGATAGATAGATAGATAGATAGATAGATAGATAGATAGATAGATATCGATAGAGAAAGAGATAGAGATAGAGACATGTATATTATAATATGTATATATTTATATAAAACTTTGTATTGAAAAGCACAACCATATTTTATTTATTGACAATATTCAGTGTCTGAGATGTGGATATCTGAGGCCCACTGATATTGTTCCCATTATATTCATTACTTTTTCATTGTTTTTCTCTCCCGAGGCACACCTTTTGCTTTCCATAGCATTAATTTTGCAGTGATTTAAGCCTACCTCCACTTTTTCACAAAATGTTTATTTTTTAATTTTGATCACGTTGATGAGTATGTTTCCACATTTTTCCAGGTGTTTCAGTGATGTTCTCCATCATTTCTTCAAAGAACATCATTCTTTTATAATGAGCCACAATGCAGAAAAACAATTGTTTTCCTTATTAGTGCAATCAGAGGTTATTTCTCATATTCTCCTCCTAGTAATAATAAAAATAACAACCACAGTTATAAGTAATTGAGATTTTGGATGCACCAGACTTAATGTTTTTATGTACATTATATATAATTCTTATAACAACCATGACAGATGAGGAATCCAGGACCCTTTCTCAGTTAATATGATTGAATTCTCATAACTAGTGGGTGTTGAATCCACCATTCACCCTAAATTTGTCTGATTTCAAACCTTTGCTCTTCTCACTACTGTAACATATAATATAGTCTCACAACTAAGAATCTCCAAAGTTATTTTAATGTCCATTGGTTGCTATTACCACAGGGAACATAGGAAAGAAAAACATTTTCTAAAGCTTAGGTGTTCAGTCTCTAGTCAGGTAGTCTAATTCAATAAAGGCATTTTCCATTTCTCTTTTAACTCTACTTTGTTTCTCTTGTGAAACATGAGATAAGTAGTGCTCTGAATGTCTGGTAATGTAGGTGCACAAGGAAGGCAGCATGCTTTGCAATTTGCACATCACGTGTACACTGGCCATGTCTATGGTGCTCATCATTACGTATCTTGTCCTCTTGGGCCCATAATGGGAGTTCCTACACCTGCTCTATTCCTCTGGGTAGCACAGGATGCTGCTTCTTCTGCAAAACTTCTGGTTTTAGTGCTCTATTGGAAAAAACCCTTATCCCTTATATTCAATATCCAGTGGTGAAAATACAGACTGAAAGATGCACAACAAATAAGTTAATTGATAATTAAAATATTTGAACATTGTAAAGTGATGTTCAAATAGAAGACCTTAGAGTTAAAGCCCGCCTGCCCACTTGCAAGTACTTGAGAAGATGATGGAGAATTATCTTCTTATCTAAATGAATGTCATTATTACTTTCAACTTCATGTATCTCATTTTTCCAGGAGTCCAAAGTCAACATGGATGATGTTTACACTGTCAAACTGAGTCCCTGTTGAGTCAAGTCAATACAAAATCAAGGAACCCTGATTCTTTTTGTGGGGCTGATCTTAAATCAAAGGGCTTTGCAAGTGATTCCAAGTTCCCCTACTTACTAGCTATGTGTTCTTCAGCAAGTTATGTAGACTCTCTGTGCCTCAATTTCCTCATCTTCTACAGAACTGTACCTTAATGTTCATACTTACCACATAAGTCCACAGTCCCCTAGGATTCTCAAATGTCAAAATGTGTGGCTTCTAAAGTGGTGGAGACTTCTGTGGATGTTCTCTGTAAACGTCATGTCTTATTGCTACTGTGATGGTGGAATGGCTGTCAGCTTACCAGTTCATTCAGCTCTGTAATTACATTTTTTTGGGACAAGTATCCATATGGTTCCAGACCTCAGTCGCTGTGTCTCTGAGATGGCTGTTCATTGTCTTTTGCAGGATCTGTCTTCTCTTTCTTATGAGAGCAAATTCTTGTTAGCCAATAAACAAGTTATTGGTTTCCTTCTCTTTCGAAAGAAAAGTAAATTTGTACTTTTGTTTTCTCAGTGAAACCAGAAAATACATCTAAAAGGGACTAAGAAATTCTCCCAAGTTCAGACAGTGACTTAAGTAAGAAAGCCAGAACTTAAACCCAAGTCTTCTACACTAAGTCCTATGTTTTTAATGTCTACACTGTTATCCTCATGGGAAATACATATTTGCAAATATGTTTACTGAAAAAATGCAAGTGCCTAACCCAAAGCAGGTAAAATTTAAGAGAAAAGTAGGGATTTAGGAGAGTGCTGGAATGGGTGTGCTAAGTTCTACGTGGAATTCTACACAAATGAGCTGGGCATATGATGTGGATACTGGGAGCTCTGAGGAAGAAACTTCCGAAAGGAGAACTGCAGCACCAACAGGGTGAAAGCTCTCTGAGGACACAATTAACCAATTTTACAAATTTGTCTTAGGGTGTTGGTGTATACTCTTGAAGTTCTCCATGGGTAAATATCCAAAACATTATCCAAGAAGATTTCCCTCCATTGCTTATACAATTTAGCTCCAATCTTACTTTGTAGGAAAAAAGTATATGAAGTGCCCAGTAACCATAATTTTTGATAAATATTAGTGGAGAAGGAGGAGAGAGAGGAATAGAGATAGCAATGGTGTTTGGCTTTGGGACATCATGCAGAACCCACTTCTTTAGTTTAGATATCCCCAGTGGATCAGATAGTAGTTTTGCTGCATTGATTGCTGTTTCATAATATAAAATTTAATTATCTCTATTATTTTACAATAAGCTTTTCTGCCTTGAGGCCTGTGGCACAGGGTATAGTTAGTAAGAAATCTAATAAATAAAGAAATAAAACACTTCATTTCCTTTTCAGAAGGAAGTTGTGTTTTGCTCTGTGTTCTTTGAGCTTAAGGGAATTCACTTTGGCTTTCCCACATACATTTGTTCTTTGGCTCAGATAAGGCAAAGGCATCTTCCAGAAGTATTTCAGAAGGGCTATCCTCCTAGGGGCTCCACAGTGTTAAACCAGGGGATTCATTGTACTCCTTTCAGCAGGGACTGCAGGAAACTTTTATATCCATCCACGCTCTCAAGGGCTGTTTCTCAGTCTTCCTGCTTTTACTATGGGATCCTCCCCACGAATTACATTTGTTTAGTCCAAGAGGCATAAAATTAAGAGCCCTAATTCTGATTAATCCTTCACCACTTACATTTTGTTTACCCAATTGTTTTCTTTGATCAAAATGTTCAATATTAGCCAGATACAAGTTAGCAGATTTTTGAGTGATGAAAAAATGTTTTTGAGAATGTGATTGAACTCAAACACTAAGCAGATTGTACACAATGGTTTAATAGATGAGAAATAGATGAGAGATATTTATTATTGAGCTCTCTAGACTTTGGAGAATATGTAATATAGGGTCTTCTGTCGAAATATATATTGCAGGTCTCAACATATTGCACTTAATAAGCATTTTATAAGCATAAGTTATGCATAATCACTAGGTCTAGTGCTATTGAAGATACAAAGATATCTGAGACAAACACTGCCTTTCAAGATCTAAAAAACCAGAAAGGAATAGAAGAGATATGCAAAAGTATATCATAAGGCTGAATATGAGAATTCCAAAAAACAAGAATAAAATTCAATGTTCTGTCAAAGAGCATATCAGATTTAATAGAAAGATTGGAAAAACTTTATGGAAGAGGTGGTGCTTAAAGTTGGTGTGGAAAGAAATGAATTATCTGTTACATGCACCAACAGGAATGAATAGTAAACATAATATTGAACAAAAAGACAAACAAAAAATTCCAAAGAGCATATTCAATATAGTGTCTATAAATTTCATAATTTTGAAATTTAGCAATATGTTGCTGAGAATACATACACGGATGGAACTAAAAAAAATTGAAAGTATGATTATCACAAAAATTAAGAAAAATTATTTTTGCTCTGGGGAAAGGCAACAGGATATATTTGGGTTTGCTTGTTGGAAATTGGCAATGAATTATTCTTAACCAGGCTGATGGGTAATGGGTTTTGCTTTATAAATACTCCTTGAATTTTATATAACTGTATGTATGTTTCATGTAGACACTTCTGTATGTATGATGCTCTTCCAAATAAAAGGTAAAAATATACACTTACCACTGAATTTTTTAAATAAGGAGAATGGTATGCCATTCTAAAGATCAAGCTATTTGCAACAATGAGGTTTTACTATAACTCTATTAGGCCTCATATGATTAAAATGAAACTGAATTCAAAATAGTAAGGTAACACATTTGCATTTCAGTTTGGGGGGTGGAGCATTAACATTTGAACTAAGTTAATGTCAATAGAGATTTAAAAAATAAAAAGGAAGGATGGACAAAGTGTATTGATTAGAGGTTTTTTTTGTTGTTGTTCTTTTTTAAAGCTACAAAAGAAACACCAGTTATCATAATGTAAACAGAGATAGAAGTTTACAGGAGTATATCAAGAATCAAGAGTCAGATGGGGTCTGAGTACAGCCATGTCTTTAAAAGATGACGTACACAATATCCTCTCTCGCGCTCTCTCGCTCTCTCTCTCTCTCTCTCTCTCTCTCTCTCTCTCTCTCTCTCAACTTGGCTTTTCTCTGAGCATCTTCTTAACTCTTCCCTTCTGCTCAATTTCTGAATACAGAGAGGGTGAAACTGAATCTGTCTTTGTTTTGGCTCCAAATATTTGGGGTCAGAATTCTGAGATATATATATTTCATATCTGATCCTATCAACCATGGCATAAACATGGTATTTAAAATCACCTGCATTTCTAAAATGTATATTACCCATTTATCATGTACGCTAACCTCTCAACTTCTCAGCCTTATTCCTTTGCATGGTTTCACCTCTACTATGCTACAACTATCCACAGTATGATCACTCACTAGGTGTCATTTTCATTAAAAAATGTTGACCCTCAATATTTCAAATTTAATAAATCCTTTCATTGATCCAATATCCTATATTTCTCCCACAGTCTCTCCAAATTGACATGTATTTTGACTTTATCGAGACTCCAGGAAATTGACCCCTCTTATCCGTTTTATACTCATGGAACTGCTTGCCTCCCTCCCTGATTGGATCTCTAGTGAGTCATTTTATTTGTACTTTTATTTGTGTTTTAGTGTTCCTATTTTTGAAGTTCTGTAACACTTATTTTGTTATCCCTCAACCTTGGGTAAATGCTACTGTTTGTATAACAATTTTTTAAAATTGTGTATTAGTTTCCTGTGTGTAGAATTTTGGGAGTCCAACAGCCTTCTTTCATAATATCATGCTTCTGTCCCTGTTGGTGCCATTGGCAGTGCTTCTGCTGGTATAACATTTTTTAAAATCTTGTGGATTTTCCATGTATGCAATGGGGTTCACATCATTAAACAAGAGGATCCTTCACAGATCTTTCCTGTATAATTACATGTGTATTTCTTGTTTCTGCTGAGATGGTTGAGGGAATCCATTTGTCGCACACCTAATCTCTTAAGCAAATGATTATCCAGATACATACTTGTACTCTCCAGAGCACACTCAGTGAATCTAATTTCATCATCTTCTTCAGTATGGATAGACTGAAAAACTCCCAATTCATCAAGTTTTTATTTCATTTTGCTTAATAGCTTTTCTTCAATTTATCTATTTTCTATCACATTTTGCTATAAGCAACACCAACAACAAAATAAATGAACAAACAAACAACAAAGTCAGTCTGCACCTTCAAACTTTCCTTGGAAATGTATTCAACTAAATATCTATGCTCATTACTTCAAATTCTGCTTTTACACAACTGCAGAATGTAATTCACCAAATTTTCTGCCACTACGTATATAATATATCCCTTAAGTATAGAAACTTTCCTACTGTGCTCCTCACTTTTTTCTGAGTACTCATCAGAATTGCCATCTTTCTACCAACCATCTCTTAAAGAAATCTAGGATTTCTTTTTTTTGTCATGCACCTCAAAATTCTTCCAGCCTTTATCCATTACCTGGTTCCAAAGCCACTTTCTTATTTTTATGTATATATTTGTTACAGTAGCACCATGTATTTTCCCAGTACCAAAATCTGTATTGGTTTCCTAGGGTTGCTATAGCAAATGATCAAAACTGGGTGGCTTAAAACAACAGATATAAAATCCCTCACAGTTGTGAAGGGCAGAAGTTTGAAATCCAGGTGTTGGCAGGGCCACACTCCATCCAGGGGCTCTAGGGCAGTATTAATCCTATGTCTTTCTCCTAGCTTCTAGTAGTTTCTGGCAATCCTTGAGATCCTTTGGCTTGTGGTTGTGTCACTCCAATCTCTGCCTCCATTTTCACATTGTCTTCTCTATATGTGTTCCCCCCCCCCCCGTTCATTTGTCTCAAAATTTACTGTCTCTCTCTTATCAGGATATATGGGACTGCAGTTTTGGCCAGCCCAAATTATATGGGATAATTTGTTTCTTCCCAAGATTATTAACTTAATCAGACAACAATTTGGTTTACTAAAGACTGGATAATAAATATTTTTAAAGACAATAATATAATCATGCATAATATATTTTCATCTTTTTAAATCAAAGCTTAACCCTTACTAATAATATCTTCATTTCTACCTGGATGACTCCCATCTCTTTTCTTCATAGATAGTTCTAAAATCTTTTTAAATCTCAACTTCTCAACCATCTACCTTACTTTTAGCAGAGAACCTTGCCTCATATTTTACCAGGAAAATAAGGTTCACCCAGTACAAGTTTTTTTCTGATTCTCTATTATCTGCTCATTCAATTTATTTAAAAAAGTATCTAAACTTTTCCTAGCATTTGGGATATATCTGTGAATTAAGACAATACAAAATCAAACAACAACAAAACCATACAAAAAAGGATATACATGGGAAAGATACAAGATGGCAAAGTAGATAAACACTGTGCCTGCATCCTTCCATGAACACATTAAAATTACAACTAAAGTATAGAACAATCAGCCTGGAAAACCATCTGAGGTCTAGCTGAATAGATGTCCTATGACTAAAAATATAAAAAAGAAGCCAGGTAGAGAATGGTAGGAGGTGCTAAAATGCAGAACAGGCCCCAAACCTCCATGAGGTGGTTGAGAATCAAGAGGAATATCTTGGCCACAGAGGTTTTCCCCAAAGAAATGAGGGACATCAGCCCCACAGAGCAAGCTCTCCAGTCCAGAGTATGGGTGCCAAGAAGAGTAGCACCCACAATATCTGGCTATGAAAAACAGTGGGGATTCTGACCATCCAGGAGGGACAGGAGGTGGCAGGAAACCCAGACGTCCTCTTAAATGGCTCACACAGAGACGTACTAATTCGCAGGCACTCACCTTGGGCTCCAGCAGAGGGATGGTGACTTAGGCAGCATTGGAGACATTGGGATGCGGGGGACAGACTGAGGTGTATGGCTTTGGGGATAGGACTGTAGGACACTTGGCATTTTCCTTGTGAGGAGGACCTCCTCCTGAGTGGCCGGCAAGCAGGCACCATCTTTCCTGTGATAAGCCAGCCCCCACATGGCCAAATCTGAATCTTATTAGCCTGGTGAGCTCCACTGCTCCATAATGCTGACTCACTGGGACCTGGCCTCAGCCAACTCCCCCAATGCCCTAGGCACTTTCTCCATAAGCAGCCAACCATGCCCACATTGCACTCTTTCTTGGAAAACTGTGGGAGTCTGGCAGGCCCCCAGTGGGCAGCAGCAACTGACCTCAGTGTGCTCTGAGACTTTTGCTGAATAGCACCAAATTCAGTAATGGCACCAAAGCAGAATTCTTCCCACTCTAGTGACTCCCTGAGATCCTGCCTCTCCCAACTTGCATAAAGTTGAGGCTCTATCAGCAGCTAAATCTTAAGGGAGCCAGCAGGTGGCAGCAGGCCTCAGGGTGTCCTGGCTTTTTGTGGAGCACTACTGGTGGCAGCTGTCCTTGGTTTGCAGTGTGGCCTCTCCCATGTGAACTTCAGGTATACCACAGACAGCAAATAACCCTGAATCTGGTGCAGGAGGAGCTTACAAATTTCAGAAGCTTTCCACATCCTCCAATGGAGGTGGGGCTGAGATCCAGATAACCTGCTCACAGAGGAGAAGCCCACCTTCCAGGGAATCCCCCCATTGTGTGAGAAGCCAGAACAGTGCAGAGAAAATATAACACTACAGCATGAGAGAGAATTAAAGGCTGTAATTGGAAAGAAAATGCAACATTCTACCAACACCTACTGCAAAGCAAAGGAAAGACCTCTTCCTAATAATCTGTTGCAGAACACACTCCTATAAATGCTTAGGAAGAGAAATAATAATTCACTAGTGGCTATGAATAACCAAGGAAACAAGGCAGCTCAGAAAGAAAATGAAAAGTCTGTGGAAAATTAACTTAAAGACATGGAAATATGTGACTTAAATGACAGAGAAGTCAAGATCGAGGGTTCTGTTCAGAGCCCATGCTTTAACCAACTGAGCCATCTGGCACACTTCCTGCAACTAAAACATTAAAAATGGCAACTGGACTTGGAGCTGAGCTGTGGCCTCCACAAGTAGATTGAAGGACAATGACTTGGAGATGATGGGCACTGGAGAAACACACTATTCCCCAATATTTCCCAATTAAAAAAAAAAAGATTGTAGTTCTGAAAAAATGCAAAAAGATGCAAGAAAACACAGGCAGGCAGTTTAATGAACTTAGAACACAATCAAAGGACAAAATTAACACTCTACCAAAGGGATTTAAATTTTAAAAAACAACCAAATAAAATTTCTGGAGATTAAGAACTCAATAAAGGAAATGAAAAAAGAAATAGCCAGCTTAGGTAATAGAGCTGACCAGAAGGAGGAAAGAATCAGTGACATCGAAGATGGAAATCTGGAAATGACACAGATGGAAGAAGAGAGAGATTTGAAAGTTAAAAGAAATGAAAGAACTCTACAAGAACTTTCTGACTCTATCAGAAAGAGCAATATAAGAATAATGGGCATACCAGAAGAAGAAGAGAGGGAGAAGGGAACCGAGAGTATATTCAAACAAAGTCTATGAGAACTTCCCAAACTTGTGGAAAGAACTGGATCCTCGAATCCAAGAAACAAATAGAACACCTAATTACCTCAATCCAAACAAGGCTTCTCCAAGGCACATTGTATTGAAGCTGTCAAAAATTGAAGACAAAGAAAGAATCCTCAAGGCATCCTGGGAAAAGAATATGGTAACCTACAAAGGAACGCCCATTAGATTATCATCAGATTTTTCAGCAGAAACTCTACAAGCCAGGAGGAAGTGAAACCAAATATTCAAGTTATCGAAAGACAGAAATTATGAACCAAGAATAATAAATCCACAAAGATATCCTTTAGCTATGAAGGAGGAATAAAGACGTTTCCAGACATACAGAAGCTGAGGAATTTTTTAACACATGACCTGCACTACAAGAAATATTGAAGGAGGCTATTTGACCAGCATAAATAGGGATAATCTGTGACAATAGAAACATAAAAGGGGGGAGAGTAAATGTTGGAACTGGCATAAGGTAATGGAGAAAGGAAGCATGCTGAAGAAAAGGGAATGCTGTTAATACGAAACTTTCTTTTACATAAACTTAATGGTAATCACTAAAAAAAAAAAAAAAAAATCCAGAACTGAAATACATAACATAATAAAAGAAGAAACAGGGGAAAATCAAGAATACCAACATACTGAAATAATAGAGAGCAACAAAAAGGCAAAGAAAAAATGGAGACACAGTCCTACCATAAAATCAAACATAGAATGATAGAAAATCCTAATATATCAATAATCACCCTAAATGTAAATGGATTGAACTCACCAATAAAAAGGCACAGAGTAGCAGACTGGATCAAAAACCTAAACCCAACCATATGCTGTCTCCAAGAGACACATCACTGCTACAAGGACAAATATAGACTCAAAGTCAAAAGTAGAAATTGACACTCCGTGCAAATGGTATCCAGAGAAAACCAGGCATAGTCATACTGATATCAGATGAAATAGACTTCAGGATAAAAAAGTAAGAAGAGACAAAGATGGACATTTCATAATGATAAAAGAAACTATACAACAAGAAGACATAACAGTCATCAATATTTATGCCCCCAATTAGGGAGCAACAAAATATACCAAGAAACTACTAACAGAACTAAAGGGAGAAATTGCCCAAAACACAATTACATTAGGGGACTTCAATACATCATTGATAGCTATGGATAGATCATGAAACAGAAAATAAATAAAGAAATATCAGTCCTAAATTACACATTAGATAAAATGGACATAATTGACATTTGTGGAGCACTTCATCTTAAAATATCAGACTACACATTCTTTACTAGTGTACATAGAAACTTCTCAAGAATAGACCATATATTGGGACATAAAACTAGCCTCAGCAAATTTAAGAAGATTGAAATCATACCAAGTATATTCTCTGATCACATGGCCTTGAAATTGTATATCAACTTCAAAAAGAAAGCAGTAAAAACCACAAATATGTAGAGATTAAACAACATATTTGTAAAGAATGACTGACTTAAAGAAAAAATAAGAGGAGAGATCAAAAGATACATAGAAACAAATGACAATGAAAATACATCCTACCAAAATTTGGGCGATGCAGCGATTTTGTTTTAAGAGGGAAATTCATATCATTATAGGCCTATTTCAAGAAAGAAGAAAAATCTCAGATAAATACCCTCACATTACACCCTAAAGAACAGCTAGAAAAAGAACAAATGAAACCCAAAAATTTCAGCAGAAGGAAAGAAATAATAAAAATCAGCAGAACTAAATGAAATAGAGAACAAAAAGACAATAGAAAATATTAATGCAACAAAGAGTTGGTTCTTGGAAAAGATTAATAAAATTGATGAACTCTTGGCTACTCAATAAGATACAAAGAGAAAAGACAGATGCCACAGAAACACAAAGGATCATACAAGAATGTTATGAAGGACTATATGCCACCAAATTCAATAAGGTAAAAGAAATGGACACATTCTTAGAAACATATAGCCTTCCTAGGCTAAATCATGAAGAATTAGAAAATCTAAATAGACTGAACACCAGTAAGGAAATTGAATCAGTCATCCGAAACCTTCCCAAAAGTATAAGTCCAGGACCAGATGGCTTCACTGGTGAATTCTACCAAACCTTCAAAGAGGATCTAATACCTGTCTTACTCAAAGTCTTCCAAAACACTGAAGAAGAGACCATATTCCCTAACTCATTTTATGAAGCCAACATTACCTTTGTACCAAAACCTGGTAAAGATAACACACAAAAAAAAAGGAAACTACAGACCAATATCTCTGATGAATACAGATGAAAAAATACTAAACAAAATTCTAGCAAATCGAATGCAACAACGCATTAAAAAGATTAAACCTCACTACCAAGTGGGGTTCATCGCAGGGGCACAAGGATGGTTCACATATGCAATTCAATCAATATGATACACCATGTAAACAGAATAAAGGACAAAAATAATATGATTATATCAATAGATGCAGAAAAAACATTGGACAAGATACAACAATATCCATTTATGATTAAAACACTTAATGAAATAGGTATGGAAGGAAAATACCTCAACATAATAAAGGCCATATATGACAAACACTCAGCTAATCTCATAATTAATGGTGAAAAACTGAAGCGCTTAGCTCTACGTTCAGGAACATGGCATGGCTGTCCCCTATCACCTCTGCTTTTTAGCATAGTATTGGAAGGCCTAGCTGGAAAAATCAGGCAAGAGAAAGAAACAAAAAGCATCCAAATTGGGAATGAAGAAGTTGAATTGTCATTCTTCAACTTGATGACATGATGCTATATATAAAAAAATCTTAAAGACTCTACCAAAAAACTATTAAACACAATAAATTAACACAGTAAAGTTGCCGGCTACAAAATCAAAAAATTAATGTACAAAAGTCCATTGTATACCTACTTTAACAATAAAACCCCAGAAAAAAAATTTTTTTTTAAATTTCTTCTGCATTTACAGCTAAAAGAATAAAATACCTAGCAATAAGCTTAACCAAGAATGTGAAAGAGCTATATACTGTAAAATATAAGACATTTTTAAAAGAAATTGAAGAAGACACAAAGAAATGGAAAGACATTCCATGTTCATGGATTGGAAGAATCAACATAATTAAAATGGCCATATTACCCAAAGCAATATACAGATTTAATGCAATCCCCATCAAAATCCCAATGGCATTTTTTAAAGAAATAGAACAAAAAAAAAATTCATCAGATTTCTATGGAACCACAGAAGACCCCGAATAGCCAAAACAATCTTAAGAAAAAGAACAATCCTGGAGGTATCACACTCCCTGACTTCAGCTTATACTACAGGGCAACAATAAACAAAACAATACAGTATTGGCAGAAAATCAGACACACAGACCAATGGAACAGAATTGAGAATCCAGAAGTAAATCCACATAAATATGGACAGATAATTTTTAACAAATAAGCCAAAAATATACAATGGAGAAAAAACAGCCTCTTAAATAAATGGTGCTAGGAAAATTGGAAAGCCACATGCAAAAGAATGAAAGTAGACTGCTGTCTGTCGCGGCGCACCAAAATTAACTCAAAATGGATCAAAGACCTAAACATAAGACCTGAAACAATAAACTGTATAGAAGAAAACACAGGTACTACACTCATGGACCTTGGGTTCAAGAGCATTTTACGAATTTGATTCCAAAGGTGAGGGAAGTAAAAGCTAAAATAAATGAAAGGGACTATATCAAACTTAAAAGCTTCTGCACAGCAAAAGAAAATATTGACAAAATAAAGAGGCAACCAACTGACTGGGAGAAGATTTTTGCAAACAACGCCTCCAATAAGGAGCTAATATCCAAAATATATAAAGAACTCATGCAACTCTACAACAAAAACAAACAATGCAATTTAAAAAAATGGACAGAGGACCTGAAGAGACATTTCTTCAAATAGGACATAGAAATGGCAAATAGACATATAAAAAAATGCTCAACATCACTAATCATCAGAGAAATGCAAATAAAAACCACAATGAGATATCACCTCATACTAGTTAGAACGGCTATCATCAACAAGACAAATGGTAACAAATTTTGGAGAGGCTGTGGAGAAAAAGGAACCCTCATACACTACTGGTGGGAATGCAGATTGGTGCAGCCACTATGGAAGGCAGTGTGGAGGTTCCTCAAAAAATTAAGAATAGAATTACCATATGACTCAGCAATCCCTCTCCTGGGTATCTACCAAAAAAAACTGAAAATATTTATCCATAAAGACATATGTGCTCCAATGTTCATTGCAGCTTTATTTATGGTGGCCAAGAAACAATCAAAGGGAAACAATCAAAGTGTCTGTGTATAGATGAGTGGATAAAGAAGTTGTGGTATATATACACAATGGAATACTATACTGCCATAAGAAAAGATGAAATAGTACCATTTGTGACAACATGGGTGGATCTTGAGATTATAATGCTAAGCAAAATAAGTCAGACAGAAAAAGTAGAAAACTATATGATTTCACTGATATGTGGTGTATAAAACTAAAAACAACAAAAGAATAAGACAAACAAATGAAAAAACAAAAACTCATAGACACAGACAATAGTTTAGTGGTTACCAGAGGGTAAGAGGAGAGGGATGGTAGATGAGGGTAAAGGGGTTCAAATAAATGGTGATAGAAAGAGAACTGACTCTGGGTGGTGAACACACAATGTGATATGTATATGATGTATCACAGAATTGTATACCTGAAATCTATGTAACTTTACTAACAAATAGTCGCCCCAATAAACTTTTTAAAAAAATAAGGAGAATTTATGAGTCCTCAGGGACAACATCAAGTGTAACAATATTTGCTGCACAGGGGTATAAGATGAAGAGAGAAAGCAAGAGACTGAAAACCTATTTGAAGAAATAATGACTGAAAAATTTTCTAACCTGGCAAAGGAAATAGACATACAAGTCCAGAAAGCACAGAGTCCCAAACAGGAAGAATCCAAACAGGCCTACACCTAACATTGTAATTAAAATGGTAAAGGTTAAAAACAAAGAGAGAATCCTAAAAACAGCAAGAGAAAGGCCACTAGAAATTTATAAGAGAACTTCTGAAAAACTGTCAGTTGATTTCTCAAAAGAAACTTTGCAGGCCAGAAAGAATTGGCACAAAATGTTCAACTTGATGGAAAGCAAGGACCTACAACTAAGACTACTGTACCCAGCAATGTTATCATTTAAAATAGAAATACAGATAAAGAACTTCCCAGACAAGAAAACAAACAAACAAACAAGCAAACAAAGAAACAAAACTAAAGGAGTTCATCACCACCAAACCGGTATTACAAGGAATGTTAGAGGGACTTCTTTAGGAAGAAAAAAATAAAATCAAAATTATGAATAATAAAATGGCAATAGCAACATATCTATCAATTACTTTCAATGTAAATGGATTAAATGCTGCAATCGAAAGACATTGGTGGGTGAATGAATAAGAAAACAAAACCTTTACACATTCTATCTATAAGAGACTCACTTCAGATTGAAAGACACACACAGACAGAAAGTAAAGGGATGAAAAAAGATATTTCTTGAAAATGGAAACAAACAAACAAAAAAGCTGGGTAGCAATACCAGACAAAATAGACTTTCAAACAAAGGCTATAAGGAGAGACAATGAAGGACCCAGTAATCCCACTTTAGGGTATTAATGCTACTTCAAGGGGTCGTGTGCCTTCATATGTTCATTGAAGCATTGTTCACAATGGCCAAGATGTGGAGGCAGCCTGGGTGTCTGCCAATGGATGAATGGATAAAGAGGAGGTGGTACATATGTACAATGGAATATAGCTTGGGCATGGAAGGGAATGGGTTTTTGCCATCTGTGGTGGCATGGATAGACCTGAAGGGTATTGTGCTGGATGGAGTATGGCAGACAGTGAAAGACAAATGCAATGTGGTTTCATGTGTATGTGGAATCTGAGAAGAAAATTAACAAACAAACTTATAGATACAGAAAACATTTTGATGGTTGCCAGATGAGAGGGGGGCTAGGGGTGTGTGTGAAAGAAGGAGAAGGGATTAAGAAGTACAAATTTGTTGTTACAAACTAGTTATGGGGATATAGGGTATAGCATAAGGAATATAGTCAATAATGTTGTAATAACTATATATGGTGTCAGATGGGTACTAGGTTTGTTGGGGTGATAGATGGGAGGGGGTTTGCGGGCAGGGTGAAAAAGGTGAAGGCATTAAGAAGTCCAAATTGTGTGATACATCATCTATATATCACAATTTGGACTTCTTAATGCCTTCACTTTTTCCATCCTATCCCCTAATAATTGTTGCCCCAGTAAACTTTAATTTAAAAAATAAATAAATAAAAATAAAAAAAAGAAGTACAAATTGGTAGTTACAAAATAGTCATGGGGATGTAAAAGAAAGCATAGGGAATATAGTCAATGATATGGTAATAACTATGTATAGGGCCAGGTGGGTACTAGACTAGTCAGGGGGATCTCTTCTTAAATTATATAAATGTCTAACCACTATGCTCTACACCTGAAATGAATATAAAATAATATTGAATGTCAAAAAAAGACACAGCAAAAATATAGTATATACATGTACTGCTTGTCAATGCACACTAATAATAGAAATTGTTTTCTCCTTATAAAAAGGCCACAAAGTTGCATGAGGAGTATTCAGTCAGGGGGATAAAAGTTAAATATAATGTTAGTAACATATATGTTATATGATGATAAGACCATGGTACAGAGTGAAGGGAAAGGAGTTCCTCTGGGGGGAGAGGGGGTGGCAGGAAAAAGTAAGTATTAAAGTCAGAGTTAGGGTAGGCCTTGTTGAGAAGTTAAAATTTGAGCAGACTTGAAGGAGGTAAAGCAATTCGCTAGATATGGGGCCAAAGCACTCAGATGTAGGGAAAGAATCCAGCAATGGCCCTCTGAAAGAAGGATAACGGACGTCTTCAAGAACCACTGAGGAAGCGAATGTGGCTGGAGAGCAGTACGCCATGTGTAGTAATGCAGTCAGAAAGGTAAGGGGGTGTGGAGGAAACAGATCACATAGAGTCCGTTAGTGATTGTAGCTGCTTTGGGTTTTACTCTGACAGAAATTGGAAGCCATTCCAGAGTTTCAAGCAGAAGAGTGATCTGACATTGATTTTTAAGGGATCACTCTGGCTTCTGAGTAAGAGTAGACTTTGGGGGTCAGGGGAAGGCAAGTATAGAAGCAGAAAGACTGGTTTTGAGATAATCACAGTAAATGATGTGAGAGAGATAGGGTGACTCGGAGCAAGATGGTAGTTATAAAGCTGGTAAGAAGTAGCCAGGTTTGGGTATATTGTGAAGACAGAGACAACAGAAGATGCTGATAAGGTGTTAGAAAAAGAAGGATTGTGGAAGGCTTGAACAACTGAAAAGATGAATTGTTCTCATCGGAGATGGGGAGGCTGAAAGCGGAGTAGATCTGTGGCTGGGTAGAGATCTGTAGTTTAGTTCTGGATACAATGAGTTTGAAGAGTCTAGGAATACTATACAGGGTATGTTGAGGAGGCAATTAGGTATATGAATCTATGAACTTGGGAGAGTGTTCTGGACTGGAGATACAATGTCCATAGTTCTCTATTTTCTACACCCATGAGTCCTTTCTCCTTTCTGGGCTAGGGCCCTTCCCAAATCTAACACCTGACCTATGCTCTTGATTCCATCCTTCACCTCTCCACTCCAGAATTTGTTCCTTCAGCTACTTTCTAATTTTTCTTCTTTTTTAAACCACGAGTCTCTGATTCTACTTGGGCTCTTCTCCGTGTGTCAAAAATTGACCTGAGCCTTTTCAATCCAAATCCATACCTTTTTACCACTGTAAATAAATAGAAAGTTTTTAAACCTCTATTACTTCTGCTTCACTCTCTTGCCTCAGTTCATCTCTTTTCCATCTTTCAAAGTTCAAAGTCTTGAAAAAGTTGTTTATGTTCGGTGTCTCTAATTCCCATTATTGAATTACATAACATTGAACCCTTGAAAACCTTTGTATATTACGAGATCTCCGTTCCCTATCCTGATTTTTTTGAACTGGGAATATGACAGCAGCTAATCATCTTCCTTCTCCAACCTTCACACATTAGGATGAAGATATAGGTGTGGTCCAAAGTCATGGCCAGGTTAAAAATTGGACTATGATGCTATTGAGTCAACTGTAAGAATTCTAATAGCTCTCTATTGGCTTACTCTGTTCCCACCACAATGGCATCCTTGCTAGTTCTCAAATATACCATGCTCTAGCCTCAGTGCCTTTGAACGTGCTATCTTGAAACTTCTCTTCCCCCAAATACCTAGTCACATAGTACATGCTTTCACGTCACACAGGTTTTTGTTCAAATATGCACACATCAGGGAGACTTTTTCGACCACCCTCTCTAAACCAGCACCTGGCTCACTTCCTATCACTTCACCTGCTATTTGTCATTCATTAACATTTTTACTACCTGAGATCTCATATATTTAGGTGATTCTTTTGTTATCTGACTCACACACTAAAATGTAAATTCCTTGAGAGTAGGAGCCTCTTCTCCTTTGCAGCTGTACCCCTAGCATTTGAAACAAGGCCTGCCACAGAAGAGGGTCTGATAATGCTAACTGAATGGGTTTGTGGGTGAGGAATCTTGATAGAGTCAATGGCCCTTGTGCCCAAAGAGTTGGCAGCAAACCTGGCAAATGAATACTATGAATATCTTGCCCTCCCTGATGGCCATTAGGACACTACATTGCATGAGGACTGGAGTAAAAAATTAAAGAGAACAGGTATAAAAAAAAAAATCTTCCTTTCCACTTCAAGAAAGTCTTATAAAGAATCTATAATTCCTACTTAATTTGAGGGCAGTGCCTCAAGTGGGAGTTTCTGACTTCCCTTTAAACAAGCAAACAAATGAATAAACACAATCAATATAAAGTGGGCTTGGAAAGCATATGTAGTGTCAGGATAAGTTTCGTTCCAGCCACACTTTCTGCCCTTCCTCCATTCCAACAAGTTTATTCCTCCAATAAAAAATTCAGAAGCCACCATTATTGAAAAGATGAGTAAGAGGTATTTTGATTTAGTTGAGCAAGGGGAAGCTGTTTCAAGATTCGGACATAATAGGAAATGCAGTTCAAGTGAGTGGAGAGGTTCTGCTGAGGTTCACTAGAAAAAAGAGAATTAGCAAAGGTGGAGTAGAGATGAGAAGAGATGAGGAGAGGGGTGGAGGAAAATTCAAGGGGTATTTAAGAACCAAGATCGTGAATGAAGAAGTCTCCTACTTATGGATGCTATTTTCAACCTTCAGCTCTGTATACAATAAAGACTCTGGGAGCCTATCTCTGTGCCCCATGCCAATCTGCTCCTTCACTTCCTACTGGCATCACATGCAAACATTGATGCATACGGTTCATTTTCTTTAAGCTTTCACAAGGTTTTGCTTGGTGAGACCATCCCACTGTGTTCACATTCTGTTTACCGACCATACTACTGTATGTTATTGAGTCAAAGAGCATTTGAAAGTGGGATGAAAGCCAGCCCTTACCTTGAATCATATATCAGGAACTGAAATTAGATCTCACCTACTGGGAAGGGAGAGAGCCTATGTCACCCAACAAAGCTCAGCCCTTTTGGCACATCCAAAGCTTCATGTCCCTGCCCCCTGGCTTTGGCACCAGGGGTTCCACGGTTGTGCCCAGGATAAAAGCACTGTCCTCAGCTTGCTCTCGGGCAAAGACAGCCTGCTTTTAATTAGGCACAGGAGCTGTTGTTAGATTTGTAATTATTTTTTCCTATGCTTGATGGCGTGATGTGTGTTACATATTTAATTAAAGAGGATCTAATGAGTACTTCTAAGAGGCCTGGGGTCAGAAGAACCACTGCAGAGATTCATGCAAATGAGCCAGGCTTTATGGCTTCCCCAGGGAAGCAGTGATGTTGTCCAAAATGGGAGAGTCAGTAGGAGCCCATCAGCTTTCTAACTTCCACAGGAAAAACTCTAGGGGAGGTAGGGAGTAGAATTTGCAGGCTTTGTGTCTGGGCCCAGAAATAAGTCTAAATATGGAGGTAAGTATAAAGTTAATTAAATAAAATGTTCAAATGAGCCAATTGGGTCAATGGGTTAGGCCAGAGAACACAAGAGGACCAAGACTCGTAGGAACACACTTTGGACACAGGGAGGTGAATCAGAAAAGAGTGAAGGAAGAAGAGATAAAGTGAAATGTGTTAAGGCATTTGGACATGATTTCATGGGAAATGGATCACTAAATATTTTTATATGTACTTTCTTCACCATGCTCTATTCTTACATCTGTTATAGAACTTGTCTCCTGATTTATCTGCAGACATCTAGCTCCCTGTTAGACTCTGCACTGAATCCTCAAGAGTGAGACCCTCCTATCTCTCTGCTCCCCTAGCTCCTACTAAACTTCCTCTATTATACCCGCATCCCACTCTGTTATAACTGCCTGTTGAGTTTACTGTACATTGCCTAACTGAGAGCCGATTGAGTGTGAGGATTTTGTTTTGTTTTCCATATTTAACTATCTTTTTCATGTTTATATTCCTGGCATCTAGGGCCTGGAATATAGCATGCCCTCCAAGTGTTATTATTAAATGAATGAATTAATGAATGAGTGAATGATCCAAATGCAATCAGTCTGATCTGAGGCCAGTCTCAGCATACTTACTGCATCCAAAACAAAGACAGACTGCAAATTTGCCCCCGAAATCATTGAAGAGCTATTTAGATTTTTACTAACAGTCAGCTACTTGGGCAAATGGAGAAAGATGTATATTGCATATTACACCAGAAGACTTCCTTACACGTTCCCTAAACTAAGATATAGAATAAAAAACTAATGCATTGTTCTTGATTAGATCCTAGATTTAAAAAAAAAAAATCAGCTACTAAAGACATTTTTTGAGATAATTAGGGGATAGCTGGTATTAGATGATATTGAGAAATTATTTTTTGTTAGAATGATAATAACATTGTGTTATGTAGGAGATTGTCTTTGTGGTGGCTTTTAAAAGTAGCTACAAAGTCTCTGACACTCACCCCATGGGAGAGGAATCCCTTTCCTTGAATACGGGCCTATTTATATTAAGTTGCTACAAACGTCATTGCAATTTTTAAATTGTTGAAATTTGCCATTTGATATTGGAATACATTCTTAAATAAATGTGGTTTTGTTATACATCATTTTAATGCACATTTCTCCTTTTATGCTTTTTGGCTAATGACTTATTACTTGCTGTTTATTTTATATTTATTTTAAACTATGGAAATGATTTAGACAAAAAGAAAAATTGAGTGATTTTCTTATTCTAGTTCAAAATGGGTCGTAAAGCAGCAGAGAAAACTCACAACATCAGCAACGCATTTGACCCAGGAACTGCTAAAGAGTGTACAGTGCAGTGGTGGTTCAAGAAGTTTTGCAAAGGAGACAAGAGCCTTGAAGATGAGGTGTGTAGTGGCCGGCCATCAGAAGTTGACGACGACCAATTGAGAGTAATCATCAAAGCTGATCCTCTTAAAACTACACGAGAAGTTGCCGAAGAACTCAAAGTGACTATTCTATGGTCATTCAGCATTTGAAGCAAATTGTAAAGGTGAAAAACCTCGATAAGTAAGTGGGTGCCTCATGAGCTGACAAAAAAATAAAAAAAATTATTGCTTTGAAGTGTCGTCTTTGCTTATTCTATGCAAAAACAATGAACCATTTCTCGATCGGATTGTAATGTGAGATGAAAAGCGGATTTTATATGACAACTGGTGACAACCACCTCAGTGGATGAACTGAGAAGAAGCTCCAAAGGTCTTTCCAAAGCCCAACTTGCACCAAGAAAAGGTCATGGACACTGATTGGTCGTCTGCTGCTGGTCTGATCCACTACAGGTTTCTGAATCCCAGCAAAACCATTACATCTGAGAAGTATGCTCAGCAAATAGATGAAATGCACCAAAAACTGCAACACCTGTAGATGGCGTTGGGCAACAGAAAGGGCCCAATTTTTCTCCACGACAACACCTGACCGCACCTCATACAACCAACACTTCAAAAGTTGAACGAATTGTGCTATGAAGTTTTGCCTCATCCGCCATATTCACCTGACCTCTTGCCAACTGGCTACCACTTCTTCAAGCATCTCAACAACTTTTTCATGGAAAACACTTCCACAACCAGCAGGATGCAGAAAATGCTTTCCAAGAGTTCATTGAATCCCGAAGCACCAATTTTTATGCTACAGGAATAAACAAACTTATTTCTCATTGGCAAAAATGTGTTGATTGTGATGGTTCCTATTTTGATTAATAAAGATATGTATGAGCCTAGTTATAATGATGTGTTTAAAATTCACGGTATGAAACCGCAATTACTTTTGCACCAACCTAATAATTGCTTTGAGCAACAGGCTTCAGTGGAAATGATGCTCCCCAAGCTACATCAGAAAGGCCTATGAGGTTCTCCTGAAATGGCCCTTCTTTTCTTGACATGTTCCCTCTCAGAACCCAAATGACGTGCTGTGACACACAAGTTACATGAAAGGGCCACATGTGACTGCTCCAGTCCATAGGTGCAACTAAAACCAAACCTTGAGTCATTCCTGAGTTTCTCTGCACAGGCTGCCAGGTAATTCCAGCCCCAAACCATCTGACTATTCTGAACTAAAATCCCTGGTGGTGTGGGGTGGGGCCAGCAATCCCTCTGTGCATGCCTGACCCATGGAATCTGTGAGAGGAATGACATGGTGGCTATTTTGTGCCTCTTGGTTTGGAGTGGCTTGTTTAGCAAAAAGGGTAGCTGTAACTGTCTTTGATATTTTTTGGAGATGTATGCTAAAGACCCTAGGGATGGAATGCCATGATACCTTTAGCTTACTTTTAAATAGTTCCCCCAAAATGTGTGCAAAGACATCCAGATAGATAGATCGAGCAAACTCATCATAACATTGGCACTTGTTAAATATAGATAGTGAATATGTTGTTATTTATTGAACTAGTTTTCTACTTTTCTGTAAGCTTTCAAATTTTTATAGTAAAATTTTATTTTAAAAGTGCTTTTAAACATTTTTCTTTCCCCAAAGTTCAGTTCCTTAGGAAAAGCTAACTTTATCACTCACATATCTCTTCAGTCTCTCACAAATCCCTTTGGATAACCCTCTCTTTAAATGGCCTTGCCTCTTTTTCCCTCTTCTTCCAGGAGCACTTATTCCTTTTTTGTGCCTTTTCCAGTGAACAGAAAACAAAATCACCTCTCTTTTATAGAGATCTGTCATTTTATAAACAGAAGGGATTAGGATTATAAAAACTGACACTTTAATATATTTTCATTCAAATTAATGATGTATATTTAAAGACTTCAAAAAACTACAAAGATTAGTAAAACAGAAGACCTTCATTAAATTTACATTCTTTTTTTTTTTTTTGTAAAACAAGGGCAAAAGACTTTCTGCATTCAAAACTTAAAATTTCCAAAGCAAGCTGGGGATTATTATTCTCTACCAAAAGAAAGCATTTTTCCAACTCACTGTAGGGCAAATCAAGACAAAAAAAGAAAAAAAAAAAAAAGAACATTAAGAAAAGCTCTGATCAGTAGTGTTCCTGCATCTGTCCTGAATCCCAACACCAGGCTCTCTTCACTATATAATCCACTCTTGATGTTCCAGCATGAACCCCTCCTTCCTTTCCCAGCCCCTGGTCACTTCCCCAAATAGCCGTTCCCATTTCTCTTGAAGGCCACTGCTCCACTGAGAAGAAGAACCACTTGAATCTTGGAACCCCAATTCTATTGTGTATCAAATTTCTTACATGTGTGATATTTTCTTTAAATACCCCTTTCCCACATGGCCAAATAAAGTGAAACCGACTTTTCTCCCTGATGATGCCACTTCCTGTATACTCTTTCTAATAATAAGAAAAATTTAAAAAAACAACAACACAAAAGATAATTCTTATTGAGTGTTTACTACATAGTGGGTTTATGCTACTCTCTTTTATTAATCATTTCAGGTAATCCTTATAGCATATATATCCTCATATATCTATGAGGTGGATACCACCATTATCGCCATTTTAGAGATGAGAAGACTGAGGAACAAAGTGGTTGAGTAGCTTCACCATGATCACCCAGCTAGGAAGGGACAGACCAGGATATAAACCAAATAGTTTGATCAAAAGTCCCTGCTTATAATCATCATGCATTGCTGTCTCCCCTAGAGTCCTCCCAACAAGCTTCATTTCTGCACTCCCACTGCTGACACCCAGAACAAAAACAAGGGGTCTATACTTATGCACACTGCCTATCCAAACCAGTGTTCCTTTCACCATCCCCAGACATCTGCTAATCTTTGAAGCCCATACCCTATTGTCCTCATTATCCAAATAGCTCCAGGACATTCACAATTTTTCTTGACTTCAACATGTGAATGCCATTATACTTCTGCAATTGTTTTCTGATCCTGTATGTCACCACTCATGCTGATAATCGTGTAACTCTACCATTCAGAGACTAGCTGATATGAGCACCACTCAGAGCTGATTCTCCTACCTCTATGGCCTTGAACCTGCGATAGTTCCCTCTGGCTTCTCCCTCCTTATCCTCTTCTTGCCTTTTGCCTTTACTGTCTACTAAAACGGTTTTTGTTTTAGCCGTAAGTTTCAGTAATCAAGCCACTCTTGTTCCCCTGTAACTCATTCTTAGCTCACTCCTCTCCCCACTCATCTTAATGTAATGCTGAGTCATTTCCCCACCACCCTCAAATGTCTTGCTCTCCTTGCCATGTTTCTCCTTGACTGTCCTCAACTTTGGGACACCATCTTTTGCTTTTTCGATTCACCCTTCCAGGCTGTAAAAGGCAACTGGAGAATTTCATAAAAATATGTTTAATCTTTGTTAACAAGTCATTTCAATTCAACTCAACTGGCCTTTTCATCTCATCTGAAATCTCATCTCCTACTTATCTCGTATCAATGCCACATTTCATTTCCCCTGGAAGTTGCTTGAAATCTTTCTATTTCCTCACCCACCCTACTAACACACACTCCATCAGAAGACCCTGAGAATACTTATGTAATCTGCCAGGAGCCTAGAATGCCTTTCTTCGCTAACCCTCTCATTCAAAGCTCTTATACAGAAGCAGCTTCCTGCTTCTTCTTAAGACCACGCTCACTGCTGAGATTCTCTTCCTACCACTTTCTGCTTTCTCAAAAATCTTGCTCTATCAAAATCTCCCCATCTTCTGTCTTATAGCTTTAATCATTTTCTTTTCTCAGACTATTTTTGCTCTATTTACAAACAAGTTTCTGTCTCTCGTCACCCATAAAATAAAATGGCCTCTGCTATCTTGCTATTTATCTCTTACTACATTTAAGCTGCTACCCCATCTCCTGAACAGAATGTGCCTCCTCACCCTCAGCAAAGAGAACTGCACTTGTATCCTAACCTTCCCCTCACTAATTAAATCTGCAAGATGGCTTTCCCTCACCAGTGTCTCAAAATGGTTCTCCTGAGGATGCCAGGAGAATCACTAAAGCCAGCAATTGTTTCTTAGTCCTCATTTCCTGATTTCTCTACAGCATTTGAAACCTTTGATTATCACCTACCTTATGAAATTCTCTCCTACGTGGAAATCCTTGCGCTCTCACTTTCTTCTCCTTCCTATTTCTCTTTCTCAAAAAGAAACCCCTGAGGTCAGGTCTCTTATCACCTGGTCCCATAAGATCCCTTCCCATTTCCTACCGCCTTCAAACTATCACTTTTCCATACATGTACATGTAAATGTCTACGAGGCCTGACAATTAAGTTCGCGAACTAGTTATAACGATGTTGCTAACCTTTTCTTGATATCAGAGGGATTATTCATTATGAATATATACCAACTGGACAGACAGTTAACCAAGTTTACTGTTTGGAAATGCTGAAAAGGCTTCCTGAAAAAGTGAGATGACCTGAACTTTTTGCCAACAATTCATGGCTCTTGCATCACGACAATGCACCAGCTCACCCAGCACTGTCTGTGAGGGAGGTTTTAGCCAGTAAACAAACAACTGTATTGGAACACCCTCCCTACTCACCTGATCTGGTTCCCAGTGACTTCTTTCTTGACCTGAAGATAAAGGAAATATTGAAAGAATGACATTCAGATCATCTAGGGTAACACTGTTAAGGTCTAGAATCGACCGCCCCTCAATTGGACAGAGGACACACGCGATAATGCAAGTCACACAGCGAGGTTTATTTCCAGCTAGCTGGGGTCCAAGTATCTGACCGACGCAGCGGGTTTCAACAAGGACCCCGAGCACTCAAAGCCAAGGGTTTATATAGCATCTTTAAAGCATCCAGTAATTTTCCATAGCTTCAAAGAGTATACATATCATGGGCTTGTTCCACATTCTGGGGATTTGACAAGATAAGCTGGCTTGTACCCCACCCAGTCGGCAGTTAACAAGATAAGCTCTTTTCAAACAGGACATCTGGTCCACACCCTGTTAAGGTCATTCAGAAAATGGCTTCCTTTCTTATGCTAACCTACTCTTACATTCCCCCCATTTGTTGTTAATAATGAGGAATCTTGCTCATACACCCGGCTGATCGGCTGATCGTAGAGGCCCTCAGGGGAAGGCTATCTCTCATGCTGTTGTCTTAGGACCATGAGCTGGACAGTATTAATACGATCTTTCACAAAATTAATAAGCTTGTTTAAAATGCAAGGGCCAAAGGTTAAAATAAGCACAAGCAAAACAAACGGGCCAACCAAGGTAGAAACTAGGGTGTTCCAGGCAGAATGGCAGGGTTTCAGTATCCCAGCTTCTAGTAGGTGGTTGATGTGTGGGGCAATTTCTTTCTGCACCTCGGTGGACATGGGGTACTGGCGGACCCGGATAGGCTGGGCCAAGGCTTTGAGTTCAACCACCACCGGTGCTCGGCGGGCTGCCCGACCCACACACGCTATCTCTGCCCACGCCTGAGGGTATGTTCTAAGCTGATAAACCATGTCACGAGGCCACTCTGTAGAGGGAGGGTTGTAGGAGTTGTCCTTCAGGGTGAACAGGCGATGTTCATCCGCAAGAGACAGGGTTAAAACATGGAGGGGCTGTCCCTGGCCATCCATTACCTTGATGCCATCCGGCTCAAAGTGGATCTGGGCCCTGATCTTAGTCAGGAGATCGCGCCCCAACAAGGGGGCGGGGCACTCAGGGATAACCAGGAAGGAGTGGGTTACTTGGTGGTGGCCTAAGTCCACCTGGCGCCTATTGGTCCACCGATAAGCCTTGGACCCAGTCGCTCCCTGCACCAGAGTGGTTTTCTGACATAAGGGCTCCGTAGACTTGTTCAAAACTGAGTACTGGGCTCCTGTGTCCACCATGAATCCCACTGGCTTCCCCTCCACATACAGTTACCCAAGACTCAGGGAGGGAATGCGAGTCCTGTCCCCCCTAGTCACTGTCCATTCCTGCCAGCAGAACCCGAGCGTCCTGCCTGGTCTGGCCCTGGTGCTTGGGGCACTCCCTCTTCCAATGTCCATATTCTTTGCAGTTTGCACACTGTCCCCTATCTAGTCTGGGCTGCGGTCTCCGAGGTCGGGTTGGTCCGGCTGGACTCGGTCCCACCCTGGCTGTGCCCTGCACGCCTGCCAGCAAGATCTTGGCCATCTCCTTCTGCTGCCTCCTGTTTTCCCTACTCTGATGCTCTCTGTCTTTCCTCTCTTTCTTCGGGAGTCTCTCGAGTTTTGAAGACTCTCTTCACTACTTTCATTAAATCCCGAATGGTCATCTCTCCCAGTCCCTCCTGCTTATACAACTTCGTCCTAATATCTGGGGCAGCCTGGTTTATAAAGGACATAATTACGGCTGACTGATTCTCCTCTGCTAGGGGGTCCAACGGGGTGTACTGTCTATAAGCATCATAGAGGCGTTCTAAAAACACGGCCGGGCTTTCATTTTCCCCTTGCATCACAGCTTTTACCTTAGCCAAATTGGTGGGGCGGCGTGCCGCCACTCGGAGACCTGCCATAAGACTCTGGCGGTAGACTCGGAGACGCTCCCTACCTTCTGCGTTCCCAAAGTCCCAATCCGGTCTATACAAGGGAAAGTGCTCGTCGATCAGGTTCGGCAAGGTCGTTGGCCGCCCGTTGTCACCGGGAACATTCTTTCTGGCCTCGGAGAGGATCCGCTCGCGCTCCTTTCTTCACTTCCACGCCATAATTACGAGCCTTTGAGTGGATTTCAGTAAAGTGCTTCAGGAGCAGGGTCTTAGGTGTTATCTGAGCCTGTCCCATAATTATCACAAAGAGAAAACAAGAAAAGACGAAAGACACAATGCCAGCAAATACACAACTTCGCACAGGACTTTTCAACACCCACTCGCCAAATCAACCACACCACATTCACAGGCGCCATTTCAATCACACCAGTCACACCACACTCAGGATCCTTACCCAGGGCCCGTCCAAACAGCGTCCACTGCGGACGTCGCTGGGCCACCTTCTCGTCGGGGACGTCTCCCACGACTTCCAGTAATGGAGCCTCCAGGGTTGTAATCCGCTCCTTCCTTCCCATGAGAATTCTCAATTGGGACCGGGCAGAGACCTGTTTCAGTCTCTCCGGTCGAGGACCTGTTTCAGTCCTCCCCTATTGGGACCGGGCAGAGACCTGTTTCAGTCTCTCCAGCCGCGGGCCTGTTTCAGCCCTTCCCTGACGACCGGGCAGAGACCTGTTTCAGTCTCTCCGGTGGAGGACCTGTTTCAGTCCTCTCCTCTTGGAGGTGGCCAAACCTCCTACCGCGGTTCCTATGTAAACCTCGGTATCGGGAGTCGTCTGTTCCCTTGAGAGGGGGGGATCCCGGACGAGCCCCCAAATGTTAAGGTCTAGAATCGACCGCCCCTCAATTGGACAGAGGACACACGCGATAATGCAAGTCACACAGCGAGGTTTATTTCCAGCTAGCTGGGGTCCAAGTATCTGCCCGACGCAGCGGGTTTCAACAAGGACCCCGAGCACTCAAAGCCAAGGGTTTATATAGCATCTTTAAAGCATTCAGTAATTTTCCATAGCTTCAAAGAGTATACATATCATGGGCTTGTTCCACATTCTGGGGATTTGACAAGATAAGCTGGCTTGTACCCCACCCAGTCGGCAGTTAACAAGATAAGCTCTTTTCAAACAGGACATCTGGTCCACACCCTGTTAAGGTCATTCAGAAAATGGCTTCCTTTCTTATGCTAACCTACTCTTACAACACAACAACACCTCTGATGGCCATTCGGAGTACTTCGAAGGTGACCATAATAACATTCAGTAGTGAGGTATGCAGCATTTTTTCTAGGATGAGTTCGCAAACTTAATTGTCTAACCTCGTATGTTCAGCCCCTGCCTGTTTTCTCTTGATTTTCAGTCTGGCATTTCTAAATGCTCCCAGACATCTCCATGAATTGCACAGACATTTCAGACCTAACATCCAAGCCTGGACCCCAAAAGTGAGCCTCTTACCATAACTAGCATACTCCTGTTTGTTGCCAAGTCCACTAACTTGGCCTCAGCACTCCCCTCTAACTAAATTCGGTCCCTCGTCCTCTGACTGGACATCAATAGTGCATACAGTGCAGCTCTCATCAGAACGTGCCTCTGCTCAAGAGCCTTCAAACGCTCTCTACTGCCACTGAATCGAATCTAACCTCTTTGAACTGGCAGTCAAGTTCTTCTATGCTCTTATGCACCCTAATTTTTCAGCATTATGTCTTCTTCTACCATATGTTTATTCATTTATTTGATAGGCCGATGTGTGAAAGGTTTAGGTTCTTTTAAAAACAGTGTGTCATTCTTACATTTACAAAACAATGGTGCCTATCAACACGACTCTACACACACTGCTGGAGGGGGTAGTGATGAAAGACATGGGCTGTGTAGTCATCTTAAAGCACCTTAGAATCCTAGTTCTGCCTATGTGTAAGCTGCAGGCCATGGACAAGTTACATAATGCTCTCATCTGTAAAAGGGGTGTGTTTAAGAATCAAATGAGATAATGCAAGCAAAGTCTTGTCTAGAGAACCTAGCACATAAGTAACATTGTAAGTACTTGTTTTTATCTTGCAAATTGTTTTATAATGATTGGTCTTTGCTACTTCAATCTGCCTCCCACCCCACCCCTCCAAAAACTACACACCTTTATTCCAAGCCTACATCATAAAAAGCAATACCTTTGTATAACAAAGAACAGGGATTGAATCTCATCAGGCACTGTTCTCTTGTCCTTAGTTAGAAGAATTTGACCAAGTGATTTATGTAATCTCCCACTTTCCTGAAGGCACTTAACTGAAGTAACTGAAACTGTCCAAAACCAACTAGAACTAGAAAATGAGCACTTAGGTTTTCTGAGCAGCCAAAATAGAAGTCCAAGAAATCACTCACTAATTGGAGTTCCCCTCATTTGTTTGCTCAGCTTTGACTCCCTCATCTACCAACCAACTGACCAGGTTCTTCCTATTCTTGGCATAAGATATCTGAGTTCTAGTTCTGAACCTACCAGGAGGTCTCTGTGGGGCCAGGGTTTTAGTTTTCTGGTCTTTAGTTTTCTCAACTTCAAAATAAAGAAAATAAGAATTCTCTCTACCCTCACCTAAAAGCCCAAGGAGGACGTATATCAAGTGCTCAATAATTGGTTAAATGAGTAAGTGAATACTTGAATGAATAGCGGCTCTGAAGGCCAAATGAGTTATGAGAAGCAGCCACACTTTGAAAAATGAAACTATAAATTAAATTTACATAGCTTATTAAATAGCAGATAATGAGTATACCAGCCTCCTAGGTCCAAAGGCTGGAAGAGCTTCTCTATACTCCTCTCACTTCCCCAAACCCTCCACCTCTCACAGCAGCCTTCTCTGAATACTTTACAATATTGGTGTTCATAAGGAAAAATACAGCAGCCACCCCACCGAGAAGTTTTGTGTATTGCAAGCACTTGGGGAATCTAACTAAACATCAATAATTTCTCCAGAATACTTTCTACCAGTTCCTTTTAGCATCCGATGAGGCCAGAGAGCTTGGGGAGCAGAGGGGGGAGGGCTCATGTGTGCAGCGTGAGCCCCTGGCTCCTGTCACAGTCGGACTGTCTGCTCTCCCTATGACCCCAGCCTGCAGGCAGCTCCCAGAGGTGCTTCCCTCACACGCGATCCCCAGAGCTCCCTCTGATTGGTTGGCAGGTCTCGGCCTCTCCGCAGCGAATCTATGACTAAAGTAAACCTTGGCACCACAAACTCCACAGCCATAAATTTTACTTACATCTAGTAAAACACAGGCATCCAATTAAACCCATAATCCTATAAAGTTGCCAGCAATCAAGCTCCTGACTCAAAATGAGGATGGACAGGTGTGCTAAATCAATACCATCAAGGTTACAGCCTGCAGTTTGTAGGCCGTTTCTACATGGAATCTTCTGCTGTTCTTTATGCTATTTGTTTTCTGCCTGGGTAGAAATAACAAGTGTTCTTGCTTACTCTTCCATTACATTGCCCTGTGCACAGGGACGTGGATGAACCCCAAGACCGACGTGGGACATGCAGAAACAGAGTCCCTTCCTTAGTGTAGCCCTATCCTACCCCCAGCCTGGATGGTCCTTTCCTGGCCAGAACACAGATTTGGATGCTAGTGCCTAGAGGGTTCCAGGGAGACAATGGTGATCTCCTCAGCTGGGGTGGGACCTCTGCCTCAAGGTACCTCTTCTGACCTTTACATTGAATTTTCGGCCCTCTGGCTGCCACCACTGGCTGCTGATCACCAGGGACAATTTACACTATGGTAAGTTGCTATGGTGATCCAATTTACAGTGGATTTGGTTTAAAGATTAACACATTTTAAAAGTATGGAAAAAAATAGTTAATCAGTTCACATTTCAGCAGGCAACCGCTCTCTGAAACTACAAACCTGGGAGCTGTGTATAACTTCCAGCACTTTCCTCAAGGTTCCTTTTCTGTCCCTTTGAGTGTCTTCTTCCTCCCTTTCCTTTATTGTGGCCATGTCTTTCTCTCCTTCCTTCTCTTCTATTCCTTCTTTTCTATCTGACTGTCACTCTCTTCTCCTCCCTCCATCCATCCCTTCTTTGTTCCCTCCCACCCCTCTGCTCATTTGACCAACACCTACTGTGTACATGGCTCTGACTGCATGTCCCTTTTCTTCCTCCACCCCTGCCCTAAACTTAACTTGATTGTTCAATGAAAGAGAGGTTATAGTTTTGTCTTCATTGGACTCTAATTTGTCCAATAGCAAAGTCTCTGTATATGCCTCTCATTAGATTTCCTTGACTACGAGTTAATAGCTCCCAAAGCTGTGATTATCTCTTCTACCAATGGAAATGAAGATTTATAATGGGAAATTTCAATGATCAGTCAGGAAAGTATATCTAAGGACTGTTAGATAGGACACAAATAGGACTGTTACTGTTAGAATCAAGAGATTTTTTGTGGTCAATGACTTTTTTTTGTGCAAATTCCTACCGGAGGTCCTAGTTAGGCCTTCTGACTATTAGTTTCTTTAATGTGGACCTCTCCTTTTGGCTCAGGTACTGGCTGGCATTTGCCAAGTCTTGTTCATTATCCTGGAGCATGAGTCATTACAACATATAGAGGAAATGTTTCTGGCAGCATGCTTGTCTGATCCCTGCAAATGACAACATCAGGGAGAGAGGAAGGCTTTGGAAGAAATTCAGCCCTATTTCTCATATGAGCATCTATGTTTCTCTTTTTCAGGGGATTACACAACTCTTGAAGTTGAGGGAAAGGAGTGGGCAGGTAACATACAGAGGATTGCTAAGAAAAATCTTAGCAATATTCTTTCCTTTAAAATCATACAACTCACATTCACAAAAAGAGAAAAAAAAAATGATATTCTCGTACAGACATGTATTGCCAAACAGTGGGACTAGCTCCATAAACCTCATTGGTCAGATCCTAAGGCTGGGAGAGAAGATGGAGAAGTCCTCTTTTTGTACTCTCTATCTCCAGCAATGCTGCACAAGGATCAGAAAATAAATCCCACCTGCTCTGAGTAAAGGCAGCTGATCTGGCAAAAAAAAAAAAAAAAAGAGCTTCAGAATAGGCTCTCAGACATCAGAGACATTCAGACAATAGCAGCCAGAACTGGAGGTCGGGGCACTTGAGCTGGTGCTCCCATTTACATTGTGCTATTTAATTTTCAAGACGACCCCACGACTTGAATATTACTGTTCCACCCCCCACCCCCACCCCCATTTTTTAGGTGAAATGTCATAGCTAGAGCCAAGACAGAAGCTTAGGTCTTCTGACTCTGCAGTTAGATTCTGCCTGCACCATGCTGCCCCTGCTGGTCTTGGACTGACTGATACCAAAGAGAATGAGTCTACCTGCCATTTGGTGAGTGGGTAAAGTAGACATTTTTCAGCCCACTCTGCCCCAGAAGAGCGGCTGAGTGACTCTTTCCCTCTCTTGCCCTCCACAAAAAGGGTAGGCTTCAGAGAGTGTGGATAATCTCCTTCAAACACTAGATGGAAAATATATAGGTATATATACTCTGTCGTTAAAATAACCCCATTTTCCTAAGCTGCTAATAGGATTATTCAAAATGTTTAAAGCAAAATCCCAAAGCCTGTTATTGGATTGCCAAAGAAACTAAGTCTTTTTATTTTTTTATTTTAATCTCTCTATGAACATTGATTCTGAGTCAGGCAAACAAATAGGCACTGGCTTCTCGGCTGTGTCAGTCATTCTGCATGCAAAGAGTAGGTTGTACCCACACTGGATCTCTTGGCATCAGTCCCTTTAGTCACCAGGTCTGCCTCCCGCCACCCTTCTTTGCCCCACCTCCAAAACACAGAATGCGTCAAAGGCTAGCTTGACCAAGCCTTCAATGCCGATGTAGACAGTATTTTTACTCTTTTCCCACTTACCACTCAGGAACTTAGCTTGGGCAGCAAGAACCAGACATTGTCGGAAGGTTATTTGTAAATTGCTCTTTTTTTTTCTTTTCTTTTTTTTTTTAATTTCTTGGGATGACAATTGTTAATAAAATTACATAGATTTCAGATGTACAATTCTGTATTACATCATCTATAAATCCCATTGTGTGTTCACCACCCAGAGTCAGTTCTCTTTCCATCACCATATATTTGATCCCCCTTACCCTCATCTCCCTCCCCCCACCCCCTTACCCTCTGGTAACCACTAAACTATTATCTGTGTCTATGAGTTTTTCTTTCTCATTTGTTTCTCTTGTTCTTTTGTTGTTTTTGGTTTCACCACGTATCAGTGAAATCATATGGTTCTCTGCTTTTTCTGTCTGACTTATTTCACTTAGCATTATATTCTCAAGATCCATCCATGTTGTCACAAATGTTCTTATAACATCTTTTCTTACCGCCGAATAGTATTCCATTTTGTATATATACCACAACTTCTTTATCCATTCATCTATCGAAGGACATTTTGGTTGTTTCCATGTCTTGGCCACCGTAAACAAAGCTGCAATGAACACAGGAGCACATGTGTCTCTATGGATAAATGTTCTCAGATTCTTTTGGTAGATACCCAGGAGAGGGATTGCTGGGTCATATGGTAATTCTATTTGTAATTTTTTGAGCAATCTCCATACTGCCTTCCATAATGGCTGCACCAGTCTGCATTCCCACCAACAACGTATGAGGGTTCCTTTTTCTCCACAGCCTCTCCAACAATTGTTACTATTTGTCTTCTTGATGATTGCAATTCTGACTGGGGTGAGGTGATATCTCATTGTGGTTTTTATTTGCATTTCTCTGATGATAGTGATGTTGAGCATTTTTTCATATGTCTATTTGCCATTTGTATGTCCTCTTTGGAGAAATGTCTCTTCAGGTCCTCTGCCCATTTTCCAATTGGGTTGTTTGTTTTTCTGCTGTTGAGTTGCATGCGTTCCACGTATATTTTGGATATTAGACCCTTATTGGAGGCACTGTTTGCAAAAATCTTCTCCCATTCAGTCGGTTGCCTCTTTATTTTGTCAATGGTTTCTTTTGCTGAGCAGGAGCTTTTAAGTTTCATATAGTCCCATTCATTTATTTTAGCATTTACTTCCATTGCCTTTGGAGTCAAATTCATAAAATGCTCTTTGAACCGAAGGTCCATAAGTTAAAAACCTATGTTTTCTTGTATGCAGTTTATTGTGTCAGGTCTTATGCTTAAGTCTTTGATACATTTTGAATTAATTTTGGTACATGGTGACAGATAGCAGTCCAGTTTCATTCTTTTGCACATGGCTATCCTATTCTCTGAGCACCATTTATTGAAGAGGCTGTCTTTTCTCCACTGTATATTTTTTGCTTCTTTGTCAAAAATCATCTGTCCATATTTATGTAATTTTATTTCTGGGTTCTCAATTTTATTCTATTGGTCTATGTGTCTGTTTTTCTGCCAATACCATATTGTTTTGATTATTGTAGCCTTGGAGTACAAGCTAAAGTCAGGGAGTGTGATACGTCCAGTATTGTTCTTTTTTCTTAAGATTGCTTTGGCTATATGGGGTCATTTGTGGTTCCAAACAAATCTGATGATTTTTCTGTTCCATTTCTTTAAAAAATGCCAATGGGATTTTGATGGGGATTGCATTAAATCTGTATATTGCTTTGGATAATGTGGCCATTTTAACTATGTTGATTCTTCCAATCCATGAGCACGGAATGTCTTTCCATTTCTTTGTGTCTTTTTCAATTTCTTTTTAAAATGTCTTACAGTTTTTAGCATATAGGTCTTTCACATCCTTAGTTAAGTTTATTCCTAGGTATATTATTCTTTTTGCTGAAATTGCAAAAGGAATTGTTTTGTGTATTTCTTTTTCTGATATTTCATAGTTAGTATATAGGAATGCAATGGACTTTTGTACGTTGAATTTGTAGCCAGCAAATTTGCTGTATTCGTTGCTTGTTTCTAATAGCTTTTTGGTGGAGTCTTTAGGGTTTTCTATATATAGCATCATGTCATCTGCAAAGAGTGATAATATAACTTCTTCATTCCCAATTTGGATGCCTTTTATTTCTTTCTTTTGCCTGATTCCTCTGGCAAGGACTTCCAACACTATGTTGAAAAGCAGAGGTGATAGGGGACAGCCTTGTCGTGTTCAACGTAGAGCAAAGGGCTTCAGTTTTTCACCATTAATTATGAGATTAGCTGAGGGCTTGTCATATATGGCCTTCGTTATGTTAAGGTATTTTCCTTCTACACCTATTTTATTAAGTGTTTTAATCATAAATCAATGTTGTATTTTGTAAACTGTTTTTTCTGCATCAATTGATATAATCATATTATTTTTGTCCTTTATTTTGTTTATGTGATGTATAACATTGATGGATTTGCAGATGTGAACCATCCTTGTGTCCCGGGGATGAACCCTACTTGGTCGTGATGAATAATCTTTTTAATGCATTGCTGTATTCGATTTGCTAGAATTTTGTTTAGGATTTTTGCATCTGTATTGATCAGAGATATTGGTCTGTAGTTTTCTTTTTTTTGTGCTGTCCTTACCAGGTTTTGGTATCAGGGTAATGTTGGCCTCATAAAATGAGTTAGGAAGCACTGTCTCTTCTTCAATTTTTTGGAAGAGTTTGAGCAGGATTGGTATTAGATCCTCTTTGAAGGTTTGGTAGAATTCACTAGTGAAGCCATCTGGTCCAGGACTTTTGCTTTTGGATGACTGATTCAATTCTGTTACTGGTGATCAGTTGGTTTAGATTTTCCAGTTCTTCATGGTTCAGCCTAGGAAGGCTATATGTTTCTAAGAACTTGTCCATTTCTTCTAGGTTACTGAATTTGGCAGCATATAGGTCTTCATAGTATTCTTGGATGATCCTTTGTATTTCTGTGGGGCCATGATAACTTCCCCGTTTTCATTTCTGATTTTGTTAATTAGTGTCTTCTCTCTTTTTATCTTAGTGAGTCTAGCCAAGGGTTTGTCAATTTTGTTAATCTTTTCAAAGAACCAGCTCTTTGTCACATTAATTTTTTCTATTGCCTTTTTGTTCTCTATTTCATTTAGCTCTGCTCTGATTTTTGTTATTTCCTTTCTTCTGCTGACCTTGGGTTTCACTTGTTCTTCTTTTTCTAGTTCTTTAAGGTGTAACATGAGGTTATTTATTTGGGATTTTTCTTGTTTCTTGAGATTGGCCTGTAATGATAAATTACCCTCTTAAAACTGCTTTCTCTGCATCCCAAAAATTTTGGTAAGATGTATTTTCATTGTCATTTGTTTCTATGTATATTTTGATCTCTCCCCTAATTTCTCCTTTGACCCACTCGTTATTTAAAAGTATGTTATTTAATCTCCATGTATTTCTGTTTTTTCCTGCTTTCTTCTTTGCAGTTGATATCCAATTTCAAAAACTTGTGATCAGAGAATATGCTTGGTATGATTTCAATCTTCTTAAATTTGCTGAAGCTGATTTAATGTCCTAATATATGTTCCATGAGAATGTTCCATGTACACTAGAAAAGAATGTATTGTCCATTTCATCTAATGTGTCATTTAGGGCTGCTATTTCATTATTTATTTTCTGTTTGGTTGATCTATTTATAGCTGTCAATGATGTATTTAAGTCCCCTAGTATAATTGTGTTTTGTTCAATTTCTCCCTTTAGTTCTGTTAGTAGTTGCTTGGTATATTTCGGTGCTCCCTGATTGGGGGCATAAATATTGATGACTGTTATGTCTTCTTGTTGTATAGTCCCCTTTACCATTATGAAAAGTCCATCTGTGTCTCTTGTTACCTTTTTCACCCTGAAGTCTGTTTTATCTGATATCAGTATGACTACACTTGATTTTCTCTGGAAATATTTGCTTGGAGTGTCAGTTTCCACCCTTTCACTTTGAGTCTTTGCTTGTTCTTGTAGCTGAGAGGTGTCTATTGGAGACAGCATATGGTTGGGTTTAGTTTTTTGATCAAATCTGCTACTCTGTGCCTTTTTATTGGTGAGTTCAGTCCATTTACATTTAGGGTGATTATTGATATGTGAGAATTTCCTGTCATTCTATCTTTAGTTTTCTGGTAAGGTTGTGTCTCCATTGTTTCTTTGCATTTTTGTTGTTGTCTACTATTTCTGTGTAATCGTATTCTATGATGTTTCTCTCTGTTTCTTCTTTTATTACAGTATACATTTATACTGTAATATTTATATTTATACATATATATTATATTATATTATAATATATATTTTATATTATTGTATTATATTATTTTATATGTATTATATATTTTAATATTTTTATATTTATATATTTTAATATATTTATTATAATATATAATATATAATATATATTGTATTATATATATTATATTATATATTATATATATTTATTTACAGTATATATTTATGCAGTTCTGGATTTTTTTTGAGTGGTTACCCTTAAGTTTATGTAAAAGAAAGTTTGATATTTAGAGTTTTCCATTTTCTTCATCACGTTTACTTTCTCCATTCCCCTATTCTGGTTCAGGCCTTTACTCTCCCCCTTTTTATATTTTGGTTGCCACAAATTGTCCCTGTTGATGGTGGCCGAATAGCCTCCTTTAGTATTTCTTGTAGTGCAGGTCGTGTATTAGAAAATTTCCTCAGCTTCTGTACATATGTAAAGGTCTTTATTCCTTTTTCATATCTAAAGGATATCTTTCCTGGATATATTGTTCTTGGCTCATAATTTCTCTCTCTTTCAATAGTTTGAATATTTGTATCCATTCCCTCCTGGCTTGTAGAGTTTCTGCTGAAAAATCTGATGATAATGTAATGGGCTTTCCTTTGTGGGTTACCGTCTTCTTTTCCCAGGCTGCCTTGAGGATTCTTTCTTTGTCATTGATTTTAGACAGCTTCAGTACAGTGTGCCTTGGAGAAGGCCTGTTGGGATTGAGGTAATTAGGTGTTCTATTTGCTTCTTTGATTTGGGGATCCAGTTCTGTCCACAAGTTTGGGAAGTTCTCATCAACAATTTGTTTGAATATATTCTCTGTTCCCTTCTCTCTTTCTTCTCCTTCTGATATGCCCATTGTTCTTCTATTGCTCTTTCTAATGGAGTCAGAAATTTCTTGTAGAGTTCTTTCATTTCTTTTAAGTCTCAAGTCTCTTTCTTCTTCCATCTGTGTAATTTCCAGATTTCTATCTTCGATGTCACTGATTCGTTCCTCCATCTGGTCAACTCTACTACCTAAACTGGCTATTTCATTCCTAATTTCTTCTATTGAGTTCTTAATCTCCAGAAATTCTATTTGGTTCTTTTTAAAAATGTCAATCTCTTTCGTAAAATGCTCATGTTTTCTTTGATTATGTTTCTAAGTTCATTAAACTGCCTTTCTGTGTTTTCTTGCATCTCGATGAGTTTTTTCAGAACTGTAATCCTGAATTCTCTGTCACTTAAGTCACATATTTTCATATCTTTAAGTTCCTTTTCTGGAAACTTTTCACTTTCTTTCTGATCTGTCTTGTTGCCTTGGTTATTCATGGCAATTGCTGATTTATTATTTCTCATCCTAGACTTCTACAGGTGTGGCTTCTGCAACAGATTGATAGGAAGAGGTCTTTCTTTTGTTTTCCAGTACTTGTTGGTAGAATGTTTTATTTTCTCTCTGACTGCAGCCTTTTTTTTCCTCTCTCACACTGTAGTGCTATGTTTTCTCTGCACTATTCCAGCTTCTCACACAATGGGGGGATTCCCTGGGAGATGGGCTTCTCCTCTGTTAATAGTTTGCCTGGGTCACAGGGTGCAGTGTCCGTGTGGGTATGTGGAGAGCTTTTGTAGTTCCAAACTCTCACTGCACCAGATTCAGAGCCTGTATGTTTCAGCAGTTCTGTTTACTCCTGCAGGGATCCACTGAGATAGGTGGGGTCAGGTGCGGGGCGAGTTGTGAGAGGTGGCCCAGAGCAATGGCGGCGACCACCACGACAGCCGGTCCTGCTTCCACAGCTTTCTCCCCTTTGCTGGAACTAGTTGGGCTGCGAATCTATGTCTGCAGTCTACAGTTCTCAAAACAGCAAATATTCTGTTCTTTTGATCTGACACTGCTACTTTTCCACTTCTAGTACCCGGCAGGTGAGGGCAAGGTGAGCTCTGGGAGGGTAGGGAGGGTGTGGCTTGTCTCAGTGCCTAAGGCACTGTTCTCTGCTCGGCAGTGAGGACTTAAACCACCATTTTCAGCCTTCTTTCCTCAGTCTTTTCTCCGAGGTCTCTGCTCTTTGCGTTGGGCTCAGCCTTGCCATATGCAGCCCCCTCAGTCCTGTGGGCCATAAATGGAGCCCTAGCAGTCCGAGTTCTTCCCTCTCCCGCAGCTGCGGTAGTTCCGGGATGCAGCGAGCTCGGAGCACTGAGCTAGGTCTGCGTCCTGAGCCCGCGTGGCCTCGTCTCCGCACTTCTCCCTTCCCTCCTCCCCCGCTCGCGCGATTTTAGGTGAATTCAGTAGTGGGCCTCTTCGTCTTTCCTGTCTGCTGTGCAGGGAGTCCTTTGTGGAGTTATAGTTTTTTGATTAGTTGTAAATTCCAGGGGAGCTTTACAGAGGCTCACCCAACGCTGCCATTTTGATGACGTCTGTTAAGTACTCTTAAGTCACTTCAGGTTAGTATATTTTCTCCTATCAATTCAATTTTAAGGAAGTGGATGACTAAAGCCAAATTCTGTTTCTATATTCTGGGTTATTGCATCTCTCTCTCTCTCTCTCTCTCTCTCTCTCTCTCTCTCTCTCTCTCTCTCTCTCTCTTTCTCTCTTTCTCTTCACTTCCCCATCACCACCACATATCATGAAAACCCCGTGCATTGGCATAGGCACAGTGCATAATGCTGAGCAATTAGGGGACAAATGCCAGGGCTAGAACTCAGCCTTGGCAAAGAGAACAGCAGTGTTAGTCTGAAGGAGGAATCATAGCTCCAATTAAACAACACGGAACATCTTTTTGAAAAAGAGTACTGAAGCACATAAAGATTGAGGAGAGAGATGCATAGAAATATAATATCCAGAGTAGTCAAACACTTGTAAACATAGGTTTACAAGATGTTTATAGAAGTTGTTCATGAATTGCATAGCAGGACACCTCTCTGGATAGATAAATAGCTACTGCATGCTTTTTGTACCTCATCTCCCCTACTCACCTCATCTTCCTTCCCATTCTCCATCCCCCTTCTCATCTATATACCTTGTGCCATGGCCACTTAATACTACAGAGACTAGACTTGACTACCACATCCTTTGTGAAAGCCTTCCCTGACCTTCATGGCACTGCCCACCTCTCCTATACCTTGACTCACAGCTGCGCAGGCATCCCTCCTAAATCAGAGTCCCCATGACAGTTTGAGTTTAGCTCTACTTGCTTTTCTCTTTCTATAATTAGCTCTTATTTATTTTTCAAATGTCCAATGCCAAAAACATAAGGTGAGATCATTGAGCACACACTCAATGAACATTTACGACGTGAAAGAATTAATGAATGACCGAGTGAATCAGACTGATCAGCCTTATTTCCCCATCAGCTAGGTTTTATGTTCACTTCTCATTTTTCCATATGTTTCTACCTTAAATACAAACTGCTGAAACCGGAGTCCCCTCATCCTTCTGCCTGGTGCATGTCAGGTTGTGCAAATAATGGTAGGAAAGCACTATGTAGTAATTATGTGGTATTTATTTTTAGATTAGCATCTCCTCCTATAACCTCATGTTATGCATATACATGTACAAACACCAGCATGGTATAGTTTCAGTCTACCTAGGGGGTTGGGGAAGTCCTCCAAGGATTGCGTTTGAAGGGTTAGGTCATTTGTCTGAGAGATGTAAGAGAAAGATGATATGGTGAAAGACAATTAACATAATAGGGTCGTTAAATTGACAGTAGAAGAAAGCACTGCTCCACATTCCCCTAAAGCAATCAGGGTGCCCTAAAATGGGAGACTGACAGTAATAATAAAAGAAATTGAACATACTCTACCTTCCTTTTATAGTTCTCCTGGGTCTGGATTTCAGTAGAATCTGTGTCTGGGGAAGGCTCTGAGTATGTCTGCTGCACTCAGATACTTGGCTTTTTCGGAGCTAAGTGACACAAAGAGCAGAATAGATGGTAGAAGTGTTAAGAGGGGGCAATAGGCAGTAAAAATTCTAAGAGGGGGAAATTTGAAAAATGGTCAATGAAAATTTGCAGGCCAAAAAAATGCTTGGTGGTGGTGAGGCTTGAAGGGAAGCTAATTGTTTTGGAAAATTATCTTTTCTGCAATAAAAATTTGATCATGGATATCATCTTCTTCTGGGATAATGTAAGACCATCATATATCAAGTATGATCATCCTCTGACTTCAAATCTACAAATCTGTTTTTCCTTTACTTTTCTTTTTCTTCCTGGGGAATTCTGTTACAAATGGGCCTTCCAGTCACTCATGGACGTAAGTGGAAAAAAATAAAAGTTACCTTTGATTCTTCTTGTTTTTTCATCCCCCTCAACTGATGGAGCAGCAAATTCACTGTCTCTCTTGGATGTGTCCACATGGTCCATCTCACGATCTTAAACCTTACCATGTCAGCACTTCTCTCTTACCTGGGCTAATGCAATAGCTTCCTCACCAGTGTCTGCTTTCCACTCTAGGCCACCTTTAATCTATTCTCCACACAGAAGGCAGAGTGATCTTGTCAATTTCCAAGTTGCGTAATGTCCCAGTTCTGCTTAAAACCCTCAGATTACTTCCTTTCCTACTTAGAATAAAATCTAAACTTTTCACTACAGTCGTTCAAGTCCTGCAGGATCTGGCCCTCGCCTCTCTCTCGCACTTCTGGCCACACTTCTTGTTCTCAGCAATCAGGCGCATTGGGCTTCTTAGAAATGCCGTGCCCTTTTATCCTACTACTTACGGCTGAAATGCTCTCCCCTGCTGTTTACTTTTCTAACCCTTATTCATCCTTAGCCTTCCCCTGACCATTCCACCTAAAGCAGACCCTTGTTATATTCTCTCCCTTATTGGTGCCTTATTGTTTTTCATAGACTTTTCACAGCTTGCAGTGGGTTTACTTACATGTTTATTTACCTGTTGTTGGAGCACTCACTAGAATATAAATTCTGTGAAGGCAGGCACCATCTGGGACTCTTGTTCACTGGGTTACTCCCGGGTCCGTTATCACACCGGGAACATAGTAGCCTTTGGGTCAGTTAGTTTGGTTAACTGAACTCCAACAATTCAGATGAACTTTGAAGTGTAATGAGAAAGTGAAAGAATTATAAATGAATGCACTTTTATGACTTTCAAGACATATAATGTATTCCTGACGAGGTCTAATTTATTGAACAGATCAGACTCATTTGTAGCTGGCAGCATCTATTTGTCCCATCTACTTCCCAGCGATTAATGCCAAGTTCTTCGAGCAGTCTGTTGCCTTAAAGAGGCAGAATCTGTGTTTAAATTAGATAGAAGTGGCCTGTGTAATAGAACTTGACTAGATAGCTTGAACTGTTCTCTAATTTTTTCACAGGTGAGTCTTTTTAAACCAATCGTAAGACACTTAATAAAGAGAATTTAGAGCAATATTTTCTCTTAACCTTTAAAACAGCCAACTTTTCTTTCAGCTAATTCTAAAAAAGAACATATCGTTCATGCGTGGGATAAGGGGTGTGTGTGTGTGTGTGTGTGTGTGTGTGTGTGTGTGTGTGTGTGTGTGTGTAAGATTGTAATAGCCTACTGCCATTGTCCCTATCTTGCAATGACTGATGTGTTAGAATCTCATATTACCTTTTAATTCAGGTGAAGAGTATATTTCTGCCTTGCCTCCCTATTATTTTCTGTTGCTATTCAGAATAGAATTTTTTTTAAAAAAATGAATAGAGTTTAATTTTACATCAACAGTATAAAATGTACAGGGCGGGAGACAAGTTCTGTTTTGTTCATCGTTGATTTGCCAGTCAGCACCGAGCACATGTCTGCTGCATTGTAGATGCTCAGTAATGACTGAGGTGATACAAAAATTCCTAGAGGTTTGGAATATTTCCATAGGATATTTCTTGGTCCAGTACTTCATGGGGCTCATGGCAGGTACCTGCAAAATAAACACCTGTAGATTTTCCTTGACAGCTTAGGTTGTCAATGTCTTCCTAGGGCTCCAATTCTACCAGTTAAGCTCTTTTCAAGGGAAAAAAAAAAAATCTTCCCAGCGGTTTTAGCGGCCACATAGTTTATCTGTAGGCAGTTTTTAGAAACAGCCAAAGAAAACAAGGGGCTCTGGGACCTGAAAGGATCGTTTAGGGCTGCCCAGCTCATAGAGATATCCCCCGATCTGAACCCTGCAGGATCCTCAGGGAGGGAACCCCTCCCGTCTCAGCTCCCTACGGCACTTCCACAGTTAATGCTTTAAGCATTTATCCCTGTACCTTTTCTGTTCTCAGATAACTCAGAAATGGTTGGATTAAGAATGTCAGACTTGGCCTTTAGGTAATCCTCAGTGCAGAAGGCAGCAGAGTTAAATTTGAAGAAAAAAATTGTTAAAAGATAAGTTCTGAGGCAGCATGATCCAGAGCTCCTAATTTTAGGGACCATAGAGACATTTTCAAATCCCTTTTCATTAATTAGGAGTCTCAGTATTTTCTTCATGTTCACCGTGACCCATCCGGTGTGGGCTTCAGGATGACAAATAGAAAGGGGAAGCTTGAAGACCCTCCCACATTTGGAATCTTACAACTGGAAAATCTCTCCACGTTTTCTCAACTCTGGGTCTTTGTTCAGCAGTCTGGGCCACGATTCTTTTCCTGCCCCTTGCAAGCTGTGGAACTTGGATCCATTACTTAGCCTCACTGTCAAATGCAAGTGTTAACAGTGTCTATCTTCCAGAGGTGCTGTTAGGAGTTTACCCTTCTTCCTACAGGGCATGGTGCTCAGAACAGTTTACTAAACACCGACCCTCTCATCATCATCATCCTTATCAGCACTCACCCCTTTTTCCCTCTTCCTCCCAGCACCACAAGACAGCATATCCGGACCCAACTCCTACACTGGCAACAATGTGAGAACTCAAAGCTAATGAGGCTCTGAAGATTTGAGATGTAAAAAAATAAATCAATAAGATAATAATAATAATGGGAGGACGCACCCCACTGCTCTTCCCTCCCCACCCTGATTTAGGTTCTCCACAGCTATTGCCTGGATTAGGTAGGACTAGCTCTGCGGCTGGCCACTTGCCTCCCTGAAACTCACACCTCCAATTCCTCCCGCTCACCACTTCCTTTTCACTTTGACTCTGGATCCTCTACTAAATGAGTTCTTACTGCTGTGGCCAGTTTGGGTGTCTCACTCCTCCTACTTAGCTTACACCCATCACTGTGTCTTTGTTTAGCCCTTTCTTACTACTTAGATTGTCCTCCCCCACTTTTCTGCTTCATCTGTATAAACTCAAATGAATGTCACTTTCTCCGTGAAGCTTTTCCTGACTATTACTAGCTCCGATATCAAACCCTCAATTTCTCCAACACTTTATTTTTACTTTTTTTGATGTTAACAACAAGTATTATTTATTGAGTACATACTAGATTAGGCACGTTAATTATACTCTCACATTTGGTTCTCATCAGAATTCTTTGGGGAGGGTCCTGTAGTCATTCACATTTTAAAGATAATTTTCCAAGGTACCATGAAGTTAAATGACTTGTCCAGGGCCACTTAGTGAATACGTGTAGACGTGAGAGTAAAACCTTGATCTTTCTGATTTAAAGTTGGTATCCCGAGGTGCATAGAGCCTTGGAGGTCCTGCGGGATAGAGTGCAGCCAAGTCTCTAACACTTTATAGCCGAGTTTTCTCTGTCAGGGACTTGGTCAATCAGACACCATCTTATTTATAATTAATATAGAATGCTATATTGGAGAGCAAACAAATCTGGGTTCTGTCTATGTGACTTTGAGGAAGTGATTTAAGCATTCTGAGACTCAATAGGACACATATAAAATGAAAGTAATTATATACATGTTGACTGGTTATATAAATGAGCTAATATAAGAGAAGTCAGGCAGCCAGGGCCAGGTGTATTTTAGGCATTTAATAAAGAATAGTTGTGTTGTCCTGGGTTTGTCTATGGCTGGGATGCCTCCAAGGACAAGGCTTTATATTTCTTTGCAGGCTTCATGTTGCCTAGAAAAATGCCATTCTTTCTATAATATATACCCTGAATTTATGATAATTTATGCACATTTATTGAACAAATGATTGATTGATTGATTCATTGATTCATTGAATGAATGAAATCAATTTCTACCTACAGATCTTTTTCTGTCTCAGTTAATGTGTTTGCCATCCAGCTATTCTGGTGTTGTGTGTGTGCACATATGTAATATGTTTGGCAGTGCCTCTAACAGACCCATTCCCATATCCCGTACATACAAGAATTAGAACTCTCTGGAGATCTTAAAACTGACTCCTGATACTACGGTATCACAAAAATGGAAATTCCACCATTAGAGACGTTTTCATGTGGATTAAGCATTGGGCCACCCAGCCATCTTTTTTTAATATACACCTCTATCAAGGTGTATATTCATCCACTCAGGGTGGCATAACAAAACACCACAGACTGGGAGTCTGAAACAACAAAAATTTATTTTCTCACAATTCTGGAGGCCGGAAGGGCCAAGATCAAGGTGCTAATGGAGCCAGTGTCTGGTGAGATCTCTCTTTTTGGGCTGCATGGGCTGCCTTCTCTCTGTGTCCTCACGTGGCCTCTTCTTGGTGCATACACGTGGAGAGAGTGAGATCTGTCTCTCTTCCTCTTCTTGTAAGGCCACCAGTTCTATCAGATTAGGACCCCAGCCTTATGACCTCACCTAACCTTAATTACCTCCTAAAATATAATCACAGTTGGGGTTAGAGCTTCAACATGTGAATTTGAGTGGGGGACAAAATTCAGCCCACAGAAAAATCATTCACATCTTACTATAAATTTCATTTTCGAATATAGCAGGATTTTGAACAATATAGTTTCATCCAAGATAGTTTTGTTATAACATTGATGAGAAAAAATAATTACTTCCCAGCTGGAGCCACTGTCTGTATGGAGGATGCACAATATCCCCCATGTCTGGGTGGGTTTTCTCTGGATTCTCCGGTTTCCTTCCACATCCCAGAGATATGCACATTAGTTGAACTGGCATGTACTTATAAATTATCCCAGTCTGAGCGTGCGTGCGTGTGTGTGTGTGTGTGTGTGTGTGTGTATGCACGCATGTATGCACCCTGCAAAGGAAAAAAACATCCTGTCCAGGGTGGATCCCACCTTGTACCCTGAGCTTCTAGCATAGGCTGCCTGCAACTCTAAACTGGGATAAGTATGTTGGAAAACAATCATCTTACTTTTTATTAATCTTTCTTATGTGTATATATAGCTCCCATGCATTTCAATGTTTAATATTAGAAGTGTTTTGGGTCTTCATTTAGAAGTTTGGTGATGTTTTCAAGACTAGAAATATGCCATTGGACTATAACTCTTGTTTATATCAATTAGCCTATGGTAAAATTGGTTTCCTTATACTTCATTTTGCTTAAAGTCGCAGTTTTCGAAAACCTGTCCACAGTGATAAGTGGGGACTTACTGTACTTTGTCCTCCCTGGCAAAGACAGTAGGCTAGGTGGGGAGTAGGGTCCTCTATGTGGGGAAATGAACAAGCCAGATATTACAGTCAAACTTCTTCTAGGGCCTCCTGCACACAAATTCCATGTTGCAGAAGTATCATCCTTATCCGAATACATTGTGCTATCTCTATAAATTTGTCATAGAGTTGTGGGAAAGGATGGGTGCAGGTCATAAATGTTCATTCTTAGGACCCCACCACTGGCATTAAAATCCTGGCCTTCCAGCAGCTTCTGGAGACAGAGGTAACGTCTCTATAGCTGAGAGACAGTGTAATTGTTTTCAAGTAACTATCCTAGCCACAATGAGCCATTGAGAGGATCAAAGCCAGGAGGTGTAACCTCTGCTCAAAACACAGAGCGGAGATCTGTGGAAGGAAAAGGACATTCAAACAGAAAGAAAATTTAAAAATGGAGTTTCTAAAACAATGTGAATAAACTTAAATCACTGCCAGCCCAAGTGGGGTTTTGCTCTTGTTATTCTTTGTTGTTACTCATTCTCTCTCCAGTCACTCTTAACCTAAAATCCTCCCCCACCCTTATAGCTGTTGTTTTTTTATGATAATGAGTGTTTGAAGAGTATGACAGATGTTGCCTTGAAAGATGTTCCTCATATTAGTTTCCTGTTCCTGTGAAACAAGCTCACAAATATAACATCTTCAAATAAGACCCACTCCCTCTCTTTCAGTTTCCTTGGGTCAGAAGTCTGAACCTGGGTTACCTGGGTCCTCTGCCCAGGGGCTCAAAAGGCTGAAATCCAGGTGCTGGCCAGTACTGTGGTTTCATCTGATGGTCAGCGTTCTCTTCCAAGCTCACTGGTTGTTACACAAAGTCAGTTCCTTGCCGCTGTAGGTCTGAAGCTCTCAGTTTCTAAAGGCTTCCGCCTGCCACTCAGCCCTCTCCACAGCACAGCGCTTTCCTTCTTCGGGGCTAACAGAATGTCTGCAGCTCCTTCTCTCTCCCCAGGGAAAGGGCTAAGCCCTGATTAAGGGCTTCCGACTGATTGAGTCAGGTCCACCCAGGATAATTTCCCTACTACTTATCTTAAAGTCAACTGGTTAGGGACTTTAATAACATCAACCAAATTCTTTCACCTTTGCCATAAACGTAATCAAGGGCATGACTGTCCCATCATCCATAGGACCTACACACTCAAGGTAGGGGATTATTCAGGGCATGCAGGACAAAAGTCAGGAACCTAGAGGGCCATCTGAGGAATCTATCACATCCTCCATTCTGGATTTGCCAGACTTGTCTGTTTTTTCTTTTCTCACAATTAAATTCAGGTTAAACATGTATGGCAAAGACACTGATAAATGTGACTCAAATAACTTTTCTTGTCTCCAATATCTCTGGTTCTCCCTCAACCTCCTTCCACCTGTGCACCTATTGGAGGCCTCAGGGGTCCCATTCCACTTCTCTTAAAATATGGCAGAAGAAGAAGGTTGCTCATATTTGTCTAATGTCTCTAGTCCCATCAGGATATTAGTTGATTTGAATGGGCACTTCCCCAAGGTGCCTCCACAGGGGAAATAAGACTGCCGGAATTCAAATACTGACTTCACACTTACTAGCAAGTGACTAAGCTCTCCATGTTTCTATATATAAAATATAGACAATATTCCTACATTGAGCCCACCCCTAACATGTCAGGGCCTAGAGCAAGAGTATAAATGGCTTGCTAGACACCGCATGTCAAATATGAAAAAGTAAAACTTAAGCTAACAAATCACTGAATAAAACATGTTCCTTCCTCCTACCTGACAAGTACACATTTGTAGTGACCTGGAAGCACAAAGATTGAATTCATAATTCTTGGATTCCATGGGCTTTCTTGATGAAACATGGGAGCGAGCCTGCCCCAGCTCTGCTCATGGCTCCCTCCCCAACCTTTCTTTTCCCACACGGGGCTCCATCGCACGTTGCGATCGCATGGAAGTAAATTCCATCACCCCGCCTACATGAAACACTGTGTGTCCATTGCCATGCAGAGGGCCAGCCCTTGGCTTGGAGACCCAGGATCACATCAGGGACACAGGGTGCCAGCAAAGACAGTTAGGCAAGAGGCCTACTCAGAACCTCAATTTGGCTTAGGGATATTAAGTCAGAAAAGTATAGGGCCCCAGGTGCCCAGTGGGTATGTACTCTTGTTCCCATGGAGCAGCGTCTTACCCTCTGGGAAGAGACACACCTGGAAGAGAGCCAAAATACCCCCACTAAAGCAGGAAATTCAGGGAGAGGTCCCTCTTGTCCGAGTGTAAGGGCAATGCTGGCCTATCTCAGAAGCTCATGGTAAAAAAACAAACAAGGACATATGTATGTGTTGAGTGCTTGGACCAGGGTCTGGTACAACATAAGTTTTAATACAGGTTAATGTCATATTCTTTATGGATTGAGAAGTAGAGAAATTGCTAGGCATTTTCCCAGTTTCACCCGAATCTGGCCCTGAGTCCCTCTCCTGCACTCCTGCATTTTCTAGCATATTCTCACAGCTAATGGCAAACAGAGAAGGAAAGCTGCAGGCAAGTTGTATTCCAAATCAATTTTTTCAGCTAGGGATGACGCTGTGTTCTAAGCCATGGGAGTCAAATTAAAATGCTTACACGTTCCTCTACCTCAAATAGAGCCTGCTTGATCCAACTGCTCAGCACAGACAGGGACAAAACACACCCCTTACCACGTTTGACATCCCGGATTCCTTCTTCATTTGGCCAGTCTTCCTTTGCTGTCTCTCTGAATGTCTCATTCTGTGAGTTATCATTAATTACAGAGCGAATCAAGAATACGTGCTAATCTAGAGGGTCTTGTCTTTGAAATGCTTTTTTCTGCCTTCCCAGTTTGTAGAGAGCTATGATGGGAAGGCACATGCATCCCCTGCCGGCAGACTTTGTCTTCCTTAGAATTTAGGTGTGATCTATATTCAAATGACAGTTTAATGAGCCTTTTCCTATTTCCAGAAACCTTATCACATCATTAAAGCGTAGAAATGAATAATACATCTAGAAGTTGGATTAAGCTGAACTTGAGACCTGATGCATCTTCAAAGAGGTAAAAAAAAAATGGAGCAGAAGCAAAAATGGAGGAATGCTGAGCTGAAGAGAAAGGGTTAAATGAGGGGTCGAAAGGGGCTATTTTTATTCCAGTGTTCCAACACAGGTAAATGTCACCAGCTTTTTCAAAGTCTTAATGTGGCACTCCTATGCCTCTGGGCATGGACTGGAAGAGATTCTGGAAAATGATCAGCTGCCAGTCACTATGGATGAAGAGTCTACCTGCCGTGACCGCACTGTGAGCAAGACGCAAGCTGCCTTTGTTCGAGTCCACACCATTTCCAAGTTCTTTCTCAGGTACGGGAACTCCCAGTGATTAAAGGCCTGAGACCTATGGTCAGAATTGCTGCTCTGCTCTAGGAGCTGTGTGTTCTGAGATTGAGTAGCTTGACCTCTTTAAGCCTCAGTTTTTTTCAACTGCAAAATAAAAATAGTAAGTTCTCCTGCTTTGCTGGGCTACAGAGAGGATCCGATGAAAAAGCCTAGATTCAATTCTTAGCGCAGCGCTTGGTACACAGTAAGAGCACAATACCTTTTAGCTATTATTTTTCATTCTTTGGTATCCTTGTACATGCTATTTCCTTTGCTGGAAATGACCATTTTTCTTCCTGACTACATCAGCCCTTTCTCATTCTGAGACTTCCTGCTCATGTTGCAAAACCCAGTTGAAATGTTCTCCACCATTAGACTCCCTGACACCCCTGGTCGATCAAGTGCGTCCTCCTCTAGACCTCCCTAATTCCCTTGACACCCTTTTGTGATCAAAATAAGACTTTGCTGAGATTTTGTGTTTCATAGTGGGTTCTTAAATGTTGGTTGAAGGAGTCTACATTCACTTTCCTCTCCTTCCTGATGTTTAGAAACACAGAGGTGATGGCACATTTCCAGGTGGCCTCAGGGTTCTCTGTCCAATGTTGACAGAAGCAAAGTTGGTGATAAGAGCTCTTCATCGCCCCAGAGCAAAACCATTTGATAAGTTCAGCCAAGACACCATTCATTCTAATCAAAACATAGCCCATCCAGAGTGTTGGCATGAAAATGGCACATTAAGTCCATTCCCAGTTCCACCGCCCTGGACAGTGTCCTAGAATGCTGGGCATCTGGAAAGCATCATCGACTGCTCCCTTTCTCCTACACACCACATTCCCGGAACTGTCAGGGTCTGCCGGCTCCACTCACGGCTCTCCCATCTCCCCCCTTCTCTCCCTCCCTCTTCCTCTTACCATACCCCTGGGTTCATATATTCAGCATCTCCCTCAAGGTCTAATATCTTCTAACTGGCTCCCATCCATCTTCCTGAGGAATAAATCTAATAATGTCAGTCTCCAATTTTTAAAAATGGCATTTTTCCCAACAAAAAGAGCCCAAACTTCTAAGCTGAGGCTTAAAAGCCTCCTAACTCTAATCTTGGATCTCTTTTAGATTGGCTTCCTACTACTTTCCTGTGTAAAATGATATCTTGAAGCTAAACCTCTGTGCCATTGTAACCCTTCAGCCAGTGATCTTTTAAATGTACAAATCAGATCATTCCACTCCTGTTTTAAACAGTGTTTGTTTTACCACATTGGAAAACCAGCTGTTCCACTAAAGCTGATCATGTATATACCCCATGAGCTGGCAAATTCTCTCCTTGATATGTACCCAACATAAGTTCATGCATAGGCTCACCTAAAAAATATACAAAGATGTTCAGAGCAGCATTATTTATAAAAGCACCAAACTGAAAACTACCTAGATACTCATAATGGTGTAATGGATAAATTATGCTATGTTTACACAGGGAACTACCATACAGCAATGATAACAACTTCTAGAGCTATATGCAACAATATGAATGAATCTGAAAAACATAATTTTGAGAAAAAGAAGCCAAACTCAAGTTTAGTAAAAAAAAAAAAAACCTAGATGATTCCTTTTCTGTGAAGTAGAAAAATAGGTGAAACTGTTACATCATTGCCCTTGGAAAATGTGTCACCGAAAGGGAACTGTAAGGGGTTAAATTACGCCTCCCAAAAAGGTACGTCCAAGGCCTTCCCCTTGATACTTGTGAAGGCGGGCTCATTTGGAAACAGAATTTCTGTAGCTGTAATTTAGTTAAGGATCTCAGGACGAGATTGTTGTGGATTAGGGTGGCCCTAAATTCAGTGGCTGGTGTCCTTACAAGAGAAAGGAGAGGAAGGTATGAGACACATAGAGGGAAGGCCATGTGAAGATGAAGACAGAGGTTGGACGGATACACTTCCACACCGAGCACTACCAAGGACTGCTGACAGACCCCGGAAATCATGAGAGGGACCTGGAATGGACTCTCCCTCAGAGCCCCCTGAGGAAGTCTTGGCTGACTATGCCTACACTTTGACTTCAGACTTCTGACCTCTGCAATGGGAAGGGAGTACATTTCTGTTGTCTTAAGCCACCCAATTTGGTATAGAAGCCCTAAAAACTAACATAGGGTCATTAGAAGGGTTATTGGGGATACAGGTAAAATTCTGTTTCTTGTTCTATGTTCAGTTTACGGAAATTCATTGAAGTGTACACTTTCCTACATGTGCACTTTTCAATATGTATATCGTGCTTCAAAAAGTCAAAAGTGCATATAATTACTCATTATTAAAGTTTGAAAGAAGCCCTCCTACCATGGTGCAGCAGTCAGGAAAAGATAGGTTGTTGTCGAATAACAAATAATTTCAAATGGCCCATTACGACACAGGTCTGTATCTCATCCACTCCATGTGTCGTTCAGTGGTCAGCGAGGGCACTACTTCACATCATTGTCAGGAACCAGATTGAATTTTAACTCCTATGTGAAGCTATTCCAGAATTCTCTAAGCAGACAAGTGATAGCAGAAGTATCTTTCTCCAATTATGCTACTTTTATTTTGGCTACTTGTTTGCACATTTATTTCTGGTCCTAGGTGTGAACATCCAGACTGCAGGAATATCATCTTTACAGAGTATAGCTTAATGATCGGAAGCACATTTTTTTTTTATATCAGACTTGATGTCTGACAGATTTGGGTTTTAATTTTATCTCTAGTCACTTCAGGCAACTTAATTAACCCGACTGGGCCCCAGTTTCCTCATCAATAAATAAGGGTGGTGCTACTACTGACCTCACAATATTATTATCAGAATTAAAAATGATAACACATGTAAAGTACTTAAAACATTCCAATGCTCATGTGTGAGGTGCAGGAAACATTACCTATATGCTTAACATTTTTGCAGACCTATTGCAGGTCAGGCTCTGATCCAGGCTTCCAGGATTAGTGATCAGCAAGACCAAGCCCTGGCCCTTCCTGGGCTAGACTGCTACTGTTACTATTATTAGCTGTGTCTGCATGTGCAGTAGCTATAATAGTGCTTGGCACACGATAGACCCATTATAAATATTATGAACAAATATTCCTTATCGTCCAACTCCGAAATGCCAAACTTACTCCTAATTTCTTGCCCTCACAGGGTTTCCCATAATATTATTTCTTCCTTAATTCTCACTCTCATTTTTTAATGAGTCATTCCTTTTAAAAAATGAGATTTTGGGGTGAGTGTTTGAGCCTAATCACGTTAGCATCGCATACAGAACAATCCATGATAACAGATGCCCTATTTATGGGGAAATGTAAAGCCATGATGTGGGGAAATTATTCATCTCATGTTTTTTGTTGAAGAAGCAAAACACACAGTAAATTAATTCTGGTATTCTTGAAATTCTGCATTTAAAAATAAATTGTGATAGGAAGAGGAGAGCACACTTTGTACAATGTGGCATTAATTATTTAGTCATTCTGAATAGGTTTCAATTGCATTATGTGGAAAAATGTAAGAGCCCTCCAGTGGCCAGATAATCCCTCACAAATCCCAAGGGTGATTTGCTTCAGACGCATCTTCAGCTGAATGAAATGACTGCTTCATCTTCTGTAGGGTAAGAAAGAGGGCAAGACCTATTAAAGTCCCATTTTCCCATTTTGAAAAGGACTCTTGTCTGATTCCAAACACTCAGACAAGTTTGAAGCAAATTGTTTTCTCTCTTAAAGCAGAGATAATACCTGCTATCAGATAGCTAACCACTGTAGTAAAACAACACTTTTTATTGAGCATCTACTATAAGTCCAGGAAATAGCCTATGGAGAGAGAGAGAGAAATGTGAAGTAGAACACCCAGCCTCTATCCTCAAAGAGCTCATGGTCTCTTAAGGAGACAAGACTAACTACTTTGGACAACAGAATGGTCATTTATAGCACCCAACTTGATTTTTCTCGTCAGAAATTATGTTTGGCACTCTATTCAGGGCAGGGGAAAGAAAGTGCCTCATAAGAATAAATAAAAATGTGTTTTCAATTTACTGAAGGTAAGTACTTTGCTGGAATTGCAAGCGCCGAAATCAATATAGACACGTCCCCTAGCTTTCATGGCTCTTCTAGACTGTTAGGGGAGAATAACAATGAATAAGCAATTATAAAGAGGTGTGACAAGTGCTGGGGTAATGTACAGGAGCTATGAGGGCACATGGAAGAAGCATCTAGCCAAAAGTGAAGAGGGAATGCTGGTCAGGGAAGGCTTCCTAGAGAAAGTGACACTTAGGCCACAGTCTGAAATGAAGAAATATTTATTAGCCTAGTAATGAGTTAGAGTTAGAATATTCTAGGAAGAGAGAACAGGGGATGTGGATTTCTCATGGTGGTTGAGGTCGGTGGGGTTCCATATTGAGACGGGTTAGTTAGCATGCCCCAAGGTAGACAGGGAGGTCCCTGGTGGAATAAACAAAGACAGCCATATCCTAAAACTCCAGGTTTTGAAATCACTTCTTCGCTCCAGGACAAACTGTAACAACGCCTTGAGGTTAATCGTAAAATTCCTTTTGGCCTGAAAATGGAGCAGATCTGATAGATAAGAGTAGATTATTTTGCTAATTCCTTCAGGATGGGCAAGCAGAACAAACCTGGTAGACGAATTTCATTAAAGGCACCAGCTCCCCTTTCCCAAATAGGCAAAGGAAGGTATGAAAATAAGAGCTTTTGCCTCAGTCACTGGGCACCCCCATTCGGGACCTCCTCCGCTCGGGATCTCTAACCCTTTGCTTTTAATAAAATTCCTCTTTTTAAAACTCTTTGCCTCTCCTGGGTCCATGTTTCCTTTCTTAGATCTCACGACACACAATCCCAGCACTCACTCACTCACTCCAAAGTCCCCTACATCATTTGGGGACTCACAGAGACATGTTCCTACTTCAATATGACTGGAGCAGAGCGGAAGGAACACCGAGAGAGAAGAGGTGGGAGGCATGTCACATGGGTGGCAGCCATGTTGCATTATCCCGCCCCTCAGATCCCAGTCTAGATTCCAAACAAGAATATTCTTCCATTATCTCCTGCCGAATGACCATTCTGTTGAATCAGAACTTATTTTTGGTCCTAATTCCCAAATTAATATACATTTTTATTCTTGACCTTAGCTTATCTATCTTTCAAATCCATCCTATCCTTAAGTCAAACTCTTTGGCGCCAACCTCTTTCTGATTCCTGGTTCCCACTTTCACATCCTGTCAAAAAAATTAAGTCCTTTCACAACCATTTTCAATCACTGTTTCCAGGACTGTTTCCTCCTGCCCCTCCCTCTTGACCCTCAGTCCACACTCTCATTTAGCTTCTCTGCTGAGCACAGTCATTGTGCCAGGCCTGGGTCAGGCAGGAAGATGCTGGAACACCTGGGAAGCCATCAGTATTGCCACCTCGTGTTTTCAAGAGGGACACATTGCTGCTTTCATTCTCCTGCGCAAGAATCATCAAATCAAGAAGGTGGGAGAGAGTGGTCCAATATCCTAGTCAGGACAAGAGAAAATCAGCAGTGGTTTGGGTGTGTGATTTGTCAACAAGTCTGTCCTGAGCTTTGGACTCTGCTGTGAAATGATGTTATCATCTAATGTCCCTGCGTATAATAAGCCCCTAAAAATTAATTAATCCCCAGGGGCGACAAGAGAGGGCAATACCCTCTTCCGGATTTGACCCAGTTGCACATAAAACCTTTCCCAGTACCCCAGTAGACCTCACCCCAGTGGCTATTAAACCTCCCCAAGCTTCACTGCCATCCTGAAAATGACCCCTGGCCTTCAATAGGGGGAAAAACTGACTCTCAAAGGGGAGTAAACACACTTTCTTTTTTCATCAAAAAAACACTTTGCAGGGGTGATAAGGAAGGTTAGACCTTTAAGCCACGTTAGCCTGAAAGGGCCAGATGACAGGCTCACTGTTCATACTTGTGCAGAAAGTAATTTCGACCCAGCAGCTGTTTGCTCAGTAGACAGCAAACCCAGCAATTTCCATCAGCCAGGACTGCACGTTACCTGCTGACAGGTGACCTCCTCTGGTTGTCACAGATCCCAGAGAGATGGATCTGCAGGAGAAGGCGCATGTGCATTTTGAAATTGAGGGGGATTTTAAAACCGTAAACAACATCCCCAGAATGTGTGCATTCTCACGTCGCCATTGCCTGGAGTTAAATGCAAATCCAGCTATTGCTTAACTTCCTGCTCTTGCAACTCCAATTTCTTTCAGGACAAATTTTCAACACCAGGGCTGGTTCAATCTTTGGTAACCAGATTGAGAACGGTAAAGGGAGGGCTGTATGGATTACAATTCAAACAATTCCAGGTTTTTGCTGCCCCATCTGAGCACCATGAAAAAACAAATGCAGTGTTAATTCCATGTTAAATCCTCCTACCGTGCCCATCTCCCCAGAATAGTTTCTCTTTTTTTTTTTTTTCAATTATGGCAAAAAAAAACACCTTAAGAGATCTCTCTTATCAGTTTTTAAGTGTAAAATCAGTGTTTTTAACTATAGGCACAATGTTGTAGAGCAAGTCTGGGGATGTCTTTATCTTATATAACTGAACTTCAGACCCATTGAGTAACAGCCCCTATTTCTCTGCCCCCACCACTGACAACCAAGTCTCCTCTGCTTGTTGAAGTCAGAGGAGGTCCTACAGTCCAATAGTCAAACAGGCACATAAACAATAACTCAAATGACTCAATTCAAAAATGGGCAAAGGAATTGAATTGACATTTCTCCAAAGACAACATTAAAATGGCCAACAGGTACATGAAAAGATGCTCAACATCATTAATCATCAAGGAAATGCAAATTTCCCCCCTTAGTGTCTGAGTCAGCTTCGGGCCAACGGAGGAGGAAGAGAAATGTACTAGGGCATCTCCAGGTTCAAGGATGCCAATACAGCCTGTTTCTGTGTGTGTCTGTGTGTGTATGTGTCAGGATAGGGAGAGAAGGACACTGGGATGGGGGTGAGCAATAGATTCCCAGAGACTGTATCATGCACAGGATGAGAGAGTAAATGCTTTTTAGTGTTAGTCAGGAGTTGGAGTTGTGCCTCTAACACTTACTAACTATGAGTCTTCAGCCAAAACATGTTTTATCATAGCCTCAATTTCTTCACCTGTAGAAGGGGGAATAGTAACAGCGCCTTCCCCTACATTCGTTGTGTAGATTCACAAATAATAGTAAGGGAGTCAGAAAATTCAAATGGCAATAGGGCCCATAATGTTAAGGGCAAGAACATAAAAGGTAAACTCAGTTGGGTGCAATAAAAAAGGAAACCAGGGACTGGGGCAAACTGTAAAGTGCATGCCCCACATAAAGTATTTTACATCCATTTTAGAAGGAGCCAATCAATGTGTATCTGATAGTCAAACATGGCCCACAGCCCACCAGTTTTTATTCCATAGGAAAATGCCTATCAGGAAAATGAGGGTGTGTTTGTTCTGTTAGTGTTATTTCCACCAGGAAAAGCGCCAGCTCAGACATTCCAGACTCCTGCAAAGAAAGATACCTGGCCTGAGCCAGAGCCAGTTCCAGAACCTGACTGCTTTATTTGTCTAGGATAGCTAGAGGCATTCCTCACTGAGACCAAGAGAGAACTGCTGATTTACAACCAGAAACAACCTCTCTGTCCAGATGCTTCCCTGGCTTTCTGCTGCTGCAGTGCCCCTTCTACCTCCCTCTTCCCTCGCACTCCTGCTGCCAGCCCAAATCCAGGGACTGGCAAGATGGCTGGCAGGAACACCATGGGTCAAAAGGTCAAAATGTACTGAGAATGCATGTTGCAGTAGCCCATGAGACACATGTCTGCTCAGTCTTGGGCCCTCTCACCTGTGTTGTTGCAGGTCTTACCACACCGTATGATTAGTCTTCCAGGAGAGAAGCTTGCCTCATCCTAGTTATTCAGAAGCTGAACCTGAGTGTCATAACAGCAGACCTGTGGCCCAGGTCAGGAGCACATTAGGTGGAATTCCACCTTTCTCTGTGGGAAAGCCTTTGATCCTAGAAGTTAGAAACTGAAAATAGCCTTTGACTCATGCTCACCATCCCTGCGAGTCAAGGGCTCCCTCCCAACTCAGGTTTATCTTTCAATGGCAGGCTGGGAACTAGAAACAGAGAATCAAGGAGAAAGCTTTAGGTTTCACCTTTTGACATCAATCACAGCATTATGCTTCATGGTTTGGGAATGACCCAAGCGTCTTGTGACTGATTTTCACCTGTTGTTTCTCCTAGAAGCCCCAGAAGCCCTGTTGTTTCTCCTAGAAGTCCCAAAATCAAGCGATAAGAATTTTAACTCTATCATCAAATTCTTATTTGACCTTGGCTCAATCTCTTCTCAGCGTTCACAGGTCGAGGGAGAATGTTAAGGGAAGAAATAGGTACTTGCACAGCACCCAGGTCCCCAGAATTAGGAATGGGACGGTGGCTGTGGATTCCATGCCCTGACAGACTGACAAGGCCTAAGACCAAACTTGGTGACTCCAGCTCGGGATAAAGAAAAACTGTTGCCAGAACTTCTGTCCAAGCAAGGTTCTTTTTCCTTGCAAAGATTTTGGAGAAAAATCGGGAGGAGAAGAATGGGAGAAAATGGCTATATTTGAAGTAGAATCATGAATCTAAAGAGAATGTTTTCAAAGATTTCTATGGTGCATCAGCAGCTCTTTAAAGTAATAGCAAACAGTTTAGATCCATTATTTAGTTTCTGAGGAAAATAATCATCAGGGTTGACGAGAATAGTAATAGTGGATTTAACTCTCAGTCCCGTTCATCTTCCTGTGCCCATCCCATGCATTTTAAGACAGGAAGGCATTTTCCCAATTATAGCTGGAACAGGAAGGCAGAGAGGGAGGTGGGCTGACTTGCTGGACTCCTCGCTTGTGTCCGCAGGGCTTGAGGTCAGAATGTACAGATGTACTGTTGGGGGGGGGGGTGTCAGTAGCTGAGAGGTGTCTTTAGGGTCAAGGGAATATCTGATTCTCTTCAGGAAAGACCAACCTTTCCCAGACAGGAGGTTCTAGAGGTTTCTGGGCACTTTTGGCTGTGCTGTTTGCAAACAGAGATGTTCAGAACTGAGTGTGGAATGCCTCCACCCCCAGACTTGTGCTGTATGCCCCTGGGTGCCTCCCTGCATCTGGCCAGGAGTCTCCAGGGGTCCTTGGATATGCATTTCAGAAACTCAGGCACAAGACCCCAAAGCCCAGCAAAAAGGCCTTCCCCTAACCTGGCATATCTTCAGCTGGAAATTAGTTCAGTTGCCTCCTAGAAAGCAAAGTGGGAGATGGAATGTAGATTTGCATATCTCACCCGCTGGGAGAGATGCTGGAGCTCCTGTCTGACCACACTTCCTCACTTAGGAAAAGAAATGACTTCACAGACCCAAAATAGCAGTAGCCATGAAATGAAGCACAGCAAGTTTCAGGCAATAAGAGCCAAACTGAGAAATGAAAACAAGTTAAAATGAAAATGACCCATCAGGTATCCAAGGTGGGGTGTTCACATGGGGTGAGTTGAAGATCTGTGGCTGGGGGTCCCTTGGAATGGCTCTGTTCTAATGAGGCAGCAGAGCAATTAGGTTGAATTTTTCAAGTATTCTGCGATGGTCATTTTGTAAAAGCATTTTTAGTATGTCGGTTTTAGTACTGGAAGGAGTTGAATTTCCTCTACTATCAGGGGCACAGGGTCTCCAGAATTCCTAATTTCATCCCTTCCTCTAGATCCAAAGGGATTCCCCATCCTCTGTCCCCAAACATTATCCCTGGGAGAGGGAACTAAAGCACACCAGCTCCAATCTCTCTCATCTCACCTTGCAGGCTAAATTCCTGTCTAGTAATTACTGCTTGTATTCTGCACGGTAATACATAGTTATCAGCAAGCACTTATTGGAGAGGTGAGTGGAGCAGGGCTTCCCACCCTAGCCTCAGAGAAGAGGCTTCATTATATTTTTGCTGAGTTACTTCACTCCATGGCTGTTTATAGAGTTATCTCCTCTCAGCAGGGCTGTCTGCAAGTCCTACTCCTGATTACGGACCATGTTCCCTTCCTATCATGGAAGCAGGCAAGAATTCACAGAACCAGTCTCTACCTTTGAAGAGGGAAGAACGAGGCCTTTTGCACATTTTTGGAGTAAGTCCTTCACTCGTGGGTTTCTCCTCCCAGATGCACCAGCCTGTGCAGCCTGTAGTTTTTAATTTCATGTGCTGAATGACCCTAAGACATCTACTTAATCACTTTGCGGCTCAATTTCCTTGTCTATAAAATGGGATCATTAACACCTACCTCCGAGGGCTTTTGTGAAGATTCAATTAAACAACAGAAAATAAGTAAGTCACGTTGTAAAATTTGATTCAATATAGTATCTTGGGTCTTATTGAAGGTAAGCAAGTGGTAGACACCTATTACTATTATCATTTCTTTACTGTATTTTTGTTATGAACTTTTATGAAATGTCTAAAACAACACTCAATGAACATGTTTGCTGCACATCTTCCTCCGCCCGGCCTTTCTTCCCTCACCAGCCCCATGCCCACCTGGGTGGGGGGGCGCATCTGAACCTCAGAAACGCCCACGCTACTCCAGTCTGCTATGGCATTTTATATATTGGACCCACAGGATCGTGATTTACAGACCAGTGATTTTCGAATACTGAGGAAAGAACATTCTTTTCTCTTTTCAGCTTCTGTCTCTGCTCAGCTCTCACCAAATAGACTTCAAAGGAGAAGAATTGGTTGATCAGAACCCACACGTGGACGAGGCCCTGTTTTACCAGCCTGTGGATTTCCACAGTGACAGAAGCAGAAGTTTCTGAACCTTATTACCAGCTCTGTGAGGAAGATACGCACTGTGATTTCCAACAGCACCGTCTGCTTTACTATGTAGAATGCCTCGAACAATGCTGGCACATACAATCTCAGTGATCCCGTCTTTTCCCTTAACGCTGTCACCTCTCAGATTAAATCGTTGTGTGGAGGGGGTCCTGCCAAAAATGTGAGGTGCCTCCTCTCCCACCTCTGCTGCAGCCATGGTGCATTTCTTGTCACAGTCAAGCTCTATCCTTTTATGTCTGTGCATGCTTTGCTGAGGCAGTCTTTTCCTCCCTCCAGCAACCTTCCCCACTCTCCATGTCAAAAAAAAAAATAATAATTCTTCTGATAGGAAACTTGCTGTATTTCCCCAGAAGAGGTGGCCATTATCTTCCTCTGCTCCAAAAGCACCCTTCAACTCCATGTCTCTGATTGAAAATTCTCTCTTTGATGCTCTCTCTTACTAGATTCAGAATCTTGTGTGCCAGAGTGTATGGCTTATTCATTTTTGTAGTCCTGGTATCTGGCAGGACTGGCACATAGAAGGTATTTAACAAATGTTTGTTAAATTAATTGAGGCTGTTAAATAAAACCCATAGATTCTCGTTATTTACTGATCCTCTGCTAACTGTCTTGAGTGTAGATAATGAAGGCTGAACTGTTAGAGTGACAGCGATTGAGAATCCGAAAAGAAATGCCAGTAAAATTAAGGCTCTGCTTAGTGAGTTACTGATTCAGTGCTTGCCTGTCCCTTCATGAGCAGGAGGGATCGTAATTCTTTCCAGCTCCATGAAAACTCTAGACGTCCCCTCTGTAGATGAAAACAATGGAGTGCCATGTCCACCAACATCACACAGAGCAGAGTGTGGTGTCCCCATTGGCTGAGCCAGCTTGAAGACAGTAGTGCAGAGCCCGACGTAGAAAGGTGATCTCCTCACAGTCTAACATCATGATGGAATATGATGGCAGGCACTTCCAGGAGGCCCTTTGGCTGGAAATCCTGGTCCTGTTTGTGTTCAGCGGCAGAGAGCTGTGTGAGTTCCACGAGGGTGCCCTGGCATAAGTGGACTGAATTTCCATTTCCTGTTTTTTTTCTCTGTATTTCGTGACAAGAAGATGCAATCACCTCACTAGATGCTGACAACTGCCCATCAGTGGTGCCAAAAATCAGACCAAATTTTTCAAAGGCCAAGAGAAGGAGGATAACAGAGGCTAAGCCAAATAAAAAACACACTAGGGGCGGTGGATGTGACAAAACTGGGTCTGAGTCTGAAGAGAGTGGTCCAAACCAACACCCAGAGAGATGGCACCCCTACGGGTATGCCAGGGTAGGTTTACCCTCTCTGAATGAAATCGGTCTTAGCTGATTCTCATCGACAGCATTGGAAGAGTAGCATTTTACAGCCATCGTATAAGTGTCACCAACCTCTCATCCAAAAGACCCTAACGTTTCTCAATACCTAAACTATGTCAGCAGCTTACAAGACTAAAAAGGATTCCGAACTGCAAAGACAAGGTGGTGATGGAACAAAAAGGACTGGGCGCAAAAGTCCCCAATGCAACAGAATAACTAGGAATGCCTATAAGAATTTAAGCACTCCACGCCACACCCTTTAAGTACAGAAAGTTCCTCCCATGCTCAGCGCCTGAGTTCAGTCTTCTCCATACCTTGATGAAAGAATAAAGTTTCTACTGAACTCAGTCTTGTTCTATTGGCATGAACAGCGCTGGACAGAAGGTCTTCGGTTTGGGTCCCTGACCCAGAAGGATCCATAATATAAGAAGGAACTCTAGACATCTGTTAGTCCAAAATCCCTCATTTTAAGGATGAGGAGACAAAGGCTCAGAGAAGCCAAACAGTCACCTAGCCAGTTTGTAACAGAGCTGGGACAAGAGCCCAGATTTCCTGCTCCATCTTAGTCACCTCTTTAGTTTCCTCTGAGTAGCATTTCAGTTTCTTAGAAGACAACTCTCTGTACCAAATAAACAGATACCGTGTTTCCCCAAAAATAGGACCTAACCAGAAAATAAGCCCTAGCATGATTTATCAGGATGACATCCTCTGAACATAAGACCTAATGTGTCTTTTGTAGCAAAAATTAATATAAGACCTGATCTTGTTTTGGGGAAAACAAGGTATTTTGCTCTGTGTTGAACTGGAAGACTGGAAGGAGTTAAACACCAGCTCTAGCAAGCCAAGAGCTGCTGACGTAATTTGTCTAAGGGTCGGGCCTGTGAATTTGTGTTTGAGGCTACACTGCAGTGAACATTGAAGTCAGGTAGTCTAAGGGACATATGACAGTTAGCTATTTCTTCCCTTGTCTGTGCTCTCTAATGCCAGACTTGATGAGGTCCCTGGTAGTGTTTCCATTGTGCTTTCATTCCTGAAGCCTCTGCAATTTGACTTCCCATCAGCTCCTACCCCGACTGTCCTGGCTGGTTTCACACACTCCAACGCCCACCCACACTTCCCAAACAGAAATAATTTTATCAAATGGCCACACTGCAGATTGCTTCTAAACCGCTGGGCTCACAAAAAGCTCCGGGGATGAGATGGGATCAGAAGTTATCTTCTCTGACACGCTGTTACTGGATTTGCATACACATGGGCTGCATGTTTTAATTAGTGCTGTCAGCTGGTTTGGTCGCAGCTCCCCACCCCCACCGACTGCTTGGCTTCTTAGGCGAGTGGTGGAAGACTGTTATTCAGAGGTTGAATGCTCTGATTTCTAGAAAAGGAAACAACACCTAGGTGTCCGCGTCTTTATTTGTTCATTCATGTTCAATGACTTATTTATCGAGGATCTATTAAGTGTCAGGCATTGCGCTGGAAGGTGGGAATTCTAAAAGAATATAAGACATGGTACAGATGATGGGCATTAAATGAACACTTTATAAAAACAACAGGATGGTAAATGTGGACACGTGATGACACAGAGATGCACATGACGTTATGGAAGGCCAGAGGAGGAGCATTTCACCCAGCGTTGGCAGTGTGGTGGGAGGGAACCCGGGAGAGATTCCCATTACTGAGAATCAGGGAAAGCTTGCTGGAAGAGAGGTTTGAATGGAGTCCCAATCGAAACAGAGGAGCTAATAAGGCACAAGATGTGGTTGGTAATGCTTTCTTGACAGAGGGAACAGCACGAGCAAAGAAAAGAACACCAACAGCATGAGAGAAGGGAAGGTAAGCAATACAGGTGGCCTCATTTTAAAGAAGGGATTGGCAGCTGAAAATAGTGTCTGAAAGTGTCTGAGGTGTAAAGAGGGGAAGGAGAAGAGATGCAGTCAGGGAACACATACTTGACTTTTGTCTAGCATTTCACAGCTTATTGTTTTCACAGGCATTGTCTCATCAGCCCCACAGAGCAGCCTCATACAATTTATAGGAGAGATGCTTGTCTACCAGTGGTCGTCTGATTACCAACCCAATGGTTTGCCTTCCATCTCCATCCTGCTCTGCAATACAGACTGCCTTACCCCCCACCTATCTTCTCTCAACTGCCAGGATCTTACTCATTCTGATCTTCTGCATCAGTGTAACCCCCAAATGTTCCCTTTCCTGGGGATTTACCTTTGGCCTCTCATTCTGGTCACTATGGTTGCCCCCGTATCTTTATAATTACCAAATTCAAACCTCCAGCTCTTACCTCTCTCCTGAGGTCTGGGCATCAATCCCCATCTGACCAAGTGGACACCTCCACTTGAGAATCTAACAGGCACCTCACCAAATATGTCCAGGTGTGAACACATGATCTCTCTACCAGCCCTTCTCTTCTAGCTGCAGTGTTGATCTTCTTTGGCAAACTAGATCCTGTTCTTACTCTGCCCAGTGTTTCAATAGGGAAACCTATCAATTACCCCTGAGTCCATCTCATACCCTCAACCCTCATCAATCCATAAATTGTCTCTTCTGATTCAGAGCCATGTCCTAGCTCAGATTTTCTCACTATGCCAACCCACCTGCTGTCCCCATTGCAAGAATGGATGTCCTGCACTACCTGGACTCTCTCCACCAGGAGATTATTTCCAGTTTCAGAGTCAATCCCTTCTCCATCCTCCCCCCAAATCTCCCATTGAATCTATTATACCGATTGAAGTTCTCCATTGTCTCAAATTAAAATCCAAACTTTTGACTAGGCACACGTGACACTTTGCCATCTTCCCTTACATCGCTCTCCAGACTCACTATCTACATTTTCACCCATAGACAATGCGCTGAGGCAGTGCCTTTTCCTGACTGATATATCACCTGAACACAACCTGTTATGCCTGCTGCAAATGTTTCCCCTGTCCCGGACTGAGTTGCGGTGCTCTTGTGTCATTGCAGTTTTTAATGTCCCATGTTCACTGACCTCTCTCCTTAATCAGATAAGCATCTTAGGGAGCCCATGTTTGTCTTATTCACAGTGGTATACCCAAAGCCCAGTGCATTACTGGTATATAATAGACACACCGCCCAGTTAAAGCGCATTGAATTCCCTGTCTGGTCAATTTGTCAGTCTTCAAGATCTGATGCAGATGTCACCTCTTCTATGACGCCTTCCTTGATGCACCAGGCATCCATTGTAGGTTTTTCATGTCTCTATTATTTCACTTGTTACACTAAATTAAAATTACTTTTTTTTTTACTCATCCAGCACTGTATTGAGTTCATAAAGGGTAGAAAACAACCACCCATCACTGGTTAGTTCAAGGTTGAGACTCAAAAAATTATCTGGAGATTGAATGAATCATCAACTTACAGAAAGAAGAACTGCAGTTTGAAGAAGTTGAACATCTTGTGAAAAGCCGAACACTGGTATATCTGGGACTGAAAACTCTTGGCTGTCTGTGTTCGCAGTGCTTTTCTTTAAAGCCAAAGCTAGCATCTCTGATTCCACCACAGAGCACCACCTCTGTGAAAACTCTCCACAAGGTATTGCTCCTCTTCTTGGGTAGCAGAACCTCCACCCGCACACAGGGCAGCCAGCCATCTATAGTTAGGGACACCAGGTACTGACAGCCCTCATAGCGGTGCGGCCAAGTTATGCTTTCAAATTACTCTTAGGAACAAGTGAGGCCCCTGTTAGACATGCTGAGTCTAAGCCCAAGCTTCTAATTTTGAATTGAACCTGTACTTGACTCTCGCTCTACCCTTCACCAGCTTTGTGACCTTGATCTTGTGTTTTCTCAGCCATGGGATAAAGATAACGACCCTTCACAACTGCTGAACAGAAAACTACTATAGCAATGATATACACATTTTTCATAAACCTCATTGTTGAATCTCTGTCAATATATGGAAATAGCAGGTGCCCAATAAATGCTCCCCAGGAGTGGTGTCAGACTATGCTCGATCTGTACAACAATCTGTTCTCTTTCCAACAATTTCTCTGAATCCTCCTTAAGCCCTTCTTGTTTGCCTCTTAGACTTTGATAGTGCATGGGAACAAGAACTCAAATTCAAATGAAGAAAATATTTAGAGCTTCCTCTAATATACTTGAGATCCACTATGGTCCTGTTTTGCATTGCTTTTGCATTCCTTATTGTGGTTACTTTCCGCAAAATATTTTGATACCCTGAAAAAAAAAAAAAAAAAAAAGACATGCAAGAGAAATTCAAGAGTAATGAGGGTAAAAGAAACCTACAGGAGAGGTGTTCCCTGAGAGTTCAAGGCATTTTCCCAAATGGGCCGGTGTGGATTTTCAAAGAAAAAGCCAGTGCAATCCTGATCTTAGAAATTCTGATAAATGATCCAAGCATCCAGGAATGCATTAGGTCTATTTCTGGGAATTCTCACACACTTAGTCACCCCAACTTTTATATGCCTTATATTATAAAGTTTCCAACCTACATGCGAAAGGCCCTTGAAGATATGGAGTTATTGCAAATAATTTCAAATTTGAGTGTGCATTGTGTCTTCTCTTACTTAAAAATATTAGTGCTTTGCAAATAATCCACACTAATTTTCTTTTCAAGTGTATTTTATATTGTTATACATAAAATGTATATCTATATAAGATCATTACTGAATTTATAATAGCTGTTTGTCATTATGCATTTCCCTCCAAAATATCATCAAAAGGATTAATACTAATGTGAAAGCTTATTGTGGGGGAGTTGGCAAGGAATGTGCATTGAAAATGACATAAAAATCCACGTCAATACTTGAAACGTTTAGGAATCACTCTTGTAAGTCAGAAACGAGGATCTGAGTGGACCTGGGAGGCAGCTTCCCACAGCAACTCAGTATGTTGCAGAGTGACCTTGAAAAAGAACTTTCTGCTCCCGAAGATGAAGCTATTCAGGTCTCTCTGCCAACCTAATCTACCACACAGCCCTGGCACGAGATGCAGGGAGAGCTAATCTTTTCTCCTTCCATCTGGGGGGTTCAGGAGGGAGCTCAGCAGCAGCTGCCAAGCGAGGGCCAACAGGAGGAAGAGCAGGAAAGGCAGTGGCAGAGCCACCCAGACAGACGCGACCATCTCTCCTCTGTTCCTCCCAGATCTCTCTCCATCAACCCCCATGACAAGGCACCAGCAGCAAGTAAGTCGGGGAACACATGGCCAGGAGAACACAGAGGTAATGAGCAAGGTGACTCACCTCATCAAGCTGGCACAAATTAAATTATGTCTGCACAGGAGAGTTCACCTCCCAGCTTGCTTTGGGAACAGGAAGCTGAGAGTGTCCCGGCTCTGACCAGATAAGAGGCTGCAAGCTAGCTAGTCAGCCTAGGCAAGAACGAGATGAGTGAATGACACTCACAGCAGGTTTGTGTCAGGTCAGCAACTAATTACCAACAGTACACATTGGTCACCCAAGTAGGTCATTGCCCGCCATTTCGAATGACACAAACGTGGGCCCTGGTAGCCTGAGCTCCTTTCTTCCCCACTGAGAAGCAATTTCAGAGTAACTAGCCGCTGCATGAACCACTGAACTCCACTGTGCCTTTTTTTCCATGCTAGAGAAAGGGGGCTATTAATACCTGTATACTTTCGACAGGGGGGCACGGGCCTTAATTACACATGGTTTGTGAATTGCTCTGTAGTTGCCTGATGAAAGCGGAGCTTTGAGTGCAAACTATTATTGTTCATTAATTATTGCCGGCGGAATTATTTACTCTAGTTTTTCTGCCTAGGAACCTTTGTTTACTGGTAAAAGAATGCCTTTGTTGTATCCTCTTCTCGTACCCATAGCTCTGGCAGCTAATCTCTCTCTGTCTCTCTCCTCTTCACCTTTCTCATGTTCCTAACGGGAAAGCAAAGCATTTAGCCTACCTCTCGGACCCCAGACATAGATAGGCTTTCAGAAAGAGAGGAAGAGAAATCCTTTTGAATGTAAATGTAAACTGGAAAATAAGAGGGAATCGGGGATAATATCTGTAGTATCGGCTAGGAAACACAGGGTCCCTTTGGGGAAAAGAGATACAATTCATCTTAGATAGAATATAGAGCTGAAATATGGAAGTCTTCCTGCTAACATGGTTTCTGCTGGTACGTGATTATGACCTCTGAGGAGCAATGACCCACATGACCAGAGGAACGCATCGGAAATTCTCAGAGCAGGGAGCCTATCGACAGGACCAGGAGTCTTCCTTCTTACAACCCCTTCTCCACCCAAAAATGGTCAGCTCAACTTTAACTTCTATCTTCAATTTGTTAGGATAGCAATCTTTATAGAATCGTTAGAATGAAGTGTGCCTTTGAGATGAAAAAGAGGGAGACCAGAGGTATTAGGGGAACAAAGCAACTGGATGGAACATTGTATGTCTTCCCATCTCGGCTGCCACCTGGTGCTCTCCATGCTGGCATCTGAATCAAGGGCATTGTTGATGCAAGACAGGAGAGTCCCCAGTGAACTGTAGCTTTTATGAATAAATAGGACTTGCCAAAATTGGGTGGTTGTTTGCGGACATTGATTTATTTTCTCTGATTCTTTCTGATTGTTATATTTTGGATGGTGCTTACTGATGTGAAAAGCCATCTAGTATTGCTGATAAATCTAGAGATAACGGCAGAGGTCAAAAAAGTGGAAAGGAAGAAAAAGAAGGTGTGCTTGCCATACAATGGTAAAACTTTTCATGTAAAGAGCCATTTTCCATGCCCCTTTAAATGGCACTTTACCCTTTTTGGAATGTTTAATTAATCGGATCTTTTAAATTTCCCTTTCTGAAGTTAAGGGCAGAACAGAGATCACAGTAGTAGGGCATTGTTTTATCTGAGTGTTCAGACATTCTTGCTGGAATTCTTTGATACTACTTTTCCTTCTCCTCCCTTGACTCTGTGTGTGTGTGTGTGTGTGTGAGAGAGAGAGAGAGAGAGAGAGAGAGAGAGAGAGAGAGAGAGAGAGAGAGAGAGAGAGAGAGAGGGAGAGGGAGAGGGAGAGGGAGAGGGAGAGGGAGAGGGAGAGGGAGGGGGAGAGGGAGAGGGAGAGGGAGATGGAGGAGAAGGGCAGAGATAGGAGGAGAGAGGGACTTTCAGTGCCATAATGGTTAGCAGTTTTGGAGAATGAGACATTTTTTTCATACTGCATAGAGTGTGCACACCTAACATGTTCAAGGTTGTGTGATAGGAGCATTCAGTGCCGTCAAGGTGAGCCGGAACCTCTCTGATTCCCCAGTCTCAGTGCTCTCTATATTAGAGTCCTAGTGTCAAGCTTGCATCTGGCGAGCTTTCTAAAAAAAGAGCGTTGAACTCAGTTTAACTTCCAGGTGGGATAGTCAGGCATTAAAGGAAGAAATATGAGGGTGGGAAGCCAGCGATAGGAGGGGGCCAAGATGTTACTGACTGACTGTTTCCACCTTCAGATCACAACTCTTGAAACATTTCACTTAAAATAGGTCAACAGGGATTTGGGATAAAGTGGGATAAGCTTTAGTTAATTATCCCAATGTGCAGACTGCCCTCTTTTAAATCCGGAGTTGGATTTAATCACAGAAGCTGAGAAGATTTTCCAACATTCCAATCCATTTGAAAATTGACCGGAGGGGCACTCTCTCCAAAGAGATAGCTTGTTCAGTAATAGGGTAACAAATGCAACAATTGCATAGAGACGGGACGTTACAATGGCTTATCTGGGTACTGGCTGCTGGTATCATTCTAGGGAGCAACACAGCAGACAGAATTAAGGAGAACATGCTGGTTTTGAGCATTTCTCCACATCCTTGCGGTCAGGATCTCCTCACAGAACAAACCTCAAATTCAATACAACAGAGACAGAAGAAGAGACAAGGAACAGCTACCATCAATTGGTGAGGAGGCATGAATAATAGAAATGCTGAAAGTGGGGGAGGGAAGATATTTTAAGCCTCGCTTTTAGACACGCTTTGTATTGAGAGTTATCATTACTTTTCAGTAATCTTACATGAATGAGGGCCCGTTTTAAAGAAGAAAAGGAGCCCTCCTGAGGTTGCTAAAAAGACTAACTTTTGCCATAGGTCTAACAGCAAGTTGATTTATTTCAAGAAGAATTTGAAAACCATCACAGAAAGTAGTTTGGATTAATCTCTACTAATAGCTTTTGTAAAAAGCTTCCCATGACTTTAGCAAAGCAGAGAGATCCAGAACAGACCTCCCCACAGGTTCTTTCCCCAACTACAAGTCCATCCCATGCCCTCCACTCACAAAGGTATTACCTATGACAGGTTTTTTGCTGAAACTCTACTGTCAGGTCCCATACTGGCTCACTAGCTTTATTTTTTAAATATTTGTTTTCCATTTTTCTGCCTCCTTTCTGCACATCCCAAATCACACGTCTGCAAAGAGCAAGAATTCTATCCGTTTAGGTTTTTCTCATTCAAAATCTCAATGCAAGAGTGCTAGGCAAATGGCTGATATTCAATAGGTGGTGATAATGAAATGAAGTCATCTAACAGATTGGGTACCCATTATTGAGTACCCAATCTGACTACTGTATTGCAACGATCACAGAAGTCCAAGAGTCCTTACCCTCAGGAAGCTTGCTAGCTAATGGAAGGGAGGGGCATAAGTAGAAGACATGAATAAGCAGAAGAGAGTAGAATAAAATGAGTGCTACATCAGGGCTACAAATAACACGTTGTTATTTGTACAGCATGTTACAGAGTAACAAGGATTTGGCTGAGATAATGAGTGGAGGACTTCACAGAGAAGATGACATGTGAGATGGATTTTATAGAAAGCTTAGGACTATGGTAGGACAGGACAGGAAAGGAATTCTAGGCTGAGAAATCTACATGAACACTAGCACACAGAGGTGGGTGATGGGGAAGCCAGACCACAGCCGGTAGACGAGTGACTACTTTGACATAGGGTTCTTAGATGCCTGCAGTCAAATCCCAAATTTCCCTGCAGATTACTTCACTCTCCTCCTTATAGAATTAGCAAACTTTCTTCAACACCCAGGAATCAGATAAATAAGGTGACTTAAATTCACCTAATCACTACAGGACAGAGTCCATAAAATAATCAAGGGGTCCTGACTCCCAAATATCACATAGAGGGGGACGCTGAATTTCCCAAATCTCAGTCCTATGAATTTTCTAACCCTACCTCCCACTCCAGACCTCCCACCCGTACTTCCACAGGTCATTTGAGAGGCTTTCTGTATAGCTTTCTACCAGACTTTAAAATGAGATTTTCACCTCGGAGGTGAGAACGGATATGAGAAATTTCAGCCCAAAGAGTGATTTTCCCCCAAGGCTGTCAGGAGCACCTGAAAACAGGGATTTATAATGGAAGTGCCATCGCAACTGTAACTACATTGCTGCAGAAGTGTAACACTGTCCTCAAGTACAAGCACTATAATAAGAAGAATCATTTAAATGATGCTTGGAAGGACAACTAGGATACACAGTCATCTTTTTCTACATTATCACCTCTCTCAATCTCTTCCATTTACAGCTAAAAAGACACACAAGTTTCATGGGAGAAAAACTTAGTATAAGAACAGGAACTTTTGTAACTGGAGAAAAATCAGTTATGAAGGGCTCTGGTCTCTGACTTGAGGCAACTGTCACAAAGAAGCTATGATAACCTCAGGGCTCTTGGAGAGTTCACCAGGGTTCAATTCCCTCCTGGCCAGCCCCTGAGCCTCTCTGAACAATTCCAGGCATGGTTCCAGAGCCAGTTATCTTCTTAACTTTCCATTCTAGTTTAGAATCAAGGTGATGGGATTGGGCTCTCCGACTACACATCACAGCATAAAAAGCAACTCTTTGCAAAGAAGTTGTTTAACAGAAAAAGAGGTTCTTTCTCCAACAGTCATGTAAACTCCTCATTGACCTGCTTCCATACCCTGAAATCATCTGGTGCTTCATTAAATTAGTAAAAAGGTCCCAAGTCACAGAGGAAAAAATAGAAAATCACATAAGACATCAGTAAAACAAAAACACAGCAGAAAATAAAAAGTACACATTCGTCATCAGGAAACTATGCCTGTGCGTGAGTGTGTGTGTGCATGTGACTGTACGCATACATACATACATACATACATACATACATACATACATACATATACATTATACAGACAGGCCCTGACATTTGATGGTTCAAGTTATGATTTTTCAATTTTATGATGGTGCAGAAGCAATATGCATTCAGGAAAAACATACTTCAAATTTTGAATTTTTGATCTTTCCTGGGTCTGGCAATGTGCTGTACAAATACTCTGTCACAGTCCTTGGCAGCAGCAGACAGATGATTTTGTCCAACTGGAGGCTAATGTAAGTATTCTGAGCACATTTAGGGTAATCTAGCCTAAGCTCTGATGTTCAGGAGGTTAGGTGAATTGAATGAATTTTGACTTGCGATATTTTCAGCTTACACTGGGTTTAATGACATGTAACCCCATTGTGAGGCAAGGAGTAGCTGTATACATATTTGGTTCGAAGCCATAAGCAAATTTCCATATTGCGTATGCCTATACAAATATCCTTTTGATATAACAGAGTACTACACCAAAAGTTGTGGGTCTCAGTCTTTCCCTCATGCTAAATAGGGAAAACGTAGCTAATTTTGCATGGCTTTCTTTCCATTAGTAGAGTTTCAATCCTCTTTGGTTTGCTAGTTTAAAATATAACAACAATAACAACAACAAAAAAACCCTCCATGTAGCTTAAGACCGCATTTATCAAGGTGTCTGATGCTCTGTGGGGTGGGGGGATGGCACTCTACATAGGGCATCCTGCATGGTGAACTAACTGCTTGAAAACTTACAGTGTATATTTGTACATTAATGGCTCTGAGAAATCCAGAAAAAAGAAAATATAGATTTTCCCAAACCTATTTCACCATAGTATTTACTATTCCCCACTCTGATCTTAATTATTTTCTTAACAAGACGATTATTCATAGGAGCATATTTAGAAAATGCTAGCATGTAGTCACATGCACACTACATAGAGTATAACATAGGGTTAGAAGCCAAGCTCCCTGGGACAGTCTGCAGTGTGGAGGAGGCAATCCCTGCTTCCCTGGCTTGTGTTTCTATGTGGAGGGTCTTACTTACCCTAGACCAATGCGTCTGAACTCCCACCCTCCCCTCACTAGAGCTGCCCCCTTTCATTCCCCTATTGGGTCACCTGGGGCAAAGACTGGGGATGAGGGACATGAAGTGTGTTTGCATTTAGGGTGAAATTTTAGCAAGTGCCCTTGGCAGTAAGTGTAAAGCTACAGACTCCAAATGACTTCATCTCTGAACAGGTGACGTTTTGAACTTGATCTTTGATCTCTGTATCTATTGTTCAAATGGTGCCAAACTTGGAAGAATAGAAAGGTCGTATATTGGCCCCCTAAATTTAATTAGCAACACCAGTGCTTCTTTCCCCGACCTCAATGATACTGACACAACAATGTCAAGTTCACTTCATAGGTGCACCATTGAGCGGGTTTCATTTCCTCACCACAGAATGTGCTCAAGACCAACATGATGAGTACAGCACAGGGAAACTTCTCCAAGGCAACCTTGCTAATTAAACACATAGCTCACTGATCAAAATGGCGGCGTGAGGTGAGCCTCTGTAAAACTCCCCAGGAATTTACAACTAATCGAACAACAATAACTCCACAAAGGACTCCCCGCACAGCAGACAGGCAAGAGGAAGAGGCCCACTACTGAATTCACCTAAAGGTGGGAGAATCACGCGAGCGTGAGCAGGGGAGGAGGGAAGGGAGAAGTACGGGGACGGACCCCGCGGGCACAGGACGCAGACGTAGCTCAGTACTCCGAGCTCGCTGCATCCCAGAAATACTGCAGCTACGGGAGAGGGAAGAACTCAAACTGCTGGGGCTCTGCTTATGGCCCACAGGGCTGAGGGGGCAGCATATGGCACAGCTGAGCCCAATGCTCACGGCAGAGACCTCGGAGAAAAGACTAAGGGAAGAAGGCTGAAAACGGTTGTTTAAGCCCTCACTGCCGAGCAGAGAATGGAAACCTTAGGTACTGAGACTAGCCGCCCCCTCCCTACCCTCCCAGAGCTCACCCCGCCCCCACCTGCCCGGTGTTAGAAGTGGAACAGTAGCAGTGTCAGATCGAAAGAACAGAATATTTGCTGTTCTGAGAACTGTGGACCATAGACACAGATTCACAGCCCAACTAGTTCCCGCAAAGGGAAGGGAGCTGTGGAAGCGGGACCGGCTGTGGTGGTGGTCGCCCATTGCTCTGGGCCACCTCTCACAACTTACCCTGCTCCTCGCCCCACCTATCTGGGTGGATCCCTACAGGAGTAAACAGAACTGCTGAAATATACGGGCTCTGAATCTGGTGCAGAAAGAGCTTTGGAACTTCAAAACCTCTCCGCACCCCCACAGGGACATGGCGCCCTATGACCCAGGCGAACTGTTAACAGAGGAGAAGCCCGTCTCCCAGGGAATACCCCCATTGTGTGAGAAGCTGGAATAGTGCAGAGAAAACAGCACTACTGTGTGAGAGATAAAAAAAAACAGGCCTATGAGTTCTTGTTTCTCATTTGTTTGTCTTCTTTTTGGTTTATATTCACATATCAGTGAAATCATAGGACTCATAGACACAGACATATTTTAGTGGTTACCAGAGGGTAAGGGGGGTGGGGGGAGGGAGATGAGGGTAAGGGGGATCAAATATATGGTGATGGAAGGAGAACTGACTCTGGGTGGTGAACACACAATGGGATTTATTGATGATGTAATACGGAATTGTACACCTGAAATTATGTAATTTCATTAACAATTGTCACCCCAATAAATAAATTAAAAAAAAAAAAACAGGCCGCAGTCGGAGAGAAAATAAAACATTCTACCAACAAGTACTGGAAAACAAAAGAAAGACCACTTCCTATCAACCTGTTGCAGAAGCCACACCTGTAGATGTCTAGGAAGAGAAATAATAAATCAGCAATTGCCATGAATAACCAAGGCAACAAGACAGCTCAGAAAGAAAGTGAAAAGTCTCCAGAAAAGGAACTTAAAGATATGCAAACATGTGACTTAAATGACAGAGAACTCAAGATTGCAGTTCTGAAAAAACTCAACAAGATGCAAGAAAACACAGAAAGGCAATTTAATGAACTCAGAACCACAATCAAAGAACAACATGAGCATTTTACAAAAGAGATTGAAATTTTTAAAAAGAACCAAATGGAATTTTTGCAGATTAAAAACTCAATAGAATAAATTAAGATTGAAACAGCCAGTTTATGTAGTACAGTTGACCAGATGAAGGAAAGAATCAGTGACATCAAAGATAGCAACCTGGAAATGATACGGATGGAAGAAGAAAGAGACTTGAGACTTAAAAGAAATGAAAGAACTCCACAAGAACTTTCTGACTCCATCAGAAACAGCAATTTAAGAATAATGGGCATACCAAAAGGAGACGAAAGAGAGAAGGAAACAGAGAATATATTCAAATTGTCGATGAGAACTTCCCAAACTTGTGGACAGAACTGGATCCTCGAATCCAAGAAGCAAATAGAACACCTAATTACCTCAATCCCAACAGGCCTTCTCCAAGGCACATTGTGTTGAAGTTGTCTAAAATCAACGATAATGAATGAATCCTCAAGGCAGCCAAGGAAAAGAAGACGGTAACCTACAAAAAAAAAGCCCATTACATTATCATCAGATTTTTCAGCAGAAACTCTTCAAGCCAGGAGGGAGTGGAACCAAATATTCAAACTATTCAAAGAGAGAAATAATGAGCCAAGAATAATATATCCAGCAAAGATATCCTTTAGATATGAAGAAGGAATAAAGCCATTTCCAAACATACAGAAGCTGAAGGAATATTCTAATACACGACATGGACTACAAGAAATACTAAAAAAGGCTATTCCGCCACCATCAACAGGGAAAATTTGTGGCAACCAAAACATAAAAAGGGGGAGAGTAAAGGCCTGAACCAGAATATGGGAATGGAGAAAGTAAACGTGCTGAAGAAAATGGAATACTCTAAATGTCAAACTTTCTTTTACATAAACTTAAGGGTAACCACTCAAAAAAATTCCAGAACTAAAATATATAGTGTAACAAAAGAAGAAACAGGGGAAACATCATAGAATACCACCACACAGAAATAATAGACAACAACAAAAAGGCAAAGAAACAATAAAGACACAGCCTTTCCAGAAAACTAAAGATAGAATGACAGGAAATCCTCACGTATCAATAATCACCCTAAATGTAAATGGACTGAACTCCCCAATAAAAAGTCACAGAGTAGCAGATTGGATAAAAAAACTAAACCCAACCATATGCTGTCTCCAAGAGACACATCTCAGCCACAAGGACAAGCATAGACTCAAAGTGAAAGGGTGGAAATTGGCACTCCAAGCAAATGATACCCAGAGAAAATCAGGTGTAGCTATAATGATATCAGATGAAACAGACTTTAGGGTGAAAAAGATAACAAGAGACAAAGATGAACATTTCATAATGGTAAAGGAGACTATACAACAAGAAGACATAACAGTCATCAATATTTATGCCCCCAATCAGGGAGCACCGAAATATACCAAGCAACAGAACTAAAGGGAGAAATTGACCAAAACACAATTGTACTGGGGGACTTAAATACGTCATTGACAGCTATGGATAGATCATCCAAACAGAAAATAAACAACAAAATAGCAGCCCTAAATGACATATTAGATGAAATGGACATAATTTAGAGTACTTCATCCTAAAACATCAGACTATACATTCTTTTCGAGTGTACATGGAACATTCTCAAGGATAGACCATATATTGGGACATAAAATCAGCCTCATTAAATTTAACAAGACTGAAATCATACCAAGCATATTCTTTGATCACAAGGCTTGGAAACTGGATATCAACTACGAAAAGGAAGCAGGAAAAAACATAAATACATGGAGATTAAAGAACATACTTTTAAAGAACAACTGGGTCAAAGAAGAAATTAGAGGAGAGATCAAAAGATACATAAAAACAAATGACAATGAAAATACATCCTACCAAAATTTTTGGGATGCAGGAAAAGCAGTTTTAAGAGAGAAATTTATATCATTACAAGCCTATCTTAAGAAACAAGAAAAATTCCAAATAAACAACCTCATGTTACACCATAAAGAACTAGAAAAAGAACAACAAGTGAAACCCAAGGTCAGCAGAAGAAAGGAAATAACAAAAATCAGAGCATAGCTAAATGAAATAGAGAACAAAAAGACAATAGAAAAAATTAATGTGACAAAGAGCTAGTTCTTTGAAAAGATTAACAAAATTGACAAACCCTTGACTAGACTCACTAAGATAAAAAGAGAGAAGACACTAATTAACAAAATCACAAATGAAAAAGGGGAAGTTATCACAGCACCAGAAATACAAAGGATCATCCAAGAATAGTATGAAGGACTATATGCCACCAAATTCAATAACCTAAAAGAAATGGACAAGTTCTTAGAAACATATAGCCTTCCAAGGCTGAACCATGCAGAACTGGAAAATCTAAACAGACTGATCACCAGTAATGAAATTGAATGAGTTATCCAAAACCTTCCCAAAAGCAAAAGTCTGGAACCAGATGGCTTCAGTAGTGAATTCTACCAAACCTTCAAAGAGGATCTAATACCAATCCTGCTCAATCTCTTCCAAAAAATTGAAGCAGAGACAGTGCTCCCTAACTCATTTTATGAGGCCAACATTACCCTGATACCAAAACCTGATAAGGACAACACAAAAAAAGAAAACTGCAGACCAATATCTCTGATGAATACTGATGCAAGGATCCTAAATAAAATTCTAGCAAATCGAATACAACACTGCATTAAAAAGAGTATTCATCACGACCAAGTAGTGTTCATCCCCGGGGCACAAGGATGGTTCAACACCCTCAAATCCATCAATGTGATACATCACATAAACAAAATAAAGGACAAAAATCATGATTATATCAATTGATGCAGAAAAAGCATTTGACAAGATACAACATCCATTTATGATTAAAACACTTAATAAAATAGGTATAGAAGGAAAATACCTTAACATGATAAAGGCCATATACGACAAGCCCTCAGCTAATCTCATAATTAATGGTGAAAAACTGAAGCCTTTTGCTCTACGTTCAGGAACACGACAGGGCTGACCCCTATCATTTCTGCTTTTCAACATAATATTAGAAGTCCTTGCCAGAGGAATCAGGCAAGAGAAAGAAATGAAAGGCATCCTAATTGGGAATGAAGAAGTTAAATTTTCACTCTTTGCAGGTGACATGATGCTATATATAGAAAACCCTAAAGACTCCACCAAAAAGCTATTAGAAACAATCAACAAATACGGTAAAGTTGCCAGCTACAAAATCAACGTACAAAAGTCCATTGCATTCCTATATACTAACAATGAAATATCAGAAAAAGAAATACAAAAAAACAATTCCTTTTGCAATTTCAGCAAAAAGAATAATATACCGAGGAATAAACTTAACCAAGGATGTGAAGGACCTATATGCTGAAAAGTATAAGACATTTTTGAAAGAAATTAAAGAAGACACAAAGAAATGGAAAGACATTCCGTGCTCATGGATTGGAAGAATCAACATAGTTAAAATGGCCATATTACCCAAAGCAATATACGGATTTAATGCAATCCCCATCAAAATCCCAGTGGCATTTTTTAAAGAAATAGAACAAAAAAATCATCAGATTTGTTTGGAACCACAAAAGATCCCAAATAGCCAAAGCAATACTCAGAAAAAGAACAATACTGGAGTTTTACACTCCCTGACTTTAGCTTGTACTACAAGACTACAATAGTCAGAACAGCATGGTGTTGACAGAAAAACAGACACATAGACCAATGGAATAGAATTGAGAACCCAGAAATAAAACCACATAAATATGGACAGATAATTTTTGACAAAGAAGCAAAAAACATACACTGGAGAAAAGACAGCCTCTTCAATAAATGGTGCTGGCAGAATTGGTTAGCCACGTGCAAAAGAATGAAACTGGACTGCTATCTGTCACCATGTACCAAAATTAATTCAAAATGGATCAAAGTCTTAAGCATAAGACCTGACACAATAAACTGCATAGAAGAAAACATAGGTACTAAACTTATAGACCTTGGGTTCAAAGAGCGTTTTAAGAATTTGACTCCAAAGGCAATGGAAGTAAATGCTAAAATAAACGAATGGGACTATATGAAACTTAAAAGCTTCTGCACAGCAAAAGAAACCATCGACAAAATAAAGAGGTAACCGACTGAATGGGAGAAGATTTTTGCAAACAGTACCTCCGATAAGGGTCTAATATCCAAAATATACAAGGAACTCATGAAACTCAACAACAGGAAAACAAACAACCCAATTGGAAAATGGGCAGAGGACCTGAAGAGACATTTCTCCAAAAAGGACATACAAATGGCAAATAGACTTATGTAAAAATGCTCAACATCACTAATCGTCAGAGAAATGCAAATGAAAACCACAATGAGATATCACCTCACCCCAGTCAGAATGGCTGTCATCAACACGACAGATAGTAACAAGTGTTGGAGAGGCTGTGGAGAAAAAGGAACCCTCATACGCTGTTGGTGGGAATGCAGACTGGTGCAGCCATTATGGAAGGCAGTGTGGAGGTTCCTCAAAAAATTTCGAATAGAATTACCATATGACCCAGCAATCCCTCTCCTGGGTATCTACCGAAAAAATCTGAAAACATTTATCCATAAAGACATGTGTGCTCCAATGTTCATTGCAGCTTTGTTTACAGTGGCCAAAACATGGAAACAACAAAAATGTCCTTCGATAGATGAATGGATAAAGAAGTTGTGGTATATATACACAATGGAATACTATTCGGTGGTAAGAAAAGATGATATAGGAACTTTTGTGACAACATGGATGGATCTTGAGAGTATAATGTTAAGCGAAATAAGTCAGACAGAAAAAGCAGAGAACCCTATGATTTCAGTGATATGTGGTATATAAATCAAAAACAACAAAAGAACAAGACAAACAAATGAGAAACAAAAACTCAGACACAGACAATAGTTTAGTGGTTACCAGAGAATAAGGGGTGTGGGGGATGGGAGATGAGGATAAGGGGGATCAAATATATGGTGATGGAAGGAGAACTGACTCTGGGTGGTGAACACACAATGGGATTTATAGATGATGTAGTACAGAATTGTACACCTGAAATCTATATAATTTTACTAACAATTGTCACCCCAATAAATTTTAAAAAATGCATAGCTCACTGGCCTGTTAATACTTGAAGTAAATTCTTTGACTTACAATCCTTTCAAAAATTTCAAATGCACTTGTGAAGAGTACATATTGAGCTCTGTAAACATGCCCGCTCGGACATGAAAGAGCTGATCAGATCCTGTCCTAGAAGCAGATCTGAAGCCAGAGAAGAAAGCAACAAAGCCCTAGCAAGATATTGGGAACAATTGTAATAGACGATGCTTTCGGCAAAAGGATAGAGACAAGGAAGGGAGGCCAGAGCATTGTACTCAAAAGATATCTTGACTCAGGCTAGCCACATGCCAATGCCCATTTCTGGGTGCTTTGGAGAAAATCCATCACTATTTCTTAACTAGACTATTAGGTGCATATTCTATGGATGGTGTCTGAGCAGGATAATGTTCCTATTCAAAAGGAGCATTAAGCTTATGCTCTCCAAGTATCAGCAAAAACAGTACTGATCATGTACCAGTGTAGCATGCACTCTGCTTCACGTTTATGTGCATTATCTCATTTAGTCCTCACAATGCAGATTAAATAATGCATATGAAGTCAATGGGATTATTATTAACCCCATTCCACAGATGAGGTGACCAAGGTTCAGGGAGTTTAAATAACATTCAGGGTCACACAATCCGTGGGGGAGATTTTGTCCCCCCCCCCACCCGGGAACATTTGGCCATGTCTGGAGACATTTTTGGTTGTCCCCACTTGGTCGAGGAAGGTGCTATGGGGGGAGCATGCTACTGGCATCCAGTGGGTTGAGAACGGAGATGATGTTCAAAATTCTATAGTCCACAGGACAGCCCTCATTCTCCAAACAGAATTATTTGGCCCAAACTATCAACAGTATGAACATTGCAACAACTTCTATTCGAATGACAGTCTAGAAACAACAGCTATTTATAAAGCACTTTAAAATTTACAAAAGGCTTTTGCCCATGTTCTCTCATTTGACCTTACTACATTTCTCTGAAGTAAGAAGAATGGATTTCGCCACATTCATTTCGCAGATAAAGAATGACGCTCAAGTGGGGGTGAGTTGTCTGAGGTGGTGCAGATGCAATGCCAACACTAGATACCATGGGTCCTAACATCCATGCAACTCTGGTGTAGAGCCACGCCATTATAGACTCGCTGTTGTATATCTGAGATGTGAGATGGCTGCCCCTTTCTAGGAAAATGTGCGTCGTTACAAGCTCTTCCAATAGTCTATGAAAATAACAGGAACCAAATGTTTATTTCCTTCTCAATGGCGTGATAAGAGCTTGTAATTTGAAGCTTGTGAGGCACATTTCACATAAATAAAAGTTCTACAATTTATGCTTTAGGTCAACGAGTACAACCTCCGGGGCAAGCACACAATTTACTACTTCCCTTTCTTCCTTCAGTAGCACTCAGTACTGGCAGATGGGAGAAATGATAGTTACCTATTTATCTGATCTTTAAAAAATGCCCGCCTGCAAAAGCACCTTTAGTTTTAAAGGAAGCCCAAGTAACTGGCCTTCGCAGTTCCCGGCCACTCCCTAGATTTTACTTTTGTTTAACCAACCGCACGCTTCCTAACTGAACAGCTGAGTGAAAACAGAGAGAGACTCATCGTGCTTTTTCATTTTCCAACAGTGGACCAGGACATTGCTGCAACGTTTCTCTAGCTCTCATAGTCCACATTATGGCCAAAGGAGAGAAGGGGTGTTTGGAAGAAGTAGCATAAGCTCATTGTGAAGTGTAAGTACAGTATTTGTGTTGTGTTTATTGTCTGGATAGTCACCAACCAGAGGAACTCTCGCTCTTCAAAACTGAGGTTCCATCACGTCATGGTCACCTATCTAATCTTGGTGTTCACTTTTACAAATCTCCTGAAAATGTAATTAATATTCTTGGAGAGAAGGATTACAAATGTCATCTTTAACAAAACTTAACATTGCGCAAGAGGCCAGATTGGACAATTCATCGGTTTTGCAATCGAATGGACCGCAATTCAAGTCTTGTGTCTCCCACTTAGAATGAGATTCGAAATGCGTATACAATCATACATGATTTAAAATATGTGTATGGATTAAGTAACACAACACATGTGATAGACAACATGTGACACTTCACTCCACAATATTATCGTGATCTAATACATCAGATCACTGATGTTAGCGCCCCATCTTCTCTCCAACCCTGGGCATAAAAGAAAGAGCAGGACCTCCTCACAGGGAAAAAGGATGGGTTCGGAGCAGGAGCTAAGCCAAGCCCACATAGTCAGATGAAGCCCACCTACATGGGGCGGATGGGAGAAAGCCACTAAGGAGGGATCTCCAACACTGGGCACAGGTCCTGCCTGCTCCTCCATGACTCGACCTGAGCTAATTCTGACTACAAATCCTCAGGCTCCTACCCTTCTCCGGCTGCTATGGTATTACTAGACCCCCAAGAAGTCCGTGACATGTACAGAGACTAGCTCCAAAGCCTGCTCCAAGATTCAGCGAATTATGGCTCCATGCCCAGCAAACACTGACCCAGCCCCTGGGCAAGCCAGACCCACTGCAGGGTCTGTGCGCCCTCCCTACCCCACCCCCACTCCCACTGCCTTCCAGGGCAGCAGCCCCTTTACAGGCAAGCATTCCTTGCTGGGTATGCCATTTGAAGTCTGCACCATCTGTTCTGGGCCCTCATTATGAATTCATAATGAACATATGTGACAATTACATCTGTAAAAGGGGAAAAAAATAGGATTTTTGTGATCTAGGTTCAAGTAAATGCTCTTTGTGCAAGCAAGCATATACTTGAGGGTTTTCTATGCTTTTGTAGTATTTTTCTCCTAATACTTGAGGAACGATTTGTCACAGATAAGCATTAGTTCTGGGCTCCACCATGAAGCTTAGAATGACCAAAAACGAGAGACTCAGCTCCCTGCTCTAAGAATAAGAAATAAAATGCAGTAAAACCGAAGTTCCTCGCAAGGAATCGCTATCGCGTCAGAATGCAGTGAACAACTGAGCTGGACAACAGGACTCTGGAGTCTGACTTCCAGGACTAAACTTTGCCCTTTCACTTCCCAACTCTGACTTCAGGCAGGTTGCTCTAAGCCTGCGGTTCCCTCTACACAATAGAAATAACAACAGCAACTCTGTGCTGGAGTCATGAAGAGTGAAGAGAGGATGGGCATAGTGCCTGGGACATGGGAAGGCGAGAGTGCACACATAGCTTTTATCTATCATTGCTTCTCAGTTTTATCAATCTTCACGTGGGAGGACGGTTGACATTTTACAGACAAATAGTTGGAGACAGCTCTGGCCCTCACTTTCCAGAGGCCTAGAATCCTAAAATGATAAACTACAAGCTTTGAAACCTAGAGTGCTGTTTTTAGGGTTTTTTTTTGTTGTTTGGTTTTTTGTTGTTGTTTTGTTTTGTTTTTTGGTGTGTGTGTGTGTACGTGTGCAGATAGACAGATCAATGGATAAATAAACACATAATAGATACATACATAGACACATACATACATACATACATACATACATACATAGACAGACATAGAGATGTGTTTTCACACAGGACAAATTAAATTGAGAGACCATATTCATCATTTTAATAATAACGATCTCTGAGAAATGGGTAGGAGAAAGTTTAGAAAAACCAAAGAAAATAATGTGAATAGAGCTCTATGAAGACCCTGGAGATTAATGTTCTGAATAGTCGGGGGTTCAACACATGGATGAATGTAACTAAGAGGGTTCTCCGCTCCTGGCAGATGGCATGGGGAGACATTATGGAATGCTCTGGATTTATCTGCATATATGTAAGCCAAATTAGGTAAAAATAAACTGTTTTGAAATGTGGGAAACAGAATGTACCACCTGACTCACCAGCCCCTCAGGAGGGTTTGATAATTTGGAAAAGCACAAGTGAATTCTTGCCTACTGGCAGGCACAGGGCACCAGAAATATGGCGGGGACACTGGCTGCATAGCTTTTGTCAGCAAAGGTAGTCAACATGTGCAAGAGCCCAGGAAAGCACTGTGGAGTTAGTTAATCCTATCTGAGTACTAGAGTAGGAAGATGTTTGCCCCTTGAAAGCAGGTAGAAAAAGACCCATGACATGCCTATACCCCATGGGGTAGATTTAATGAGCTTAACACTTCAGTCAGTTGCTTCTGCCCCTAAAAGCAAAGGAAAAGCTTAGGGCCGGCCACCCAGTGAATGGTAATTGCTAGCTCTCCATCTGGGAGCAGATCAGGCTCAGCAATAATAGATTTTTTTTCCCCAAAAGCGGTAACAGTGGACAGCTAGCAATGCTCAGCCAATCCAAGCTCTGTTTAGCAAGGTGCTCTGTGTCATCTGTTAGCACAGAGGAGCATCGAAAGCGGAGGCAAGGGAGCTCAGACTATACAGAGGACACTGCATACAGAGTTTGGAGTTGTACCCAGTCCCGTGTGGCAGCAACAGCACTTGACGGATGGGTAGTTGGGTGGGGATTGATCCATGAAGACAGGCAGTGACATATGTTAGGGTTTTGAAGTCTCCTAATTCTACCTCTCTTCTTGTCCTCTCCAGAGACCTGACCAATGGAGATATACAAAGATGACCAGAAATCTGAGAATTGAATAACCACCCCGCCCCCTTATTAATTGGGGAATTTACCCCTGAGCCCTCACAACGCAGGGCTTTTGGTAAACTCCATTGTGTGACACAGATTTTTCTTTCTGTGACGTCAAAATGCAGCATCCTACTCCCCACCCTACATCTATACTTTGTCCAGGTGTACCTACATTGAAGAGATAGGAAATGAAAGTCCCTATAGCACCTAAGCCCAGAAGACCACAATCAGGGAGAAGGATGCTGCTGGATTGATCCCTACCTTCTAGGTGTGTACCTCCACCCACTTAGAAAAATAACCACACAGACCTCCAACCCTAGATGTAGGGTTTGGCTACTTCTTCTGCGGGGAGGGAGAGAATGGACAGAGGGATTCAAACATTTCTGTGGTGTGAGGAAAGGCAGCAAATGTTCTCTCCTTTCCAGAAATGGAAAAAAGGGCAATGCGTTCCCCTTTCCAACATGGTCACCCCAACAGTGGGCAATTAAGAACATGGGGGCTCACCTGGAGCATCATTTCCTCCTGGGCTACCCCAGGAAGGGGATACTGAGGAGGCTTTGCTCTTTATAGATGTGTTTTATGGCTCAGTCAGTGCATTCTGACCTCCTCTGCCAGCTTGAACACCTCACTTTTTTTTAAAGTGTTTTTGCTGTGCAGCCAAGAAAAGGTGAGCATAGAGAGAGGAGCTTCAATGCAGCCAGCAAGGAAGACTGAAATTTCTAAGTAGCTCCAATTTGTTTGGGAACCAATTCAAAGAGAACCTCTAGATAAGCACACCTGCTTGCACCCAAAACCTGCATCATGTTTTTTGTTTGTTTGTTTGTTTGTTTCGTTTTTTTAATTGAAACTTGGGTGACAGTGCTACAGCTACACCTTAAATATCCTCTAGTTCTATCGTTTCCCCCCATTTTATAGATAAGAGAATTGAATCCTCAAAGATGCAGCTTTCCAATGCCTGTGGAGTGTTTTTCCTACTGCCTTGTTAATGTCTTTCTCTCCTTTCCTCTCTCTGTCTCTGTCTCTCTGTCTGTGTCTCTGTCTCTGTCTCCCTCTTACTGTCTCTCTCTCTGTCTCTCTCTCTCTCTTTATTACCATTTGGACTGTAATTTCCCAAGTTTAAGAGATTAAGTCTTACTTATTCTGCAACGTTGCCCAGTTGTCAGTCCTCAAGTCCCTCCTTCCCTAATTTGCAGTATTCTTCTGACTCAGGAAGGAGATGAGAGGGTGTCCTTATTAGTAGGGGTAGGGTCATGGGGAGGGATTATTAAATCTTACTGTTTTTTTCTCAGTCACATTTTGAAATTAAAGCTAAAATGCACTTGAAGGAGCCCTGAACTGGGTGCTTTTCTACCTAATTCCCCTGCCTCCTGTTTCCTGTCCTACAACCCCATATGCAAATCTAATTCTGTAGGCTCCCGGTTATTGATTTTTAGCGGCTCCACATTGGAACCCAGGTACCTGACACCTGGGGGTCTTCAGACATAATTTGTTAATATCAGGGATATTGTTTAATGTATGTTTTTATTCCTGATAGTATAAAAATTAACACAAGCATATTCTGGGTCATCAGAATGCTCACCTTGTAAGAGAATACAAGCAATTAAAGTACTCATGCGTATGTTTGTGTTTACAATAGTGATGGTGACAAATTGTACTTCTCTAATACTGAAAGTTAATGAGAGAAGAACAGAGGCCCGCTAAAGACATAAATTATGCTTTCTTTCAAAGTGAAGGTCAAATGACCTCAATGTTCACTGTATGAATGAAGAGTTCCCAGGGGCTTAACCAAGGAGATATAGCGGGGGAATTGAGTCATTACACTGTGCACGGTAATATAAGGATGGCAAACACAAAGGAGCCTGCACTGTGGCAGTCAGCAACCCACACAGAATTTAGGCAAACAACCTGGTGCACCATATTCAACTATGCTGCTAATTTTTATTTTATTGGCTTTTCATTTCATGTATATTTAGTTATACATTTCTTTTGATTTGTTTTAGTTTTACTAGAGCTATAAGAACTGCATTCTTTATTATGTTTGTACATTTAAAGCTATGTTATAATAAAAATATTTTAGTCAGCTTTAAGGGTTGAGTTGGCTTGACCTGTTCTCTCTTCCCACTGTCTTCTGATCAGCTCAGCATCTCGCCCCAGGAGCCAGAAGACAGGAGAACCTAGCTGATGCAATCCAAAGAAGAAGCCTTCTGGGCTCCACAGTGAGGCAAAGAAGGGTAGAGAGTAGAGGAAGGTGGGGAGGGAATTGTTAGGTGAAATGTTCCCCAGTCCTTAATGTGACCTCTGCCATTTTAGGAAGCAAGCTGACTGCCAGTTTATCCCTGGAGGGGTGGGCCCATATCAACCTGGAGGAAATGTTCTTGCAAAGATAAATGGGCCCGTTAAATTGTATACTGCTTTGGATTATACAGCTCTTAACAGCATGTGCCACTTGGCTACAAGCCACCTGTGCTAGCGTGGGCCACTTGGCTCTGCATAAAACAAACCTCATTCCCTTTTGGTCGTGGAGATCCTCTGTCTTGCTGTCACCCAAGATACTCTTCTGTCTGTAAATTCCCTTAATAAACTTTTGAAGTGATTCTGGGGTTGTCGCCTTTTTCTTCATTCTCTCGGCCCTGGGAAATTTTCACAACAGACCAGAATAATGGAGATTTTTGTTTTTCCTTTAAAAAGTAAAACACACATTATTCAAGGTTTAGAAACACTGTCCTGAAAGGTAAAATCCATAACATAGCCCCTAAACCTCTCCCTTGGCTGTACTTCTCCCACCTCCCCAGCCTAACCTCTAGCCATGAGAAATCAGTAACAATTTCCATAATAAACCATGTTTCAAACCTCTATCCCCACAGGGTAAGAGGGGAGGGGAGAGCGGGGCTCTAGAAGAGGGTAAATGGGGTCTAATATATAGTGATGGCAAGAGAACTGACTCTGGCTAGTGAACACCCAATGTGAGATACAGATAATGTATTACAGAATTGTACACCTGAAATCTATGTAATTTTACTAACAATTATCACCCTAATAAACTTTAAAGAAAAAAACAAAACAAAAATCTCTATCCCTTTTCTACCATTAAATTCTCTTCCCCAAACTTCCCTCTTGATCTTACCTGCTTGTTTACCATTAATCTATAAGCAATAACTCATCTTTCAAGATTCAACACAAATATCCATCTTTCTATAAAACGTTTCCTGAGTCCCCTTAACACAGATAAAACAATTACCCTCTCCTCTGGACTCCTAGTGTCATGTCTATACACTTCTACACTAGCATTGAAAAGAGTTCAATAAGGCTTCTCTTTAGCGCTAGACTCTGAGTTCCTAAAGCGCAAGGTATATATCTTAATTATCTTTTTATTCAAGCAATTAAGGGTATCTATTACATAATAGAACTCAATTAGTACTTGGAAGGAAGAGAGGGAGGAAGGAAGGAAGGGAAAAGGAGGGAAGGAAGGAAAGAAAGAAAGAGGGAAGGAAGGAAGGAAGGAAGGAAGGAAGGAAGGAAGGAAGGAAGGAAGGAAGGGAGGAAAGGAGGGAGGGAGGGAGGGAGGAAGGAAGGGAGGGAGGGAGGGAGGAGGGAAAGAAGGAAGGGTACATGAGACCATATGAGTATCTCAGTTTTTTATAGGTATTATACTCACATGATCTCAGGCAATTTATAGCTTCTCTGGGACTCAACATCCTTCATATAAAATGAAGAAAATAGTATCAAAGTTTTCATGGATCTTGAGAATATTATACAGGGGAAGAAAAGTGTAAATAAGCACAGAAGCTGACTTACTGAAGATAAAGAAAAATGTTAATATATCTCTTTATCCACTGTCTCCATGTACCCACTGTCTTTCAGGAACTGAAAATATTTGAAACTCTGATCCAGCTAGCTTTTAGACCTACTCCTGAGCCTAATAAAACAATTATGTGGCTCCCCTAGATAGATCTGTTCCTAGCTGCTTGTGTTTCCCCTTAGGAAGGAAAAATGCCGCTTTTTTCTTGGCTATAGTAGGAAGAGAGAGAAAGTGAGATGTTAAAGAAATGAGGATGGAATTGTGTTATTCCTGCTGTAGAACAAAAATGCAGAAGACAATTTTTTTGCAGATGACAGATAATGAATAGATGGATAGATAGATGGATGAATAAATTTTCCTCAGTAAATGAACATGGTACTTATATGACTGGTGCTCCTGCTACCCAGCTACTTTTGTTCATGGAAGGAAATTTTAGACCAGTACGGAAGAACCCTAAAGAACCTCTGGCTGTATAGGAAGGAGAAGAAAAAAGTCAACACCTGTTTCCTACAATCAAGTCAAATAAACTCAGCCATTAAGCTCTTACCTACAAGGTCATTCTCTGCTCAAATCGAACATCCCAACAACAACCCAAATGAGACTAAAACAAATTGAAAACAAGAAATAGTATGAAAGGCCCTCAGGTTTTTATGACTTTTAGGTTTCCACACAAATTCCAAAATGTCTAATGGACCTCTATTCACTGATGTATTTCTGCCTTAAAGTCCAAAATGAATGTCAAGTGTCAGTCAGTTCATAGAAAGGGATTTGCTCCCAGGCTTCTTCTGTTGGAGACAGTGGGCCAGTTTTGTGAATCTCTGGTGTAATGAAGCAATTCTACAAATACCAATGTTATTTTTTAGTAGACTCAGCATATAACATCTCAAACTCTTTTACATTGTCATAGTAGGAAACTTACGAGTTTATATAACTTGAATTTCAGGTTTGTGTACTTTACAGGTGTGCCAAAAAGTCTACCAGTGGCTCCTGTTGGTTAGGTGGTTTTCTGCCGCTCAGTTTTATGTAATGTTGTAAATGACCAGAGGAGGGGAATAAACCATCTGAGCAAGCAGGGTTGAGTTGAGGACTCTCCAGGGATGGAGAAAATTCCTCTGACCCAAAGATATGTGAGGTTGCTACTTTTTAAATCTTCTCCATTTTTCCTATGTTTTCTTTAAAATGAAATATGTAAAATCTTAATAACATAGGGCAACCTCTTGTGGAAAGATTACTTTAAACTCTTAGAATATCTTAGCACCTTTATTTCCACCCCATTGTAACATCCCATTGCAGCTTGTGATTTGGTGTGTCCTTTAGATCTTTCATTTGCTATTTCCCAGTCTAACAACACTTTAGATTTATATTTTGGTTTTCTGACTTCAAAGTGTACTACTTTGTACCCCTTTATTTTGAGTTTGACTGCAGCTTGTCAAGGTCATCTGAATGACTTTTCAAGTTCATTTTGAATTTTCTTTTTCTTTGCAATGAGATACATGTTGGGATTATTTTTACATTTTCTCACTCTATGCTTAGGAACTGCAATGATATGACTATTATCTGGGGCTTCTCATTGAAATGCCACTTAAAATGCACCTCTGGTCTGCTTACAAGTTGGCAAGTACATTTTTGGCATGGTCTTGAACAGAATCATTCATCCAGCTAACGATCAAGATCATACCTTATAAGCTTATAGTTACAAATATCGTTTACACAATTAAAAAACCTTACTGAGAGATTAAGAAAGATCGTTGTCTACTTCGTCTAAGAGTCATAAAAGGAAGCCATATTGCTCTGAAAACCACACTTGTTAAAGTGTGGTCCACGGACAAAGGAGCAGCAGAGCAGCTGGCAGCTTCTTAGAAATGCAGGATTGCAAGCTCCACCTCACACCTCCAGAATAAAAAGCTGCATTTAACAAAATCTCGGTGATCCAGATGTACGTTCAAGTTTGAGTATCCGTGCTCTAAATGATTTATTTTTTGAAAAATATGCTTTATTACTTATGCTTTCCTAGGTGATTGTGAATTGATAGGTTAATGATTTACCTTATGGTTAGCCAGATATTGATGGGGCTGCAATTTTCAGGTAATCATTTTTCAAGGATAACACCACATGTGCCCTCTACCAGTCCTCAAAGAATCCTCTACTCCTACGTGATTTCTCTATGGAAATATTTAGTAATTGGATTATCACCTCAGTATATTTCAAACTTTATTTCTTCTCACTCCTTTCACACTCAGAAGAACACTGAATACTTTAACAGGTTATGTAAAGGAAAAAGAGGATTATTGACTTTCTAGCATGGGTACCATGTGCCAAATTCTCAAGTGATTGACAAGTGTAATGTTTAAGGAAAAGATAAGTATAAACACACATATTCGTGTTTACACACATGGTAATTTGATTCAGAAGATGCTCTTGTAATAAACTGTTCTATGCTCTCATGGGCAATCACTTGATTTCTCTGGACCATCAAACTTTACTGTGTAATCTAAAAAGTGTGGGTTTGGAGTTAGAGCTGGATTTCAATGCTAACTCTATTAATAATTACGTGATCATTGGCATGTCGCTTAGTCTCCCTCCACTTCAGATTTACTATGTATAAAATAGAAATAATAATAGTAGCTATCTCACATATACTTATGAAAATCAAAAAGAATGCATGAATAAAGCACTTCTCTGAACCATATGGAGTACTCAACAAATAGTTATTATTGTTGTTGTTTTTGTTATAAGGATAATCAAATGTTACAAAGGTTTCTGAGAATTTAGAACCCCCCCCTCCTCAATTTATTCAATATTTTATCCCTACTGCCTAGCATTTTGTAGGAACTCATGAAATATGGGTTTCATTAATGATTAAATAAATGAATTGAAGGATGTGTGGATAGATCTGGGTTTCCTAACCTGTAAAATGAAAGAACTGAACTAAATGATTACCAAGTTCTTTTCTAATTTTGAAATTTTGACCTATGTTATATATAATCCCTGAGTTTCTACTTAGCACTGATTTCCAGATATGTCACAACTTTTAAAACAAGAATACGAGCCTATTTAGGAGGAAAAAAAATAGTGCTGTGGCCCAGGATCAAGTTACTAAGCATACTAGGGGAAGCCAAGGGACAAAACTGTGACATTCCAGGGAACACGTTCAGCCAGTCATTCCGGTTGTGAATGTCATCCATTGTTGCTTTCAGCAAACCAGGGATCCAGAAAATAGGTAAGTGCTAATGACCCCAAGGAAAAAGCAGCCTATCTATTTCCATACGCACACCTAGAAGAAATTACACCTTCCTGACAACTTGATTTAGATGAAATGTCATGAGAAAAAGAATGTGCTCAATTTTTCAACAGGGAGAAAAAGAAAAATCCAGTCAGGAACTCAGGTTCTAGGGATGAGAGTTTCTTGGTATTACGCTGATGATGCCCTGTGTATAACAGTCCCTTGACTTTTATTTGTATAAACATAGTTTTCTTCACAGGTTTAATTATTTGTAATTATAGTCCATGACTGGGACCTGATCCTATATAGAGCAGGACCTTGGAAAATATTTCTTGAATGAAATTACCTTTCTGTGGCAATGGGGGTTAGACAGAGACAAAATTCATCCGTTCAGTTAATAGTCAATGGTTACATGCTAAGTGTGTGTGTGTGTGTGTGTGCACTCGCGTGTGTGTATTTATATTTATATAAATATATAATGATAAACAAATCAAACATAATTAATACCCCAGGTAAAATTGTTAAACAACTATAGACTGGGAAAGGACAAAGAAATTAAGCTTACCCCCTACCTTTGGCAATTAGATAATTCATCTTAGATATTTTGAAAAAAACAATAACCCCCTCAAATGACCCAGTGATAGACTTTCAAATGGAAAGGACTTGGACTTTGTACCTACGCACATTTCTGTGCAAATCTGTCCTCTACGGCTTGTGGGCTAAAGACCTTGAGAATGTCAGGAAGTCCACCTTTCTCAAAATCAGTTCCATCATCTTCAAAAATTGGGATGTAATGTGCATTTTGAAGAATCATGACAATGAACTTTAATACAAGAAAACCTGGAAGCGAGGGCCTGTCATACAACAGAAATGCAGAAAATTTCATTTTCTTTCCCTTTTGCACTTCCCATCCTCAAAGTCAATGGCGAACACCCTGATTTTCTTCGCAGACTTGAAGTCCCATGAAAAGCAAACAAAAGAGGAATAGAAAGGAGAAGCAAGGTTCGGAGGTGCTGAATTGGAATATGACTCTACCTTTCAGCAAAGAAGATTGGATGATGTCTGCCCCCAGTCTTTGAGACATCCAAATAGATGACTAAGAGCCATGAGGCTTATCCTCCCCTGCAGACTTTTATCAAGGGGGCAACAATGATTCCACATCTAAGGGCTTTAGGGATGGCTCTCTGCCGAAGCCAGGGGTGGACAATGACCAACTTTCTCTGGCTCCAGGCATTCTGAGTGCCTATATAAAATGCTGAGGATCTTTGATGAAAATATAATTTTAAAAAACTATCATACTTCTTATGGCGTTTCTGTGATTTGTTCATAGTCTGCCTATTTTGTTTCCTTATTCATTCCTCTGTAAACATCTTACACTCAATCCAAATGGAATGATCTGTCTTTCCTTCAATTTGTTGTGAGTTTCCATCACTGGGATCATGCCATTTTCTCCCCCTTTGCTACTTCAAATCCTACAAGACAAAGACTAAATGCTCCTTCCCCAACAAACTTTCCCTGAAACACCTACCTCCTACCCTGCTGCCAGCTGAAATTAAATTTCCCTACTCTGGTCTTGTATTGCACTTCATATTTATTGCTTGTTGCACTCCCATTTTACAAGATAGTCTTGTATTAATATCGTTTGTGTGTATGTCTTATAGACCCTTTTAGATCTGAACTTCCCTGAGGGTGGGAACCACATTGATATCCTGGTAGAGCCAAACACAGCGACTGACTGTGGGGACAGAGCCCCAGAAAGCAGTTTCCAGGCTCTCACCCTCACGTGGAAAGGGGCTGGCTCGGGTAGTAAATGGCCATCAACTGTGATCAGATGGCCATCAGCTGTGGCTAGTTGGCCGTCAGCTGTAACCCGTAAGCCATTGGCCACTAATATAACTGCTGTGGCTACGCTAGCAGAAAAAATGGGGGCTAGCAAGAAGATGGTGGCTGGCAAGCACGAACTGCTGTTAGGACGGGCAGGTTGCAGATGATGTAGATCCTGCTTCCTGTGTCTCCAGCCCAGCCGCCAGCGAGAATATATTGGTTTGACTCCCCTATCTATGGCTCCGTGGGTGTTCCTTTTTGGCCTCACCATGTCCTGCATTCTTATGTGGGGAGTGGGACCAGAGACCCCACCTGTCACCCCGCACGACACTAACGTAAAATGAAAGCTAAACAAACATTCATGAAATGAATGGAAATGATGACAGCAGTGAGGATGAGGATGATGATAGCATGAGCAACTCACATTAAGTAAAGGTGACTGTGTCGGGCCTTATTCCTGGGTTCTTTACACAGCTGATCTCGTTGAATCCACTCAGTAACCCTGTGTAAGAGCTGCGGTTATTATCTTCATTTACTAGGTTATAGAATTGATGCTCAGAGATGCCCACTTCCTCAAAAGCACATAGCTAAGAGCAAAGATTTTAACCAAGTTTTTTTCTTCAGACATAGTATTAAGAACTATAATAATTACTGTGATAGTTAATTTTATGTGCCATGGGGTATCCAGATTAAATGTTATTACCGGGTGTGTCTGTAAGGATGTTGCCCGATGAGTTAGCATTTGAATCGGTGGACTCTGTGAAGTAGCTCACCCTCCCCAGTGTGGGCGGGTGTCATCCAATCCATTTAGGGCCCGAACAGAACAAAGTTTCCTTTTTTCCTGTCTCGCTGCTGAGCTGGGACATCTCATTTCATCTTCTCCTGCCCTTCGACGGAGATTTACACCGTCGATTCCCGTGGTTCTCAGGGATTTGGGATTACATTACATCAACGGTTTTCCTGGGTCTCCAGTTTACAAACAGAAGTTTGTAGGACTCTCAGCCTCCACACTCACAGGAGCCAATCCTTCATAATCAATTATATGTACGACATATATAAATATCTACATTGGGTTGTTCTGGAGAACTTGGAGAACCCTAAGAACAATTACTTAGCTTACCTCCTTCCTTGTCCTTACTGTCCCATAGAAAAGCACTCCTATAATATTATTATTATGTAGCCTCTGAAGAAAACTTTTAGATGTTTCTTCTTTATATCTTACCCCCTCACTTTAAAAAATGAGGCTTTTAATGACCACTTAATGAAAGGACATTTGTGGCTAATTCTGACCAGAGCAGAACTAAAAAGGACACCCCCTGCTGAGCAGACACAAACCTTTGATGCATATTGAGTCCTAGCTGAGTCCAGCACTTTCAACTTCCCTTTAAAAGGATTTATTCCCAAGGGATTCTATTTAAAGCCCTGCAGATAGTCACAAAAGCAAACAGCATGGAGCAGCACTGCATCCATTGAGGATGGCAGGAAAGGAGGGGATACCCAAGTTCCTCCCTCAACCCACACATCAAGTCAATGCAGTAAGCCTTGGAGCAGAGCGAGGACATCCAAAAGAAGTGGGTTTATCTTCACCAACTAGTGTTCTAATGAGGAGATACATGGTTACCTATGATCAAGGGCTAGGATGGGACTTGCTGATGAGCTTTAGGCAGAATAACTGGGGAAGGGGAGAGGAAATCACCAAAAATAGACTAGGGTCTGGCACAAGTGAGGGATGTGATGGTGAGAGAGCAGGGTGACAGGATTCCAGAATCTGAGCCCTCTGTAGCTCAGCTTCCCATCAGGAATGGTCTTCATGGGTTGAAAGGCAAGCGAAAACAGCACAATTTGTGGGGGGTTCGTTAAAATGGTGGGGGCTGCCTTTCTAGTAAAGTTCTTAACACAAGGACGGAGAGTAAAGATCTCAGCATTTGTTGACTTTCCCTGACCTTGCCGCCACTACCATAGATGTCTCACTTCGTATTGCGCTCACTTTCTAGTCCTTGGGATCTACCATTTTCTCTGTATTCTGAATTTCTTCACCCATTTCTCCTTACACTCTCTGTACAGGAACATAGCACATGGCCTTACATTTTGTGGGTGCTCAAGAAACATTGTGGGGGTGATATGGCAAAGATATCTCGTCTTTTTATGTCTTTGGCACATAGCACGTGATCAATCCATGTTGATTGGAATGGAATGAGAGGTGTGTGGCCAAAAAGAGTCTTTTGAAGCTTAATGAGCTCAATTGCTTGATGTCCGATAGTTGTCCTGCCTTGGCAAGAAGGTATCCATTTTCAAATTTGAAACATAAATTCTGTTTAATTAGTGACATGAACTAGATGGGCACAGCTGCTGTTTCTTGCAGTGGCCAAGAGCCTGAGGGGGAATAGCAACAACGAGCACAAAAGGAATCAAATGGGCAGGGAGTGGTGGGAACAAATGAGCTCTGCAGACCTCTCCCTACTTGACTGATTCTGACCCTGCAGAAGTGACATCACAGACTCAGAGGCACATAGCTTTGGGCACACTGGCCTTTACATTTTCTCCAGGAGGGTCTTGGGAGCTCAGTGAACTTTCTTCTTATTCTTCTTCTTTTTTTTCTCATCCTCTAAAAGAGGTGTAAAGATGCAAAGAGAAGCTATGAGGCCACATAATGAAGTGGACTAAACACAGAATTTGAAATCAAAAGACTGGGCTTAACTCTTGATTCTACCTGCAGCCACTAGCCTCGTGCCTTTAAGAAATAACCTTCATGGCTTGGCGCCTTAGGTAGTTTTCTAATCTGTTAAATGGGAATGAAAATTCTAGCTCTGCCTACCTTAAGGGTATATTATAGTTATCAAGTCCATGTATACTACGTGTTTAATAAATGGTAAAGTATCATATAAATGCAGATGAATTAACACATACATACCTAACAGGGGCCATGGGCTATTGCCCCATGAGGAACTCTTTTTGATAACCAAAAACAGACTAGGGGCTCGTCCACTTCTCACAACACCTCTGTGCAGTTAGTATTACCCTCAAAGTACACGGGAGGAAACTAAAGATGGTTTGTATATTTGCCAGATGTCACAGAGCTTGCACATCTGGACTCACAAACCTTTCTATCTTTCAACGTTTCTTATTGAGTTTTTTGTCCCTACTCGAATATAAAGGGAACCACTGGCCTAACTCTAATTCTCCCTGTGGTTCACATAGGGGCTTAAAGCTTTAAACTGCAGTATAATTGTTACGCTCTGAACTACCAGATTCTGGCATGATTCATTCAGCCCTTTAATCCACATGTTCACACTCTGTGTGAGGTATTATGTAGGCTCTCAGGAAGATCTCAAAATGTATCAGTGGCAGTATCTTCCTTCATGGAGCTTGCATTCTAGGAAGAGAGAGAAACTGGGGAAAACTATTCACAATATCACATGTCACAGAAAGATGACAACAATCTGTAGTATTGAACATTTACTGTGTTTGTTCTATACCAAACCCTCTTCTAAGCATTTTCCATATACCAGTTATGGAAATAAATGAAGACCCCCCAAATGAGGAAACAGTGATTTATTCAGAGCTTGCTATGGCAAGGGAGCCAGTATCATCACTGCATTTGGCAGAGACACAGACACAGGTAGAGGAGTGGGGCATCTGCATAGAGAAAAAAAGGGAAAGCTTTGGGTGTGTCCTGAGTGGAGGCTGTTGGTATGGGCAAACAGGAGATGGGCTAACTAGAAGTAGGGCACCCTACATGACTGCTTAGGGGAACATATTTGGCTTTCTCCAATAGGTCTTAAGCTGGAAGCAGGGGCAAAATTCCGGGAAACCTGCAGTTATTGATTAAGTCTCGACCCTGTGGGGCTGATTGATACAGAGATTGTGGTTTGGTTTCTTGGATGGTCACTGCTGATTGTTGGGCAGTTCTGTCTTTATATTAGGTTGGTGCAAAAGTAACTGCAGTTTTTGTAATTATTTTTAACCTTTTAAACCACAATTACCTTTGCACCGACCTAATATATGGTCTGATGATAGTCCATTTGTATATTTAGTTTTTCATAATTCACTTCAGCCTAACAACAACTATAAGATATATACACTATGTTAGCCAGATGAAACTGAGGCACAGAGAGGTTCATTAACCTGCCCAGAATCACAGAGCTAGTAAGAGGCGGGACCGTGATTCTAACCAGTTTCCCCCAGAACCTGCTACACTAATACAGTTGAACAGGAAAAGATTAACACCATGAAAGGAAATGAGCAAAGAACCTGAGCAGAGTTTACAAAAAGAAGAAATACAATAACTCAGTATATATTAAAAAAATGATGTTCAGACTCTTATCAAATTAAGGTAAATAGAATATAAATTACTATCACATACCCTTATTATTTATTTCCCTATCTTGTTGGCAGATACCAAGAAGTTTGATGATATACATTGTGGGTGAACTTGTAAATAGAGAACCCTTCTGTGAAGGAGAATTTGAAAATATGTATCAAAATTACAAAGATACCTCTCCTTGACCCAACAATTTTGTTCCTACATATTTATTAGGCAGAAATAGAATACATATAAAAATAGTCATTGTCACATTTATAAGAGCAAACACTGGAGATGACCTAAATGACCATCAACGAAGGACTGGTATGTCCGTCGCAACAGGGGCAAATTTATATCACGTGGCCACTTACTGTCCTGGATGTTTTACATGTACTAACGCATTCCATCCTGGTGACATGCCTACAAGGAGGGTGCTCTCAGCGTGTCACTCACCAGGTACCCAAAGGTTAAGTAAGCTGCCTAAGGTCATACAGACAGTACTTAGCAGTCTGGCTCCAGAGTCTGTTCTGAGCCAGTATGCTAACGCTGACTGCCTTACAACTGTTAAAAGAATGACATGGTCCTTTATGTACCAGTATAATAATGATCTTCAGGCTATATTATAAAGTGAGAAAAAAATACGGCAAGCTACAGAATGATTATGTACGTGTGTTTATTTTATATGTAATATACATAAATACCTAAGTAAATATTATATACAGAGAGTGCCAAAAAATGTATACACGTTTTAAGAAAGGAAAACTGCATTAAAATTGTAATACTCAATATATACCAATAAAAAAAGATAAATACAAGTCACGTTTGACTTCTGCAATTACAAGAATTGCTCAGAGTGGTTACCATCAGCGTCCAGACACTTCTGATTACGAAGAACTACAGCTTGAGCAACGTTGACCAAAGTGTCCACTCGAATACGTTTTTTTGATGCCCCCAGTGTACTATAGATTTTATATATGAATACGCACACATATATGTATGAGATGAGATGAGATGATACGATATGATGTATACCGTAATATGAATGAAATTTATTCGGATGGATATACAACCTGGCAAGGGAAATGAAGGGCAAGGATGAGAGGGAAATACTTTTACTACAAAAATTATTGTTTTGAATTTTGGACCATAGACATATTTTTCTATTAAAAACATAATTATAGACACTAAATCAGCTCATATCACTTTCCTGTAGGAAACCCTTTCATTGCTTCCTATCGCACTTAGATCAACCAACTGGACTCCACAACAGTTAATCAGGTCCCAGCCGAAACTACACCTTCTTGTGGAGGGTGCAGCTCCCCCTCTGACTGGCTCTCCCCAGCTTCCTAGGCTTTCTTTCGTAGCTTAACCATGACAAGCTCTCTTCCACCTCAGGGCCTTTGGACTCACTGTTACTGCTGCTTAGCACCTTTTTTCCCATGTATCGCAACTGCTTGGCTGCTTGTTACCTGTAGGCCTTGGCAGAGCTTCCCAAGCATAGAATTTAAAGATGTTTTCCCCATTCCCATTATTTATCACACTACCCTGTTTTATCATTTTTTTCAAGTAGCAGTACTCATAAACTGTAATGATTTAATGTGATTTTACATTCTTAATACCTTTTTAAGTTTTTGCTATTTCTTTTACCAGAGTAGGACTTGATTTGTCTTCTTTCACATCATAGTGGGAGTGCACAGAACAGTGCTCAGAAAATAGTAGGTACTCAATAAACATTTGTTTACTTGTTTAATTGATATCTAATTAACCCTGGCATTCACATAGAGAGAAACCTAGCACATGAGGGTATTTGAAGGACAGGATTTCCATTGCCCACCTACAGCACACAAGTAGGAAGTAGGAGGATTTCACAAGAAATCTTACCTTCATTTATCGAAAGGGGTGGCAAAAATCTTGACCTGAAGTTGTATAATCTGTGGGGGAAAGATAAATGCATCAGCTTTGAAGCCGGACAGGCCAGAATTCAAGTTTCTGTCTAGATGAAAGTTCTGTGGCTTTGGGTAAAAATTATTTAGCACCTATAAGCTTGAATTGTGTCGTGTGCAAAATTGGGATGCAGAAAACATTGAGGATGAAATAAAACAAAATATGTAAATCTTGGTCCATGGCAGTCCCTCAATTAAAGGTAACTATACTTCTCCCTCCATCCCTTTCCTAAATTTACAAATGCCTTTGGAGACCTGAGGCAGCAACTACTGACAGCAGAGCCTGCTCGAGGCCTGGGGTTCCTCAGTCTAGATGGAGTGTCTTTTCCCCAAGACCACTGTTAATGTTCTTTACTCTGGACCCGATGAGGAGGAGGAGGAAGAGGAGGAGGACGTGACGATAGCAGACCGTAAGCATAACCGTCCTTTACCACATTCTGCCCCCGCTGTATTTTCCTTGCAGATTGCAGACAAAGCTTCTCTTCCATAAAAATGCATTGTGTTCCCAAGGACTGCTGTTTCATTAGCATTACCCACTTTCTGTTGTAGTATTAAATCTGGACCACAATGACTGCATGGTCAGGTCCTCTCAAATGCTTTGATTAAAGAGTATTTAGAGATCATTCCATTTCTCCAAATTTGGCTGGATCCTGGGAAGAAACCAGGTTATCATTGATCTTTTCTCTGGGTCCCAGATGATCAGCGAACTTTCGTGAGTTGTGAAGTGGCAGACGATGGGACATCAGGTGGCCTGGGCATCAGGGAAAGCTGTGCTGTGCTTGAGATGGGCTTGAGACACTCGCACATGTGTTACGCTTACCCTGGCAGTCTGTGAGCCGTGGCTCACAGGAATGACTAGAACAAGGAGCTCTATGAGGCAGTGCCCCTGGATATTTGCCCTTGCAACCCTCCTGGAAGGGTATAATAAAGATTGGGAGGATAATAGGGAAGCTGAGATTTCCCAAATGGCTTCACTCAATGCCAGAGGAAGGATATGGATTCTTGGTGCTGTTTTCCTAAGTCAAACTTCCAAGCCCCTTAGACTTCTTCCCAATATTCCAGAAGGAAAAACTAAGTTAGATAGCTAGCCAGAGAAAGAAAGAACTCTGCCAGCCAAACTCATCTGTCTGTCGTCAGGCTCTGAGAGCGTGAAATGGAAATGGATGGTATCCAGTGAGCCTGCTCTGATTTTATTATTTCAAAATGCTTTGGACACAGATTAACTCTCTTTGCCTGGTGTTTAGCTTTTTTTCCTCCTCTTTCTTTTCCTGGAGAATGGGAACAGTATGCTCAGTGATAAATTCATTGGACAGCAGTATGTCTCCACCACAACTCTACTGCTTGTCTCTCTTGTCCTTTCTTTATGGAAAAGTTCCATCTCAGAGCCATGCCCCTCATTGAATCAACCTAGACCCACTCCTTCAATGCCCCCCAAACAGCCATACTCCAGCAGTCAGGGAGCAGAGAAGAAGAAGCGACAGCAGGGTGGCGATTTCCTCTCTGTGCAGGGCGGATGGTGCACATCTATCTCCCAGCAGTCTGTTTCCCATCCTTAAATGGTTTCCATCCACTTTACTGTGATGCACATGGTCTTTCTCTGGCAATGTTTAGCTGCTTTGCTTCCAGCACCTCGAGAAACCCTGGCAGGAGGTGGGCCACCTAGAATGAGTGATTACATTGGCCTCCTCTAAGCTGTAGCTGAGGGAAGTCCCATGAAATACTCCAGATGCCATCTGTGCAGGACACAAACATCCAGAAAGTAGATAGCTCATCCTGCAGAGCAACCAAAGTGGTGCCAAGGGTTAATTTGCATAACGAAAGCACCTGAGATCTCTTCTTTCAATAATAAATTCTCTTGAGTTACTGAGCACAGTTGTCTATCTTAGTGTCTTCATCTGTTAAATGGGCTGACTCCTAACTGAAAGAATGACATTCACATGAATGTTTGTTTACATTTATCATATTAGTGTTTTGGAGCTTCTGGTATCTTTTAATATGTGCAATCTCTTCTCTTCTAAGGCATCATGATATAGCGAAAAAGCAGAGAGAAGAGAAAACCCGTTCAGCTCTTTGTTGTATGAACTTGGGCAAGTTGTTTTTCTCCTTCGTACCTGTTTTCTCATTTGTAAAATGAAGATTAGCTCTATCCCAGATGAAATGAGAAAAGGATTTGAAATAGCTTAATATATGCCTTCCCAAAGTGGTGGCTGCTATTATTTTTCCTACCACAGAGGAACTCACTTCACGTAAATGTCCAGTCCCCTTCTATGTGCCACTCTAGGTAGCACTTGCCTAGCACAGTGTTCACATACAGTAGATGCTCAGTAAATATTTGCTAATTGATATGCTCTCAAGCTTCAAGGCAGAGCAGAACTGTATCCACTAATGGTGTCACTCTTGCAGAATGATTTTATAACCCCCATTAGTCTGAGAGAGCTAAATGGAGCTAAAAGTGTTCATGTCAAGAGTCGTAGTATTCAGGCCACTAAAACATTTGATTTTCTCCTTTTCTCCATCAAGTGCCAACATGTGAGTGAATTCATCTCTACTCTCCATTTTGATGTTGGTCTTGATGCGAAACCCATTCTGGGAATGAGCTGATGACACACAAACCGTATCCTATTAACACATCTTCCTTTCAGAAGCTGCTGCTATTTTATAAAACGCCTTTGGGTGTGTTGCAGAGAAAATGCCAGTGACAAAGGAATCTGGGCTTTGATCAGAATTGTTTTCCTTTGCACCTCTCTTTAGGCTCTACAGGAAACTTACTCTCACAACCGATTGACACAGTTATCAGTGATTCTCCTAAAAATAATGTAGAAATATTGCTTCTGTTGTCCTTGTACTTCTGGTCCAAAACACGGTTCCTGAGGACAACACACCTACAAGCCCTCCTCTCCTGCCAGGTACCCTATCCAGCCCTGATCGCCCTACAACTGATGCTTTGATGGTTTCATAAGGACTTGTTTGTTGACTGGGCTCTGAATATCTCTGATCTGTGAAGCAACAGCCACTTTGCCACCATCTGCAGGTTCGGCCCTCCCTCAGCCTCTGAGACTGATCCTGTCCCCAGGCAGGTAGATACAAGTTCTCTAATTAAGCATCAAGTCAGAGTTTCAGCAATTCCCATCTTAACAACATTTACTGAATCAGATCATCTGTAAATAAGTGGTCTGCATTATCTCATTTATTCTTCTCAATAACTCTGTAAAGTAGGTGGTAGTAGGACTCCCATTTTACTTATAAAGAAACTGAACCCCAAAGAGGTTAAACCTCTTGTTAGCCAGGAGGTATTGGAGCCAATAATTCACACATGAGAGTCTTGGTTTTTAACTCCTTACACACTGCTGCCTCCCAGCTCTGCCTCTGGTTGTCCTGCGGCTTGATCTAGTCAACACTTGTAGTCTTATTCAGGACTAGACTTCTTGATCTTGAAATCTATACAGAGTTTCTCAAACTTTAACATGTATATGAATTACTCGTGGGCAACTTGGGGAAGGGGAGAGCTTCATAAAAAGTGAGTTGAAGAGTGAGAAGGGAATTCTAGGCAGAGGGAGCAGCAGCAATAAAAAAGCATAGACAAGTGGAGTACAATCATGGTGGGGGTCAGGGGACCTCAAGTCACTCAGCCTGTCTAGCATTGAGTTACACTTCTCGCAGTTTTCGTCCTAATAACACCCTAGGTCACCAGGACCAAACTATCCAGAGATGAGGTGAGAGATACAGGCAGGACCTGACCATCAGAACTGTAAGTCACATAAAAAGAAGCCAGAGGTAGGTTACCTGAGAAAGGGTATACAGAGTCATGGGGCAAAATGTAAAGGCCAGTCTGGAAGTGGAAAGAACTGTTTTAACGTAAGCTCTATTGTTCAAAGTTTCAAAGTGAATCCACAATACAGCATGTCTGGCCCAGCCAGGATCTCAAGCAAAACTCTAGGTAGCACAGAGCTCCTGGCAGGGAGGCCATCCTTGGTGGAGATATCAGTAGCCAGTATCAGTTACCTGCGTTCATTAGATTTTTTTGCTGCTCAAAACATGATCTGAGACACAATATCACCTCTATGGTATTCCTGCCAATAATACACAACCTGAATCTAATTATGAGGAAACATCAGACAATCTCAAATTGAGCAGCATTCTACCAAATAACTGGCCTGTACTATTCAAAATTGTTAAGGTCAAGAAAGACAAAAATAGCTAAGCAATAGCTGCAGATTACAGGAAACTCAGGAGACACAACAACCATATGCAATGTATGATCTTGGATTGGATTCTGGATCAGGAGGGAAATTCGTGTAAAGGACGTTATTGAAATACTTGAAAAATTTTGAACATGGACTGTATTAGATAACAATATTGATCAATGTTAAATTTTCTGATTTTGATAAATGTAAGAGAATATCCTTGTTCTTAAGAAATATACACTGAAGAATTTAGAGGTAGAGGGTTACAATATCATCAACTTATTTCCAAATAATTCAGACGTAATAACATTATACAAATATGTAGAGAAAATATATACAATTGTTGACTTTGAATTTTGATAAAAGTATATAGTATTTCTTGCACTTGTATTGCAACTTTTCTGTAAGTTTGAAATTAATATCAACAATTCTTTTTAAGTTCCAAAAAAAAAAGTCTTAAGAGATAAGAAAAAAGAACTGGCCTTTATCCAGAAAGTTTTAGAATGAAAGACTCTCCGGCCCCATACTGGACCCACAGAATCAGAATCTACATTTTAACAAGATTCCCATGTGATTTATATCCACGTCCAAATTTGGGAATGTCCGCAGTATTACATACAGGGCCGGACACCCAGTCCAGGGTCTCAGACATCTCAATCGCAAATCACCTCCAAGCTATGTCCCAAATTCCTATTCATTTCCCAAAACACAATTCAGAAATCATCTTCTCTATGAAAATGTTTCCTATCCCGGCCTGCAGCTCCCTTCCCGAATATTGTGCTGTATTCAGTGCTTTCCAAGAGAAGGAAAGGTTTTATTGTCTCCCTCTTTTCACATGATATTAGAACCCAGTTTCATTTCCCTATGAGATTAAGATACTTATTCTTCATGTACCCTCAGCACTGAGTCGGGCAAATACTAGTGCTAGAGAAACTTTTGAGTAAATGAATGAATAAATATTTGAATGAATAAATTCAGCTCTCTTTGTCAACCACATTACTGTATTTATGACTCCAGGAAGAAATTGCTGAAGTCTTGGGAGGGACAAGAAGTAATTGAGGTTTGAACAGAAGGTGGGGTCTCTCACCAGCAGGAACAAAGGAGTTAGTACAAAGAGGTGTTACACGCAGGCTGTCGTTAGATATTCACACTCTGACCCAGCATTGCTCTAATGCACTGCAAAGATAAGTAGTTTCATTCCCTCACAATTCTTAGCAGTTGTATAAATTGCTACTGGCTTTATGACCTAGTAACACATTGTTATAGTAATAATTCATTGATAATGTCCACTTACCACAAGATGTGTGGGTGTTAGGAAAATACAATAAATAACAAAAGATCAGCATAGCCAACACAATGGTTTAATCATGGTTACTAGGGGTAAAAGAAGAAAGGCCAGAGAGACAGATATTAGGGCAAGCTTGTTTGAAAGCAGGTGGCATTGTTATCCTAATAGATCTGTGCCTTTAAGAGACAGCCCTGTCTCTCAGCTCCGGCAGGTGCAGGCAGAGCTACAGGGCAGAACATCAGAAAGCTCAAATGACTGAAAGAAAAGGAGAAGCTTTGGTTTGGGAGGCATGATCTCCCCCTCTTGTCTTCAAATGCACGATAAGGAATGGATTTATAATGAGCTGCTTCTATCCAAGAAGTAAAGCAAATTTAAAAGGACCCAGTGGTTACAATGCAGCCTCCCTGGTGTTTTTGCTGAAAGGATAATTTTGACTATCAAACCAAAGCATCCTGAGCTACCAAGGCTGTGTGGACTCCAGGTCTTTCAATACAGACAAGATTTGCTACCACAGCACTTGCAGAAGAAATATTTTATTTTAACTCAACATGGAACTTCTTAAGAATTCCCCCAGGAACAGGATTTTGCCAAAAACTGGAGTTTAATTTAACGAGGGTGAAAAGTTTAAGGAAGAAATATAAAAGGAAAGTCCTGAAAGGCTAGCAGAGACTTAGAGCTGGAACCTGTGCCCAACTAGTAGAAAATATCAGGAACGGCGGCAAGCAGATTCAGGCCATTATGTGGTTCTGAGACTCTCTGGGGATTTTCAGTGAGACTCTCATCAGCCTGCTGCATGTACAGAAAGCTTCTCATATGTGCAAACAAGAGCCATGTAGAATTGCTTGAGGGAGTTTATTTATTTCAATACCTACTATGTGCTAGATAACTTCCTAGGAGTCTGTGAGGTAGGCAGCACAAGCTTCGTTTTGCAGATACGAAGTCTCAGCTAGACCAAATTGGGGGACCTAAGCTAACACAGTCTTTAGAAGGGTCCCCATCCCCAAACTTGAGTGAGCCTGTACATAACAGTCCTTTAGAAAGCTGTCTCAAATGGTAAGACTTCATTCATTTTTATGGCAGAATAATATTCCATTGTATATATCGTGTTTCCCTGAAAATAAGACCTAGCCATACAATCAGCTCTAATGTGTCTTTTGGAGCAAAAATTAAAAGAAGACCCAGTCTATTATATATCATATCATATCATATCATATCATATATTACATTAAAGACCCGGTCTTATATTATAGTAAAATAAGACCGGGTCTTCTATTAATTTTTGCTCCAAAAAACACATTAGAGCTGATTGTCTGGTTAGTTTTTATTTTCAGGGATACATGATATGTACCACCATTTCTTTATCCAATTGTCTATTGATGGTCATTTCTGTGGTTCCTCAAAAAATTAAAGATTGAACTACTTTACGACCCATGAATTACACTCCTGCATATTTATTCAAATAAATCCAAAACACTAATTCGAAAAGATATACGAGTATGTGCCCCGATGTTCACTGCAGCACTATGTACAATAGCCACGGTATGGAAACAGCCGACTGGACCCTTGTTTTCACCTTGTTTCTTTATGAATGTCACTTTCAATATTTCATATTAGATTTCTTCATGAGGCTGGACAATGGCCACTGGCAGACCCAGGACCCAGGGCTCATGTCTTCTCATCTTTACTGTCAGGGAGTTCGATAGTCTCTTTCCTTGGATTCAGTTCAAAAGAAGTTCCCAGAAGAAGATTCTCATAGGCCTGGCCTAGGTCACAAGACCAGCCCTGTGTCCAATAGGACTAAATAGCATAGTTGCCCATGGATGGAATTTCAAATAAATTTCACAAGAGAGGAGGGGTGAACTGTTTAGGAAAAACAACAACAAACGAACAAACAAAACAATTGACCTCCACTGTATACTTAAAAAAGAAAAGTTTGTTTGTTTGTTTTTAATTTGTAAAAGTTTTTGGTTAGGATGAAAGAAAAAATAAGGGAAAGCTTTTTTTTTTTTTTAAGATTTTATTGGGTGGGGGAACAGGACTTTATTGGGGAACAGTGTGTATTTCTGGGACTTTTCCAAGTCAAGTTGTTGTCCTTTCAATCTTAGTTGTGGAGGGCAGAGCTCAGCTCCAGGTCCAGTTGCTGTTGTTAGTTGCAGGGGGCACAGCCCACCGTCCCTTGTGGGAGTCAAACTGGCAACCTTGTGGTTGAGAGGATGCACTCCAACCAACTGAGCCATCCAGGAGCTGAGCGGCCACTCATTGACTTCATTCCAGTTGCGGAGGGCACAGCTCGCTGGCTCATGCGGGAATCCAGCCCCGGACCTCAGTGTTAGGAGCCCAGTGCTCCAACCACCTGAGCCACTGGGTCGGCCCAAGGAACAGCTTTACAATGGTGAATTCTTTCCTTTCCTATAGAGAGCCCCAATAAGACAGAGATGAAATATTTGCAATAATAGGGGATAAAACTCAAATCAATATCTACCACAGTCCCCATCACATTGCATTATAATTTCCTATGTACAAGATTGTCTTCCCAGTGACAACAGAGCTCTTTAAGCTCAAGACCCTATTATATCTACACTCCTGAGGCCAAGCCCAGCACCAGTATACAGTAGAGAATTTCCTGCAAATATGTAAGTAGAAAAAGGAAAAGGAGAGGTATTCTTTACTCAAGTACCCACCATCCAGTGCAAGACAAGCAACTATAACTTAAGACAGAATAATCGGTGCTAAATAAAATTTTTAAAAAATCCCTCAGTAGTTCAGAAGAAGTATTATATTCTGCTGGGGAAAATCAGATAAACTTTATAAGAAAGTTGACTTTTGAGCATTCCCATAGAAATTCGATTCAGTGACCCAAAAAGAGGAGATAGTATTCAGAACATAAGCAACAAGTGGGAACCTGCACCACAGCCTTAGGTTGCCTTCCTGGCTTATACCTAGAATACAATGCTTTCAGGGGTCCAAAAAAAAGTCCTTTGGTCCCTTGTCTCCATGGAAAGATCTCATTCACCTATTCATATTGCCTGAGAATTATTTGTAAGGATCAAAGCTTTTCATTTTGTGATTAGAGATAAGGTTTTAAAATGCAAATATTCCTTGGAATAGAAACAGAGCAGTTTACAGTAAGGAGTAAATGACTGATAACTCAGGCTCTCTGAGAAGCTAATTGTGGCAGAAGAAAAAGGAAGGATAAAGTAGAGGCATTAGATTCTGCAGATCAAAAAGACACTGCTGAGAGAAGGCTGTCATGCTCTTATGCTCAGAAAGGCAATAAAAGAGGAAATAGGACCAATCCTAGTTTGGCAGTCCTTGAATTGTGTTTGAGCTGGAAATGCACAGGGACACCCCTACTGATGCCAAGCTTCTCTGCTAGAGAGTAGAACAACCCACCATTGCCCACCCCACCCCCAACATCATTTAGCATAACTGAATTTTCATAGATAAAACATAGGTAGGGGCTTGGCTTGACATTGAACTCTGCTCCACCATGTCAGTGGGAATCAACCTTTTCATGAGAATCAAATTAGTTCAGGAAAAGCAAGGAAGTCTTAATGGCTTAGTTAAAAATAGTTATCTTTTGTCTCAATAGTGCTATGTAGCAAATTCATGGACTTAAACTTTTATCATTAATTACTGGTACATGATATAATGGTTAATTATATGGGTCAGCTCAGCTGGGCTGTGATGTCCAGTAGTTTGATCAAACACCAGTTTACATGTTGCTGTGAAGGTATTTTGTAGATACGATTAACATTTATAATCAGTAGGCTTTAAATAAAACAATTACTCTCCATGATAAGGGGAAGCGGGAATTCTGCCTCAAGACTGCAACATAGAATCCTTGTTTGAGTTTCCCATCTTCTGGCTCACCCTACAGATTTTTGGACCAAACAACAGTATCAACTCTTGAATTTCCAGCCTGTAGGCCTGCCTCACTGATTTTAGACTTGGCAGCCACCACAGTCATGTGAGCCAATTCCTTAAAATCTCTCTCTCTCTCTCTATATATATATATATATATAGATAGATAGATAGATAGATAGATAGATAGATAGATAGATAGATGATAGATAGATGGATAGATAGATAGATGATAGATGACAGATAGATAGATAGATAGATAGATAGATAGATAGATAGATAGATATAGAGAAATGTTCTCTCTCTCCATTGAACCCTGACTATACACTTGGTTGGGTAGGTAGTCAATTCTTCAGGTGTCAGCTCCACTGGCTCTCTCAGGTGTTGAGTGTCAGATGACTGTAAGCTGGTCTCTCAGGCTCTAACAGACTAGCCCAGGCTCGTTCTCAGGGTAGCACAGGCATCTTATAATAATGAAGGCAAAGAAGTAAAGGAGCCAGTGAAGGACCTCCTGAGGCCGAGACTCAGAGCTAGCACACCATCACCTTTACCTCTTACTGTTGGCCAAAACAAGTCACAAGTCCAGTTCAGATTCAAGGAGTGGGAAAATAGACTTCATCCCTTGACGGGAAGAGTGGCAAAGTCAATTGCAAAAGGTGTGGATCCTGGGAGGGCATTAATTGGGATGATTAATGTAGTCAACCTAACTTTTACAAAACTGGCCCACAAAGTCTTAATGATAATGCAGGTATGATCTGCAACCTAATTTGATGACTACTAACACCTTCCAGTTGACTTGAGGCATGTGGCTGTCCTCTGAGTCATTCTTAAGCAATATTTCCAAATGCACCTGGGCTGCTCAAAAGAGTAAGTGCTGCCAGATCAAAGTATGCTGAATATAATAAGATATACAGAGGTCTGACAATTAACTTCGAGAACTTGTTGCAAAGATGTTGCTAACCATTTTTGATATCAGAGGGATTATTCATTAAGAATTTGTACCAACTGGACAAACAGTTAATCAAGTTTACTATTTGGAAATGCTGAAAAGGCTGCGTGAAAAAAGTTAGACGACCTGAACTTTTCACCAGCAATTCATGGCTCTTGCATCACGACAATGCACCAGCTCACACGGCCCTGTCTGTGAGGGAGTTTTTAGCCACTAAACAAGTAACTGTATTGGAACACCCTCCCTACTCACCTGATCTGGCCCCCAGTGACTTCTTTCTTTACCCAAAGACAAAGGAAATATTGAAAGGAAGACATTTTGATGACATTCAGGACATCAAGGATAATGTGACAATAGCACTCATAGCCATTCCAGAAAGAGTTCCAAAATTGCTTTGAAGGGTGGAGTAGGCACTGGTGTTGGTGCATAGCTTCCCAAGGGTAACACTTTGAAGGTGACCATTGTGATTTCAGCAATGAGGTATGTAGCACTTTTTCTAGGATGAGTTCACGAACTTAATTGTCAGACCTCATATTATCAATATAATAATGTATCCACATTACAGTGCTATATATACAGCACTCAATAGTTTACAAAGCATTTTTGCATTTATTATCAGTTTTGATACAAAGGACCAGGGAAATGTTAAGGGTATAAACGGAATAAAAGAAAAAAATAAACAAAGGGAGAGGGAGGAATACAGAATGGAGTTAAGGCTTAGAAGTATTTCTGCCTAAAAATAAATGCCAGAAAGAGTATTTCTGTGGAGAGTTCTGTGAACCTAGGAGATAACTCTGAATTAGATTTAGAGATGGATAGTGAGTAAATGAAGATGATGGATAATATTAGGAGGACTATATGGCATCTATTCCTGGAGCAAAAGAGCAAAACAATACCTTTGGAAGATGAATTTAGGATAGAAAGTCTTCCGAGGTATAGCGAAAGTATATCAAATGTGGATATGTTCTTATTCATTTGGAACACATTTCTCTCTACCTCTCCCCTTCTCTTAGAAAAAGGAAGCGATGACAAGGGCAGGAAAGAGGGCACAATGGGGAGGACAGGAGAGGGAAAGGCAAGGAAGGGCTTCTCTACAAATTGCTCCAACTCACATCAGGCAAGCTAGAGGTGAGATCATGGGGAAGTGATATGAAACACAAGGGTAGACATCTACATCAGAGCTCCAGGGAATGTGTGAACTTGCTGTAGCATGACTAGGAAAACAAAAGCAACCCTGAGGTATTCACAGCCAAGGTTCAGTCTGAAATGACAAGCAATTTAGACAGATGCACTAAGAGTTTGAACATCCCTGCTCCTCTTGGTATGATGACAGAACTCCCCTAACAGTTGTCCCTGGAGTAAGGTCAAGTGTTAAAAACAGACCCAGGATTGAACGGTCTAATCACAGCACGTGGGCCCTTTCAACTGTTCAGGGATATCAGGGCAGCAGTTTGATATTTATTAAACACAAGCAGGATCTCTAGAAGAGTACCAATCCACATGAAAGCTCAGGTCCCAGCTCGAAGAAATTTTAAAGGCACAGAGAAAAAGAGGGGTCAGGTCTGGTCAGCCACCCTCACCATAAAGTCAGGCTGAACTTGTATAATCTAGTCGCTGTGAGTGGGAAAGAAGTCTGCTTTCAGAATCACACGTTTTGTTATCTTCTCCCTCTTGGAAACTTTTCTACCATCAGCCATCAGAGAAAAGCCTAGATGATCAGGAAAGTATGCAGTATTTTCTAGAGTGCAGAGTATGAAAAGAGCTTGGAAATAAATGATGGCAGAAGGTAGTAACAATCCACAATCCATCCATTCCCGCATCTTTGCCAGTCACATCCATTAGAGAAAGCTGCTAGGCTAGAGGGAGAGGGTCTGACTAGGAACAGATAGAAGAAAAAAAGACTAGGCTAAGCAAAGCCAGACAAGGAAGTCCATAAAAGAAAGTCTAAGGAATGAAAAGTAATTTTAAAAGTTATATCCAACACCACAGACCAAAATTAGTATGAAAATAACATGATTTTGGAAAAGAGCACAGAATAGAATTTAAAGAAATTGGTTCAAATTCCGGCTCTGCCAGTTACTAGTTGTGACTTGAGCTCCTTGAGTCTCAGTTTTCCTCTAGTAAATGGGAAAATAATACAAACTCACATGATTGTTGTGAGCATCAAGGAGAGAAAGCCTATAATGTTCCTGGTAAGCTATAAAACGTAGCTCTTCAAATATTAATATCCATAATTGGTATTATCATCATGTTTGATTAAAAATGGTGATTCTGGCATATCAATTTGCATATTCATTAAAAGCTATGAAAATGCTGATGTTATAACTATAGGCACTGTTAAGGAACCATAGCTAACTAGATCTGTCAAAAAGAAAATTATAAAAACATGACTGAAGTAGACCTGGCCTCCCTCTCATGTTGATAAGAGAAATGAAAAATAGACTATCGTCTTAGCAAGAATGTCCCTTTTACTGTCTTCAAACTAAATATTCGTTCTTGCCAACTCCCAAAGATATTTTGAGACAAAGCAGAGATCACAGTTTATCTCTTGGGCTTTTAATATCCCGCATTTGTATGGACTGAAAAGTTAAGGTGCATGGAAAACTAAAGCAGCTCGCACCAAACCCATGTCTGTTGGAAATAGCCAGGTCTTTCCTACCTGAGAGAATGCCCTGCAGAAAGCCAGTGCTTCAGGCTAGGAGCGAAACACAGAAAAGGTATAAAATATTAGACAAAAGAAGACCAAGTAAGGAAAAGAAGAAGATCATATCCTGAGACATATTTTCAAAATAAGAAAGATAAATTCTGAGAATGAAACATGTTGGGAGACCACGACAAATGCTAAAATAAATATGAAAAGAAGACAAATTTGGACCATTCCGAAAAAGTCTAAAATGTTAGACAATTGTTGAAGAAAAGGCAAAACTGGGAGAGTCAGATAAACACCAAAGGGCAATAAATCACAGAAATAACATTTCTGAGAATTATTGTGAATAAAACACCCACTACAAAGTAAGTCTCTGAGACTAAGACAAATGCAATGTGACAAATAAATACAGATATCATGACAAGGATTGAAACCACTGCTAGATATCCACAGTGACACTGACCGCCCTGGCCTTCTATAGGGAACACTATTTACATGTATTTTCCTAAACTCCTCCTCTTGGGTTCTTCTCCAGTCTCTTTCTATTCAGTATGTGAGTGGAGGTCACCTCTCCCTTACCTGATAGTAGTTCTCATTTACTTTGTAAGTGACAGATGCACTCAGTCCCCTTAGGAGAGACACTATTCTCCTTCCATCACTGATAACTTCTCCCTGGGAAAAAGTCTAACATTGCTCTTCCCAAATTCAGGCCTTGTCACATGTTTGTCAATGATTTCAAATACGACATTCATTCACCTTTCCCCAAAAGCTCTCTCATTATCTTCCAGAGGGTCATCAGAATTAAGATTTTGGGTTAAGACTCATCACCAGACTCTACTATGAAAATCCTTGGACAAGAGACGGGCAATAGCTTGTCATGATGAAATTCAAGCAAGTTTTAAAGTCAGACATGCTAACACTTGAAATTCTGTAGCACTGTAGATCAGCTATGTGATGTTGAACTATAGTAAGTCTCTCTGAGGCCGCCGCAGCTGCATCTGGAAAATGGGAATGATACTTAATATTTTAAGATAATTAGAAGAACTCATGCTTTACATAAACCATCTAGCTGCTCTTAGGAGTCAAACATGGTAGTTTGTGGAATAATTACGATGCATTGCAATCATAACCCTCACCTGAATAGTGGATCTGGGTCCTGGTAGACTGGGACCTGGGCCCCACAGGGAAGATCAGAAATGGCAGAGATGAAGATAGAGAGGGTTAGGCCCTCATTTCTGAAAGCAGGAATGAGTCAAATTAGGAAATATCCAGCATCCAGGGCATGATGGTAACCCTTATGCCTACCATATGTATCACACATCACAGATTTATCAAGTGTTTTCAGTGAGAAACGCGATTACACTTTGGAGACAGGGCACAAATGACAGGAAGTCTACTTACTCTCTTTACGAAGCACACTTTTACTTTGTGAATATTCACATCCATTGTCCAACATACCAGTTCCACTCTGTAAACTAAGTGAAGTGGGGACTAGTCTTCTCATTCTTATACATGAGGAACTAGAGGCCCAGAGAGCTTGTTACCCACCCAAGGCATGCAAAGCCATGCCACCAGGAGGTGGCAGCTAAAAAATGGCCTTGGGTTAAGACTCATCACCAGACTCTACTATGAAAATCCTTGGGTTAAGACCCATCAGCAGACTCTACTATGAAAACCACAGCCATGGTTGCGATGTGATGGCTCCCAGTCATGGCCATCACTTTAGGAAGAGAAATGCTGCTATTTATACTGTATCAAGAGGAACTTGTGAACTAAAAATACCTCATGCAAATGAATTCTGTTAGAAGGAAAAGAATACACGACCAAATCATCAGCAGGGGAGTAAATGCAGTTCACATGAAAATGGAGACCAGGAAATTGCGTCTCTCCACCGTACTCAAAGTTTGGTCCTGTGTGCTTGTAAGAAATGCAGAATCTCGGGGTCCACTCCAGACCCACTGATTCAGAATCTGCATTTTCACAAGATTCCCAGGTGATTCATATACAGATTAATATTTGAGAAGAACTGGTCTAGAATAATTCAAACAAAATCATTTTGCCATTGTTACAGCCCTAAATTAACAAAGAGCTCTACTTTGCACTCCTAGACGAAGATGACTTTTAAGGTCTACATACCTAATTACCCAGCCTCACCTCCTCACTGAGCACATCCATCCAATTGTCTATATCCATTTGTTTACCTCAATCCCAAGTCACTATTGCTTTGACAGAACATATACAAAGAGACCACAGTTGGGGGAAATCTTTGCTTTGGAAACAGACTTTATGGAACTGGAAAGAAAATGAACTCAACTTCACGTAGCTCATCTTAAAGGTATCTTTTATTCCTGAAACCCCATGGTCCTGTTTCTATATAGTGTTTTTGGTCTGAGTTTCTTGTTCTGGGTAGCTTTCAGAACTTTGCTTGTCCTGATCTCTGACACTTCCTTATTTGTCAGATATTTACCTGGAGGTAAATTTACATGCTCTTCTGACTACTTCTGACTACTTCTGACCTCTATTATCTAGAGAGTTGCCCAACAGCAATTGTCTCTACATGGTCACTTTCACTTGAACTGCTATTTCTGGGGTCCAGAGGAACAGTTTTTTGAGAATATTCTTGGGAGAGACATACTCAGTCCATGACACAGTTTCATTTGTTTTGCAGAAATGAGGCATCCATACCTGGCTCTTTTCCTTGGGAATGTGAGGACACATTACATCATGCATGGGATCTCAGACAAAGGTGCACCATTATTGAACAGTATCGTTATTCTATTGTCCCTCAATTAAAAATAAGTGGCATTTTAAAATACAGTAACAGCGGCTCCCAACAGTACCTCCTTGCAATGCATTTGTGTTCTCAGTTTTCACTTTTCCTTACAACCTTTTATATCTTTGTTTAAGCTGTGCTGCACACTCACCATTATGAAATCCACAGGAATCCCAAATATAAAATGCCCAATTCAATCCAAAACCAAACAAGAGCTCATGGACCAAGAGAATGTGATGTAATTCTCATGCTTGGACTCTAAAGACTCTTTGCCGGAAGAGCATTTTACAGCAGTAGATTTCTGGGGGTCTTCCTGTGATGCAATCAAATCCACAGGCTTCACACTTGGGTCCTATAAAAAGCCAGTGGCATGCAGTGAAATGCAACATAATATGTCAACTACATATGCTTATCATTGGGAAAAAATCCAAATGCATCTGACTCAAAAGGAAAAGATCTTCATGCTTATTTTCTAAGTATATTTCATGCCATAAAATAATCAGTGTCAAATATATAAAAACAAAAAAATAATCAACAGGAATAAGTTAACGTCATCTCTTGTATTCACTTCTCAAACTTTTAACAACTTCTTCCTCTTCCTTACACTTATCTAATGACCTTCCTTCCTATTTCTCTAAGAGCCAGTGAGCAAACTTTCATAAAGCTGTATTTTCTCACATCTGGGCCCTTATTCTACCTTCCCTTATGTTAATCATTGATGAATGTGGCTTACTACTAATCAAAAGCAGCCCCTAACCCTGGGCACCAGATCTCATCACCTCTGTCTACTCAAGAATATCACTACAGAAATTCTCTTCTCCCTCATGCATCATTCCTTATTTCCTCTCTTCTACTGGCCCATTCCTATTCACATCCAGGGATACTGTAATATTTTACATTTAAAAAAAAAGACTCCTGTTGAATTACACCTGTATTTTCTCCAACCTACTAGCCCCTTTTGTACACTCTTTTACAACAAAACTCCCAGGAAATATTTTCTATATTCACTGTCTTTCATTTATCTTCTTCTATTCCTTATTTTTTTTTCACATTATTAATTTTTTTTATTAGTTTCAGGTGCACAAGACAAGGTAATACTTAGACGTTCATCATTTATATCCCTCACACTGTGGACCCCCCTTCCCCCATCCCCATTCCACTATCCCTCCGACATCGCATCGAGCCTATTCCTTCTTGAATGTTTTCCAATCTGTCTTTCACACCCTCTGCCCATCTCCAATAAAACTGCTCTCGGCCAGATCAACGGTGGCCAACTATGGTTAAATCCAACTTCTAACTTTTAGTTTTTATTTCACTTGATCGATTAGCAGCATTTGATAAAGGAAAGATCACTTTTTCTACTTGATACACTCTTTCTACTTGGCTTTCAAGACTCAAAAGAATATTTTTGATTTTCTTTTTTCCCTCACTGGTGGATCCTTCTTGGTCTCCTTTTCTGGTTCCTCCTCAGTTCCCTGATCTCTAAACATTTGAGAGTCCCTGGGCTTCAGCCCTTTTCTTCTGTTCTCTATCTGCATTTATTCCTTTGGTGATGACATCCAGCATGATGGCTTTAAATGTCATGTTCATGTGGATGACTCCCAAACTTATATACCCAAACTTGACATCTACCTTTTACTCCAAATCATGGATATTTCATAGACATCTCAAACTTAATATGTCCAAAACTGACATCTTGATCTTCCTCTTCAAAGCCATTTGTCCCACAATTGATTCCATTTCAGTTAAAGACAACTCATTCTTTATTCACCCAGGCCAAAACCATGGTTTCATCCATGGCTTCTTCCCTTCTCTCACACCCCACAGCAAATCTATCAGAACTTCTGTTTTGTTTATCATGAAACCATTAAGAATATGACGACTTTTAATCAACTACACTGCCTCTACCTTGGTCCAAGCCATCATAATTTCTCACTTCCTAAATGACCTCTGGGTTTCTGTCCTCAAGCTCTACAGTCTTCATAGCAGTCAAAGTGATCTGTTAAAAATATGTTAGATCATGTGAATATTCTTCTCAATGGCTTATAATAGTTTCCAATCTTGCTCAATAGCTGATTCAAGTTATTTTGTCCAGGACTCCATTTACGCATTTATAAAATGATGATAATGGTGGTACTTACCCCATAGTACCATTATGAAAAGCAAATGAAATAATGTTTGTTGCTTGCTCGGCGGAGTTCCTGGGCAAGCTCAGAAATGTAAACTATCATCATCATCATCATCACACATATATTGATAATATATTTAATCAATAGGATCAGTAATATTGTATGTCTACAAATTATAAGATGATCTAAAAATTAAACTAGGAGTTCTGTTCTCTGTCCATTTATTTATAAAGAGCCAGACTTTAACATCAAGTACATTACAAGCCCTCTTTGGCCGGAGACATCTGGAGGGTTAAGAGAGGATGCTCAGCTGGCAATGAAAGTCTCTGGCAGTGGAGACAAAAAGGTGATGACGATGATAACAAAGTCAGTGAAGAAGAAGAAGTCAGTGAAAACTACCAAGGATTCAGACAGGAAGTCTATCCTGGGCATGCCCATAGGTGTTTTGCATTCTTGGCTCCTCTTCTGCTAATTCTAAATTATGGCAGTTCTGCCTCTTGAGTAGAAGGCAGTCAGACATTCTCAATAGTCTGTAAATGGATGCCTCCAATCCCTCATGCTGCCTTACCCACCTCTCCACTCTCCAGTGTCCCCATTTCTGCTCCTTTCCCCAGTGTTCCCATCGGGGCCCTCTCCTGGTATTCTGTGTCGGCTTTTTAGGAAAGCTGTGTCAGCTTTGTACCAGCTGGCAGAGAGACCTGTAGGAAAAGGTGAGTGCATCTTTGTGCTGGCGTCTGGCGATTTTTCTCCCTGTGTGTGTGGTTTCTGTTTTCTCCTTAAATTGACTATTAGAATTTTCTCCCCCCCCCATCTGAATGGTACCACTAATGCAGTGAGAGAGAAAGAGAAAACGAGCCAAAGCCCATTAAACTATAACAACAAAATAACCCAAGGCTCAGAATGCTGAGATGGCTTATAAGAGTCCTCCTTCCCTTCCTTATTATCTCTCTTATTCAGCCACCTTCTGCAACAAACCAATCCCTTCACTTCTCCCTCTTCCTCAATGTTTTTATTTTCTTCCTTGGGCTGTGTAGGTTCCTAGATTCTCTTTTCTTTCTTTCCATTGCCCCATCCTTCTTCTCTCCTTCCCTTCCTTCCTGAAAGATTTTCCTTCAACAGTCCCAGCTTCTTTTCCTTTCAGCCATCATAGGCTATTGTTACTGGATCCAGGTTCTATTAATTCTCAGAAAGAGCAGTATGCTGAAGACCTAAGGAGGATTGTAGTGAATGAAGACCAAAGGAAGTAGGAGACCAGCTATTTCTCTTCACAGCAACCAATAGCCAGAGGCAACTGATGATGAAAGACAAGTAAAAAGCAGGAAGACAGAGAACCCTGCAGGGGAGAGCAAAGGGCTCGAAGGCAGTAAGATGTATAGACACATTGGATTAAGAGAGGAGACGGGTTCTGCTATTGTGTTTCTTGGTACCTCTATCATAGCATATCATACAGGTGAGCCTCATCTGTAAAATGGGGACTGTTAATTCTACTTACTTCTTAGCCTTTGTGAAAATCAAATGAATGGTATGTGGGAGAAGTTAGTATAACTACAGGCTGCTAAACAAAATAAGGTGGTTGTTATTATTACTTGTGGAATCCTTTGTTGAGGACAAGACATGTGTGTACTCATCCTTATGGCCCAAGAATCAACAGATGACCTTGCACATGGAAAGCAGTCAATGAATTGTTGTGGAACATCATTGAATTGAATTCTCATTCTCACATACTCTGAAACGTCCCTCAATGTTTTTTTCAACAATAGCTGTTTCTTCTATCTCTCAAAATTACCAGGACTAAATAAAACATATTGTTGCCTTCTAATAAAATACTGCCTATGCAGCCCTTAAAAATTACTGGTTAATGAGTTTAAGCAGCCGAACAAAATGTTCTTGTTATATTGTTAACTTTTAAAAGCAAGATACAAAACTCCCTATTCAGTATGAGTCAAAATTGTTTGCACTGTGTGTGAGTACTCCAAATAGCAATATCAGTGTCTAAAATATTAATATTCCAAAACTTTATTACTCCACAATACTGATGTTGATAGCATTTATTCTGGATTGTGAGGTTATGGTTGATTTGGATTTTTTTTGCCTTTTGTGAGTGTTAAACAATGATATATAATATTTTCATAACTTAAAGAAAACAAAATGCTATTTTATATAAAGATTATGTTGGCTAGGAACAACTATATGCACCCCTCTCCACTCCCACCTTACCAATAGTATTGAAATCTTCTAAGACAACGAGAGAAAGTAAGGACAGAAAACCCATACGACATCAATGAGCATATGAGTTACTTTTCTCCATGGCATCACACCTAAAATCCCGATGCCTTCATTTTATCCAACAAAATCATCTCTCCATGCAGAAAATTTGGACTGAGATTTCATGTTGCTGAATGCAAAGATGGCTTACCATACAGTAGAAGGCAGAGGAAGAAGGTTGTGTCGACATTCATAATGCACGTGAATGTCCTAATATCTTCTTTCCATCATCTGACAGGGAAGATCTATATGTAATTCATTTACACTTCTCTTTGGAGGAGATATGCTCTGATGATTGAGGGATGTTTAGCCAGTTGTTTTGTTTTAACCAGTGTAGAAGTGACAGAACTAACATATCAAGGCCTTGATAGAATTGTGCAAAAAGAAAAAAAAAGTATAACCTGGGTAGAGTGTGGCACCTCGTAATAGACAAAGAGGAAGTAAGATTTATGGAAAACACCACCTTTCTGTGCAAAGCCTATATTTTGATGTGCTCACTGCTCCTCTGAAAGATACAGTTTCTATTCAAACACTGACTCTTTCAATGCCAAGCTCTCAAGCTTCCCAAAAACAATGGGGAAGACTTCCTTGCACTTGTTTTATATTCTTATATACCAAAGGCTTCAGTCTTCTCCATCCAACCATCTTACTCCCATTATTTTTTGAAAGAGGTTTCCTGCTTGTCTAGGACTTTTCCTATGCTAGGTAAGGTATACCCAAGGTTTCCGCTTTGAAAAAAAGTAAACAAACATGTTCTCCTAAAGAGAAGATTTAAGTATTTTAAACCTTCCAGACATTGTGGGCGAGCAGATGTAAAGTCATAGTCAGAAAGTAGGTCTCATGTGAAGCTTTGACTTGAAATGCAATTCAGCCACTTAATGGGAAGCTAGTGATCAGCAAAGTTAAACAAGGACTCAGAAGATAAAAAGAAATTTCTTGGACTTCCGAACTGTACTTGTTCCCCAGAGGTAGGATCTATGCAGAGAAATTTTCATTCTTGGACCTGCATTTTTCTGGAACTTTATCCCTGGAAGATGTTTTTTAAAGCACTTATACAAAAATGAGCCTATTTCCTGAGGAAACATGTTAGCTCCAGACTCTGCCTTTTTTTTTCAATTACAGTTGACATTCAATACTCTATTAGTTTCAGGTGTACAGCATAGTGGTTAGATACTTACATAACTTACGAAGTGATCCCATGATAAGTCTAGTACCCGCTTGGCACCATACATAGTTATCATAATATTATTGACTATATTCTCTGTGCTGTACTTTACATCCCATGACTATTTTGTAAATGCCAACTTGTACTTCTTAATCTCTTCACTTTTTCACCCAATCCCCCAATCCCCTCCCATCTGGCAATCATCATTTTGTCTTATATATCTACGAGTCTGATTCTGTTTTATTTGTTTATTCTGTTCTTAAGATTCCACATGTATGTGAAATCATATGGTATTTGTCTTTCTGTGTCTAAGTTTTTCCACCTAGCGCAATACCATCCAGGTTCATCTTTGTTGACACAGATGGCAGGATTTCATCCCTTTTTGTGACAGAGCAACATTCCATTGCCTATGTGTACCACATCCTCTCTATCCAAATATCCATCCATGGAAACATAGGTTACTTCCATATCTTGGCTATTGTAAAAATGCTGCAATGAACATAGGGCATATAATTTTTTTTGAATTAGTGTTTCGGATTTCTTCAGACAAACACCCAGAAGTGGAAATGCTGGGACATAAGATAGTTCTATTTTCAATTTTTTTTTTAACCTTACAGCTTGTACATTTATTGAACAAATGCTACTAAAATAGCTAAAATACATTGGGTACTTGTCATGGGCGCATCAGTAAAGATCACATTACAAAAGCCTGCATTTTCAGCAGTACACAACTGCAACTCTGCATAAATGCCACAGATGCAGAATACTGTTTTCTTGCTCTATTTACACAGCTGATATGCCTCGTCTAACAAAGGAGGGAGAGAAGAAATGCACGAGAAACTCAGGCCAACGGGGGAGCGAGAAGAGAACGAAGAAATGCAAGCGCATGCATCATCGATGTTACTTCAGAAGCTGAACAGTTCAGAACAGAGCCTGCCCAGTCAAAGGAAGAGCTCAAAGACAGTTATATAAAAATTAAGGCGGGCTTTCAGACTGGCTAACACAACAACATTCCGTGAGTAGATGGTATTTCTGATTTTTGTTTGTTTGTTTATCCATTCCATTGGAAGCAAGGACAAAAATTTTTTGAAGAACCTCCAACCATTTTCCATAGTGACTGCACCAAATTGCAATCCCACCAATAAATAGTGCAAAAGGGTTCCCTTTTTCCCCACATCCTCACCAACGCTTGATTGTTTATTCATTGATGATAGAACAGCTCCAAACAAGAAAATCTCAGTAATATGTTGTATGTGGGCATTTCACAAATTTTAATTTTCTAAAAGAAATTTGGCTAGAGAACGTGGCTTTGTAATGTGGATTAGAATTTATCCTAAGTCTTCCTGACATTTACAGTACACATTTTTGTCTAGTATGATTGTGAGTTTGGTGCATTTCATTGGGCACCCCACCTTATCTGATCCTTTTCTAACACTGAATCAATGTACGGGACATCACACAAAATCTTATGATAGAATCCCAGCCCTGATGATAATTAAAAAGTATGGTAATCATTTTCCTTAGGTTATCTAATACTACCTATATCTATATTATCTATATCTGTATCTATATCTATATATCATCTATATCTCTATATTTATGTCACTTCTGGTGTGTTATTTTTATTTGAAACTTTTACCTGGGTTCACGCAGCTCTCACTAGTATCTGAATCATTTATCTTAGCTTGAACTCCAAAAATAAATTTTAAGCTTGTAAGTTTTCATATTGTGGTTGAATATTGCTTCTTCAACATGTCTCAACCTTCAAAATAAATCTTTCTTTTTGATATTGGGTCACTGGGTGCTTCATACTTTCCTACAATGCCATTTATATTAACCAATGTACTTTCTCATTGGCTGTATAAATACATACATGTTTCCTTGTGTTATTCACCTTGGAATAAAGGGGGGAAATGAACTCTGACAATATAACTTGGTTATTTTTCTTCTGCCACAGTCACAAGAAGAAAAAGTAACACAGAGTATGTCAAAACCTGGAGAACGCCTGAAGTGCAAAGCCTTTTATAACTAGGTTTTACAATATCAGCCACTTTGAGAAGCTTCCAGAATGGCAAGCACAATAGTAAATCGACAGTGCCATCTGCCAAATGGCCTGGAGATGCAGAGAACCATTGGGCTCATTAATTTTTTATGATAATCAGAGTCAATCTGACTTCATTATAGGCCAAGAAGAGGAAATCATTGAGGAGCTTGTTCTTAATGGACCTAAGTGTAATGGGGGGTGTTGTAAGGATGTGAGAGTCCATCTCTCCACCTCCTCTCTTCCATCTCTTTCAGAGCAGCATTGTGACCAGAACTACATGAAGTCTCTAAATAATTTAGGCACAAGTCAAGTGGTAAGAGGCCCTGGATTTCCAAAACCTGACATCTGTATGGCTCACAGTTCAGATAATTGTGCTATCCTCTCTTGCATGGAGGGAGATTGTTTAAGAATCTTCAAAAATTTTACCTCCGGTTTTATTCCTTCTTTTCAGGAGTCGATGCAAGCCACCTCCCTGAAGATAAGGATGAGGAAGTTAAGACTTGCCATTCAAGTATGTGGATGGAGGGAATAGTAGAATGCACTGAGGCTCGATGTCACACTTACTCAGCTTCCTGTGCCTTTCACCCACTCCTTGGGTACAGCCTCTATTTATCAGAGCACAGACTTCAAAAAAGAAATGAATCTGAGTACCATTTCTGATTGGAACTGCAGGGGGCTTTTGGTAGACAGGATGCAATTACTCAACTTGGATTGCACCCAGCGCCAACACTCCTGTGATCACTCTGATTCCTTCGTGTTTCTCTCGCACCTTCTCTAGCACAGCTCACTGCAGTTCTGTTTGAGTTTAAGAAGAGCTTCTGTGCTTTCCCAGCAGCTTTTCTTTTAAACTATTCACTTCAACTGAACCACACAGAGCCCATGATATTCCAGTTAATTTGTTAAAGGTCATGTCTACACATTGAGAAATTAATTCAAAAATAAATAAATTTTAAAAAAGAAAAGGCAAAACTAACACATAAAAAAACAGAAAAGCATAAGTGTGGTTGATCACCTACATTATACCAATTAATTTCTCAATGTGTAGATCTGGCCTTTTTCTCCATTCTACACAATTTTTTTGAAAAAAATCATACTTCTCTAGTTCTAGAATCAATCACTCTTTAGCAAATGGCGTGGTCACCATCATACTCCATATACCTCATCTTCATTCAAACATGGATACGTTTTGAGCTTCATAGCCACATGCAGCCCCTTGATCCTTAGCATGGCGGCACTTCACTCGTAGCAGGTTGTATTCTCATGTACTTTCTCGTTAGGAACTAGAAGAAATTAAATCATAAAAATCTCTTCTGCTAAATTTTGAAGTGTCCTGTGCAATTCACTTATGTTTATCCTTTGAAATTACTACTGCATATTTTTAAATGGAGGTGGAATTGATTAGGCATTATTGTTATGCCTAATAGGAAGACAATCAAATGCAGTATTGAAAAACGTCCATGCTTATTCTTGCCCACTATACAGCTGGCGTGGTTCTTCCCAAGCTCTACACTAGAAAAAGCATGTTCCTATATACGATGAGAGGGATAGAAGATTGGGGGAGGGGAGTTATCACTTTGTGAGGAGTATAAATGTCTAACTATTACATTGTTTTGTACACCTGAAACTAATAAAAAACAGAAACAGCATGTTTCTTTAAAGAGTACATTAGAAAGATGACTAATTTTCAATAGAATTAAGTACCTTTATTACTATTTAAAGTACTTGCACACACATTATCATATCTGATTCTCACATGCATATAAGGCATATTTTCTTATCCCCACACGTTTAGCAAAGAAAAACCTGAGGTTTAGTGAACTTATGTGACTTGTCCAAGGTCACACTGCTAGGAAGTATCACAACACACTATTCTGACACCTCGTCCAGTGCTCCCTCTTTACAATCTCTTGTGACAATCCTAGATGCCAGATGTCAAGAACTGAGAAATAAATTAAGACAGATTTTACCCCATTTGCAAGCTGAAAAGTTAGAGTGCCACAGTCTCATGGATGATGACAGAAAACATGAAATTCCTGGTTCAGAGACAGAGGACTATTATTCATAGCAATTGTCATAGTCAGAGTAACAGCATTTTAACCCCAGTTCCCATAACCCAGGTACCTCTGTGAACTGGGACAGAGGACTCCTGCACATGCAGTAAGGACCATTATGGAAGAATAATCCCAGCTATAGGGAACCCAAGCCTTTTATAATGGGCAGTAAGCACACCCGAACTTTGTTCTGGAGGGAGGCATTATCATTATTGTATTGGATGTAAGAAACTTCCCCTTCTCTCTAGAGGCATATTTGCTATGCATACATCCTTTAAAAAAGAGTCTAGAAAAGAGGCAGTCAGTACCTCTATTTACAAGATGTGCAGAAATATAAGAGACTGATGGAGAAATGTCTCATAATATTAAGTTGAGCAAGAATTATGCTTTGCTTGAGTTTAAGCAATCCATTCCATGTGACAAAAACTAGTTAGTGGTTGGATTAGGATCTAAACTTAATGTCTTTTTACTTTACAATCCATATTCTGCTATTTTATGCTGCCTGTCCAAGATGGAGGCACTTTGAGTATCTCTCCATGCGTTAAATTATACCTTCTAGTCAATCACCTCTCCTTCAGTCCTGGTGTAGCAGACATATTAATCATCAACTTCCTCTACATACATGCTATATCCTATATGTAGCAAGAAAATGTACCGCAACTCGAAAGAGAAAGAACGTGGAAACAGATGGACTGTTGATCTGATGAGCTACTTGTCAGGACTGTGAGTCGAAGATTTGGAGTTAGAGAGAATAGGTTGTACTGAATAAAAGAGTCAGCAGACATTGAGGTGGGAGGAATCAAAGGATCACACCGCTCAAGAAACTCAACCAACTCTCAGGACATTTCTAGAGATGCCTTGTATGGTTGTACCAATTAATCCCCTTTCTCTCTAGCTCCTGGTGGGTTTCAGCCAATGGGAGGAACCAACAGAAGATACACAGGACAAGAGGAGACTTCAGCCAGAGTGTTAATTTTCTCAGATCTCTCCATGAATTGATTGTTTCCCTCTCCCTAAGCTCACGATTCTTGTCAAGGCATCCTCTCTGGACACCTACTCTCTCTAGCTTCATACCTTGATCTCAAGGAAAGCCCAGTTACCATCAGGGTAAAGTGTCATCTCTTGGGTTCTTAATTAGGCTTCACCACTTGCTAGCCGTGTGACCTTGGGTAACTAACTTCTCTGTGCCTTGACATTTTTATGCACAAAATTGGGCTAAAAACAGTACCTACATCGGAAAGATGTGTGAGAATTAAATAAGAAACTTCTTAACATAGTGCCTGGCATATAGTAAATAGTTGATAAGCCTTAGCTAGATTTTATAATTTTATTATTTTTGCTGTTATTGTTATTTTTTCAATATCAACAGTATAAAAAAGATGAAGGTTTTGCTCTCAAAGGCCCATTAACTTTTAAAACTAAAAGACCTATCTAGGGACCCAGTAAATGTCAGTGAACATATGGCTCTCTTAAATCAGAAAAATGTCTAGAACCTATCATATTCATAACATATTCAGAGCATAGGTTGCAAATATTTCAATTGGCATGTCAAATATTAACAGCCCGTGTTTGAATATGATCATTTCGTTCTAGAAAAGATGTCATCTCCATATCAAGGGATTAAAATCATTGTGTGAATGTTTCCTCTAAGCTGAGATTTCTTTCACATTATAGGATTCTCTATTATTAATCATCTTCTTTAATATCTTAATAATGTGATAGGAAAATCAAATTAGGCTGGTAGAAATTTCCCATCAATCTGTATTAACTTTGTCTAGTAAAGACTTCAGAATTTTTGCTAATGAGGAAGCTAACAGCCAGCTTAATCGGTACATTGCATGGATCAGACAAGCTCCAAGCCCTTCTTTTTTGGAGAATGTATTGGAGTCATCTTGGACTCTTTCCCCTTTCTTGTCATTTATAACTGATCATGTTTCAATGCTTGTCAATTCTGCCTTTATATCAACTTTTTATTCTCTGTTCCCTATAGCTCTGCATAGGCCTCACTAACTCTTGTCTAGATGACTATTATAACCGTCAACAATGACCCCTACCTAGTCTGCTCACATGCTAGTTGATCCTCTACATTGTTGTCAAAAGTATATCTCTGATTATATCATTCTCCTGTGCAAAAGTCTTCCATGATACCCCATGACCTACAAAATGCAGGCGTGCATGGACACATTCTTAGCATTTAAAGCATTCCATGCACTGGTCCTCAGTTCCTTTTCTAGCCTTATCTTTCACTGCTCTCTTCATTAACTTTCTTTGGTAGCCAGACTGGATTTTTAAGCTATGCCGAATGTTTTCACTTTACATATTTGTGCACTATTCCCAAATGCACTCTCTACCTTCTCCCCCACCCTGTGCACCAGGAAGCTGACCAGTGGGGACTTTCTTGCTTTCTGGTTTTCAGCTGGGTTTGGCCATTGGAAAGTACAAACAAAAGGTCAAAATACTGGAGGAATAGTATAGGGTCCCTCTACTAAAGCCACGGGTGCTTTCAGGAAGCTTTCTCCATACAGCTCTAGTAACCTTCTAGGAAGTACTCCCCGTCCTTGCTCTTTATGCAAGAGCCAGGATATAAGACCATCCCTCGTTGGTTTTCCTAAAGCCTGACCACACATTTGTAGACAAACCCTTTATTAAACTCTTTTCAAATCCACAGTTTGAATAATTTGCATTCATATGTTTCCTGAGGGGACCCTGGCTGATAGAGTAATGGGTGTGAGAAGTGGCTCAGAGAAACCAGCCCTCTAGTGTGATTCATTGGATGAATTTGAGGAGCACGAGAATGACCCTGAAAGTGGGAACAAGACACTGGTTATCTGTCTTTCAATGGCATTAGGATTACTCAAATCAGTAACTGTCGGAGCATAGGACAGGTAGTAATTAGGAAGTGGTGGCACGCTAATGATAATAGCAATTCTAAAGCTGTGAGGTAGATGACACTACTCCTGCCAGCCATAGGGAGAGAACGCAAGAAAAGGGGGATATTGAAGTCCTTCAATGTCCAGATTAGTGCTTGGGTGAAAAACCAGGAAGGCTCTATGACAGCTTTAAAGTTACAGGCAAATATGGCAGAGCAGAGTCACAGTTACAATTAAACATCAAAATTTACCAGACATCTTATGTCAGGGTAAGGACACTGGCAGAATAGGAGTGAAATTCCCGACATGAGATGGGGACATTTAGGCAGATGAATCAGAAGAGTCTGAGAACTCTGAATCTGCAAATCCTATTGAACCTCCCTTATCAGCAGAGAAAGCTACCCCTCATTCCTACACTTATGTGGTAGAAACTGCCTTCCCCTGCATAACAATTTCAGTAATTTACAGGAGCCAATTACTTCACAGGGCAACACTGATTCTCTTGAGGAATCAACCCTCCCAACATCACCACCCTGCAGTGCCTCCAGGACCATAACAAGAAGAAGGTCCCACGGGCCGGCCCAGTGGCTCAGGTGGTTGGAGCTTCATGTTCCTAACACCAAAGGCTACCGGTTCAATTCCCACATGGGCCAGTGTGGGAATTCCCACGTGGGCTCTCAACCACAAGGCTGCCTGTTCGATTCCTCAACTCCCCAAATCCCTCAAGCGATGGTGGGCTATACCCCCTGCAACTAAGATTGAACATGGCACCTTGAGCTGAGCTGCCACTGAGCTCCCAGATGGCTCAGTTGGTTGGAGCGCATCCTCTCAACCACAAGGTTGCCAATTTGACTTCCGCAAGGGGTGGTGGGCTGTGCCCCCTGTAACTAACAACGGCAACTGGACCTGGAGCTGAGCTGCGCCCTCCACAACTAAGATTGAAAGGACAACAACTTGACTTGGGGAAAAGTCTTGGAAGTTCACACTGTACCCCAATAAAGTCCTGTTCCCCTTCCCCAATAATAAAAAATCTTAAAAAAATAAAAAGAAGTAGGTCCCAGACAGAGAAGTGTAAGGTCTGATCCTGGAAGCCTTAGCCCACGCATAGGAAGAGTTGAAGACTTCACCTGTTTGTATTGCAAACTATACCAAAAAAATGTATGAGAACAGATTCTAAAAATGTTAGATCAAGGTTACCACTGGTAATGCCCACCGTCCATCTACATAAAGCTACACCTCCTGCCAGTCAGTCCTGTCCCTACAGCTCCGTCCTCTGGCCTTTTCAGGCTCAGGGGTATTGCTAGCCCCAAGGTATGGCATTGCAACCCTTGTTGACTTCACTTAACCCTGCCCACCGTGTTGAACGTTCCTTACTGATTCCTCCTGAGTGGGCTGATTCCTGACAGCACCCTGACTGCCACATTTTCTGGTTTCATGCTTTCTTCCCATGGTGCTTTTAATTCATGCCAATTGCTCTGCTCAGAATTCCTTCCTGCTCATCCTTCAAAGCCCAACTTAAAAATCAGTCTTGACATAAAGCTTCCTTATTTCTGAAAGTGGTACAAATTTATTCCTTCCTGAGCCATGTTGTCCTTCCTATATGCTTCTTTTATGTTTCTTAGCAAGTTCTTCTTTGCATTGTTGCTATTTCTATACATGATATAGTTCCTTTCCCATCTGTAAGCTTCCTGGAGTCAGTCTTCATATTAAATTCTTATTTTTATCTTTAATTAACTTTGTAAAGCTGCTGATAAATACTAATAACCACCTTGAATTGAATTACTTCTGTGTTAAAAGTACTGTTCTATGACTCTTGTATATACAGAGTGTACCAAAATAAATGTATACACATTTTAAAAAAGGAAGAAACTATGTAAAAATTGTAATTCTCAATATATACCAATAACAACGGATGAATACAAGTCATGTGCATACATTTTTTGGCAGCCCCGGTATTAACTAACTCAATCCTCCAGCAAACTATAGAAGTGGCTACTCTTAGAACGTCCATTTTGTAGAGGAGGAATTGAGGCCCAAGTGACTTGCTCAAGGTTACATGGCTGGTAAATGGCAGAACAGACTTCAAGCCCAGCATTCTGGCTCCAAACCTTATACTTTTAACCACGATAATGTGCAGTCTCCATTAAAATGAGTGGAAATTAAAAGGAATGAAATTCTGACATACGTTACAACATGCATAAATCTTAAAGACATTATGTTAGTGAAATAAGCCAGTCACAAAATGACAAATATTGTCTGACACCATTTATATGAGGTTACATTTACAGAGACAGAAAGTAGAATGGTGGTATCTGGGGGTTTGGAGGCAGTTATTATTTAATGAGTATTGAGTTTCAGTCTGTGAAGGTGAAAAAGTTCTGGAGATGGATAATAGTGGTGATGACGGCACAACAATGTGTAAGTGCACGGTGGAAAGTTTGCGAACCTAATTGTCCAAGCTCGTACACTTAATGCCCCAGGCCCCTGTATACTTAAAACTGGTTAGAAAGGTAAATTTTATGATATGCCTATTTTACCACAATTAATGAAGTAAGAAGTTAAGTAAGTAACAACTATTTTTTAAATGAGTGGAAATGAATGAACTATTTAATGGGTTAATTAATTAATTAATGATAAAATAGATTTTCAAGTCAACGGCAACAAGCCTGACAAAGTGAGGCAAGAGTATCATCTTATATCCAGTTTCATTGTACAATCCAAGTTGGTGTTCCCTCTGTGGCTGTGGTTTAGGTTTCAACATACAGGCCCTGAACTTTCTCATTTGGGGCCTTTGAAATCACCTATATGTAGCTTATCACACAGCCTGAGGGAGAACCCCAATCATCTACACCCAGCCAAAGAAGTAAATGGTTAATTCTCCCAAACTGTAAAGGAACTTATCCAATTTTATCAGGTTTTTCTAAGAAAACTGCGTTATTATAAGGACATGAGAATCAAAATGGAACTTTGTGACTTTGTGAGTAGGCTCCCTTGAGAAAAGAGAAAGACCACTAACTCTAAATGATGGAAAGGTGTGGGCTCCATGTTGCTTTCCCTTGTCTTTTGTTATTTACCTTTACTCCCCAGATAAAATAATCCTGCCTTAAGTGCTAAATACTCTCTACCTGCCAGTGATTCTCAAATCTATACCTTCAACCTTGACCTGTTCCTAGTTCAGATTTGTATTTCAACAGCCTTTTTGAGTAGCTCCACACCGATGTCAAACAGCTATCTTAAACATAAAGTGACCAAACAAAACTCATTTCTGCCCATCATCATTCCCCTTGTAGAAATCTGCTCCTCATCTCAATCCTCCCCATTAAAATAAATGGCACCACTCTCCAAACAATTGCTCAAGCTTTAAAACTAGAATTTGTCCTTAATTTTTTTATTCAATGAACACACTCACTCCCATATTTTAATATGCAATTTCTCTCTATTCTACTCCCCAAACTTCTCTGAAACTATACTAGTATCACCTTTATCTAATCCAGCATCATTTCTCCCACACACTACTGCAGTAACTCCTAATTGGTCTTGCTTCCACTTTTGCCCCCTATAGTCCATTCTCCACACCTGGAAACTAGAGAGGTAATTGTAAACCTAAAGAAGATCCTGGCACTCTCTTGCCTAAAATCTTCCAACGGTCTCCATTTGAATTTAGACTATAGTCCGAATTCCCAATGCTGGCTTATAAAACCTTATGCAGTTTGGGCCCCACCTACCTCCCACACTTCACCTCTTATCACTTTTCTACTTGCCCATTACACTGCAGCCTGGTTGGCTTTCTTACTATTCTTCAAATAAGACACGCTTATTCTTGCTGCAGGGCCTTTATACTAACTGTTCCCTTTACTCATGCTACTCTTCCCTTAGATTATTCTATGCTGACTCCTTTAGATAATTCAGACTTGAGCTCAAATATGACTTCCTGAAAGAGACCTTCCCTGACCACTCAATCTAAAGGAGCCACTGACTTAACTCATTAATCTTAATTAATTTCATTGTTTCTATAACACTTTTTCTTCCTTCCTATTTTTATTTCCTCCATTCCTCCTTCCCTTTCCCTTCCTTCCTTTCATCCTTCCATTCTTCCTTCCTTTCTTCCTTTCTTCATTTCTTCCTTCCTTCCTTCTTTCCTTCCTTCCTTCCTTCCTTCCTTCCTTCCTTCCTTCCTTCCTTCCTTCCTGCCTTCTCTCTATGTCTTTAATTCTTTTTGTATTGTCTCTTTCCCCAAATAGAATGGAAGTGCTGTATGAAGAGAGACTCTTTCTGACTTACGTATATTCCCCACAATATCAAATAATGTTTAGCACATAGAAGGCACTTAATATATATGTATTGAATGTTGATTGTAGAAGACATTTTCATTTTTAGTAAACAACTTGTCCAAATGAAATACACATTCACTTATATTTAAATGTACGTTTGAGCTTTATTGGCCTTCTGTCCTGGGAACCAAACAAGTTATACTCCAGTGTAAGACATTAGTTATAATAGCCAAATGTGGAAACAACCTAAATATCTACCAACTAGTAAAGGGATAAAGAAATGGGGTGTGTTCATAGAGTAGAATATTATTCAGCAATAAAAGGAAATGAAATAATGAAAATATAAAAATTAACTAATATATGCTAAAACATGGATGAACCTCAGAAGCATGAGGTTTGAAATAAAACTAGATACAAAGGACCACATACCACCTCATTCCATTTATATTAAATGTCCAGAATAGGTAAATTTATAGACAGAAAGTAGATTAATGATTGTCTGGGGCTGGGGTGAAAATAGGAATTAACTATAAATGGGGATAAGAGATCTTATTGGGGTAATAAAACTGTTTTAAAACTGAATTATGTTGATGATTGTACAACTTGGTAAACTTACAAAAAGTTATTTAAATGTGCAGTGGATGGGGGAGAGGGGGTTCACACAGTATTACTTTGTTTTGTGCACCTGAAACTAATAAAAAAATAAAATAAAATAAAATAAAATAAAATAAATGTGCACTTTAAGTGGGCGGATTTTATGACATATAAATTACTCCTCAATAAAATTTAGAAAAATAAAAAGAACTACTTGCCACCACCACCACACACCCCCCAAAAAATAAACAAACAACAACAAAAAACCACAAAATAAAACAGTGAAAGCACTTGAAAACCACTCCCAAGTAAGGCCTACTTTGGGATATGGACTCCTTCGTATTTTTAACTAATTAAGTTGATTCATTTTTTTCTTCAGTCAGAAATCTAGTTTGGTTTTTTATTTTTATTTTTTCCACTTCCAGTGGCATTATGCTTAGTTCATCAACTTTTTTAGCTCTTCACTTTCACTGACACTTGGCACGTTTATTGATATAACATAAACTCAAAGTAAATGATTTATAGTTGCAATTTATAAGGGCCACAGGAAAAGGAAGAGATTCCCAGAAACAGATGTTAAGCAATACCACGTAAAAATATCTCATTCTGATAAATGGTATTTTTCTAATCTTATATTTACCAAATTGGTAAAGAGCTGTATTTTATCACTTTGTTTATCTTAAATAATAAAGATAAAATTTTGAGTAAGTGCATCCACTTCAACACATAACACTACAACCCCTGTCCACGATCAAACTCGAAATAACTAGATAAAAGTTTAAGTGCAGCTTCCCCAAATTGAGCAGAGGGAGTGAGCATGCTGGAAGCACAGAATCGGGCTATCCAGGAAGCAAAGACATTCTTATTGTCTGGGCCTAGTAGCTAGAAGGGCAAAGGCACCTAAGATGTAAGGACAAAATGAGCCTGGAGGCTAGAAAGTACTTCAAAATGTCAAGAAACAAGAGTTAGTCCTGAGAGAGAATCCATGGTTTTCTTTGGGTATTATGCTTCCCGTATATTGCATGCTTGCCTGTTAAGTAATAAGAATAAATATTTCCTCACCAAAAGATTTCAGCTGTGTCCATTTTTCATTCATATAACAAACATATTATGAACTGACTGTGTATCAGAGAATATATTGTGAAAAGCATAATGGTGAACCACAGGGAAAATACTGTGGCATATTTGTTGTGTACAATTTTCAAAGTCAAACCCCTCAAGGTCAGGTCTGGCCTGGTCCATTTATTAACCATGTGACCTAAACTAATTTACTTAGCCTCTCTAAGCCTATTTCCTGATCTGTAAAATGGGGATAAATGTGACCTACATCATGGGAATATTTGAAGAAGAAAATAAAAAATAAAATATTTATATTATATATATATATATATATATACAACGTATAATATATATATATATATTTATATAGACATATATATCTATATAAAATTTTAGTACACTGTCTGATGAATAAGTACTCAATAAAAATTACACTTTATTTCCTAAAAGTATTTTTGAAAAATGGTATTTTTTTTTTTCTTTAAATGTTGAGAAAAATTGCCAGTGAAACACTCTGAGTCTGGAGTTTTCTTTGTGGGATAATAAATTTAATTGCTTTAATAGATTTAGGGCTATTAAGATTTTCTGTTTCACCTTGTGTATGATCTATGGTGATTCATATCCCTGATGTTAATTTGTTTTTTCTCTTTTTTCTTCTTGATTAGTCTAGCTAGAAGTTTATCAATTTTGTTGATTTTCTTCATAGAACTGACTTTCGGCTTTGTTCATTTTCTCTGTGAGTTTTGTGTTCTATTGATTTCTTCTCTTTTCTATTATGTCCTGTCTTTTACTTTTTCTACTTTTTTAAGATAGTCTTAAGCCTCTGATATTACACCTTTCAGATTTTCTAATAGAGGCATTTTAATGTTATAAATTTCCTTCTAGTCACTGCTTTAGAAACAAATTCTAATATATTGTATTTTCATTATCACTTAGTCATATTTTATAATGTTCTCTGTGATTTCTTCTTTGATCTATGGATTACTTAGAGATTAGTTGTTTAATTAACAAAAATTCAAGTTTTCTAAATAATTTTCAAATAGTCTTATTGATGTATAGATTATTTTCACTGTAGTCAGAGAACATGCTCTGTATGATTTCAGTCTTTTAAAGTTATTGAGACTTGATTTATGGCCCAGCATATGGTCTATCTTGAGGAATATATTATGTGCATTTGAAATAATGTTACCTGCAGTTGTTTGGTATAACAGTTTGTGAATATTAATTAGATCAAGGTGGTTGTGATATTCTATATCTTTAGTTTTTTGTTGTTTGTTTGTTTGTTTTTTTGTCAAATAGTTCTATCAGTAACTGAGAGGAGAATGTTAAAATAACCATCTAATATTGGAAATTTTTCTACATTTCCTTTAAATTCTGTCAATATTGTATTCATATATTTTAAAGATTATTTTTCAGTGTAAAACCCTTTATAACTGTTACATGTTGTGGTATGTATGAATTGACTCTTTTATTATTATGAAATCTGTTGCTTTATTTCTAGTACTACTCTTTGTTTTGAAATCTACTTTATCTGATATTCATGTAGCCACTCCAGCCTTCTTATGCCTATTCTTTATATGTTGTATCTTTGTCCATCCATTTTCTTTCAACCCATCTGTAGCTTTACATTTAAAGTGCATCTCTCATAAACAGCACATAATTGTAACTTGCTCTTTTAACCATTCTGACCATCTCTGTCTTTATTTGGAGTGTTTGTCTTATATTTACACTTAATGTATCTATTAATAAGTTGGACTTAAGTCATTACATTTCTTTCTGTTCCTCTGTTTCTTGTTTCTCACTTTGTCCTTTCTGGACTTTTTAATACTTTTGTTTTATATTTAATTATAATTTATCTACTAGTTCTGTTTAAATTAAATTTATTGAGGTAACATTGGTTAAATTATATAAATTTCAGGTGTACAACATTATAATTCAGCATCTGCATACTCTGTTATACTCAGCATCTGCATACTCACCACACAAAGTCTAGTTTCCCTCCATTACTATATATTTGACCCCTTTTACCCAGTTCACCCTCCCCCGACTCCTCTTCACCTCTGGTAAGAACAATTTTGTGGTCTGTATTTGTGAATGTGTTTGTTTGTTTTGTTAGTTCATTTGTTACATTTTGTATATTCCATATATGAATGAAATTACACAGCTTTTGTCCTTTTTTTCTGACTTATTTCATTTAGCATAATACTCTCAAGATCCATCCATGTTGTCACAAATGTCAACATTTTATCTTTTTAAATGGATGAGTAGTAATCTATTACATATATATATATAGAGAGAATATATATATATATATATACACATATATATGTGTGCCAAAAAAATGTATATACATGACTTGTATTCATCTTTTGTTGTTGGTATATATCATTACAATTTTAATATAGGTTTCTTTTCTTAAAATGTGTATACATTTTTTGGCACCCTCTGTGTGTGTGTGTGTGTGTATGTGTGTGTGTGTATACATATATATATATATATATATATGATATTCTTTATCCAAATTGGTGGAGTCACTATGGAAAACAGAATGGAGGTTCTTAATTTTAAAATATTAAGAATAGAACTATCATATTATCTTCTACTGGTTCTTTAAGCTATACCTCTTTTCATTTTTTAGTAGTTAATAGAGATTGCAATATATATTTTCAGTTTTTCACAGTATACTTAGAGTTAATATTAGGCCATAGCAAATAAAATGTAAGGATCTTGCAGCTACATAAATGTATTTACAACCCACTTGCCTTTTCTGCTTTGTCATATATATTACATCTACCTATATGATGAACCCCACGATATAATGTTTGCTTAGTGATATGTATTTTTTAAAAATTAAATTAAAAATTAAACTGTTAAATTTACTCATGTATTTATCATCACCTGTGCCCTTCAATTCTTCCTGAAAATCTCAGTTTTCATCTGATGTAATTTTCTTTCAGCCTAAAAACCTTCATTTGGCATTTTTTGTCATGCAGACCTTTTAGTTTTTGTTTATCTGAAAATAATAATTCTTTTGTATTCATTTTACAAGGATATTTTCACTGAGTTTAGAATTCTGGGTCAGCAGGTTTTGCCTTCACCATTTTAAGGATGCCATTCCTCTGTCTTTTGACTTCCATTGTTCCTGATAATAAGTTTGCAGACACCTTATTATTGTTCTAAGTATTGTGTCATTCTGGTTGTTTTCAAGTTTTTCTCTTAACCTTTTTTTCTCAGTAGTTTGTCTTTAATGTGCATAGGTATAACTTCCTTGGTCTTCATCCTCAGACTTTTTAGAGCTTATTGAATCTAGAATTTATATTTTTACCAAACTTAAAATTTTTTCAGATTTTGTTTATTCAATAAGTTTTTCTGCCACATTCATTCTTTTCTCTCCTATGGAGCTGCAATTACTTGTGTGATAGAATTTTGCCATGGTATCCGAGGTTTCTGAGGCCTTTTTACTGTTTGAAAATATTTTTTTTATTTTTTCTTCAAGTTGGATAACTTCTAGTGACATATATATATATATATATATATATATATATATATATATACACACTTTATTCTCTTTTTCTTTTGTCATTGCCAGTATGTTGTTAAGCTCATTGAGTGAGCTTATTTATTCTAAAATTTCCATTTTATTCTTTTTTATTATTTCAGTTTATCTGCTATAGTTTTATATTGTTCATTCATTACCATCTTGTTTTCTTTTACGTTTTGAACATAGACGTAATAGCTACTTTGAACTCTTTCTCTGCTAAATCCAACATATGGGACAGTCTCTATTGATTGCGTTTTCTCTTAAATATAGATTGTTACGTTTTTTTCCTGTTTTGTCCCATGTCTAGTAAATTTGTTTTTAATTTTTGTTCCAGGCTTATTGGGATATAATTGACTTATAACATTGTGTAAGTTTTAGGTGTGCAGCGTATTGATTTGGTATACATGTATATTACAAAATGGTTACCACCAGAGCCTTAGCTGACACCTCTATCGCGTCACATAATTACCATTTATTATTATTATTTTTTTTTTTTTTGGTGAGAGCATTTAAGATTTCCTCTCTTAGTAACATTTAAGTATATAATACAGTATTAGTAACTATAATCATCATGCTGTATATTAGATCCCCAGAATTTATTCACTTTATAACTGGTAGTTTGTACCCTATGACCAACATCTTCCCATTCCCTCAAACCCCCCAACCCCTGCTAACCACCACTCTAACGTTTCTATGAGTTCAGTTTATGTAGATTCCATATATGAGTTATATCATACATTGTCTTTCTATGTCTGACATTTCACTTAGTATAACACCCTCAAAATTTATCCATGTTGTCACAAATGGCAAAATTTCCTTCTTTCTCACAGCTGATTGTACATTTATACCACATACTTTATTCATCCATCTGTTCACGAACACTTATGTTGTTTCCATAGCTCAGCTATTATGAATAATGCTACAGTGAATATGGGAGTGCAGCTATTGCTTCTAGATCCTCTTTTTATTTTTATTTATTTATTTATTTTTTTTTTTTGGCTATATACCCAAAAGTAGGATTGCTGGATCTTATGACCGTTTTAATTTTTTGAGGAACCTCCATACTGTTTTCTATAGTGGCTACAACTACATTCCTACTAACAAGTGCTCATGGGTTTTCTTTCTACATTCTTGCCAAGACTTGATGTCTCTTGTGATTTTGAGGATAGCCAGCCTAACATGTATGAGGTGATTTTGATTTGCATTTCCCTTATATTAGGTTGGTGCAAAAGTAATTGCAGTTTTTGCAATCATTTTTAATCTTTTAAACCTCAATTACTTTGTACCAATCTATATTGAGTGATGGTTTTTAGTTTGATATAGTCCCACTTGTTTATTTTTGCTTTTGTTTGTGGTATGAAATCCATAAAATCATTACTAAGATCAATGTCAATGAGCTTACTCCCTATATTTTCTTCTAGGAGTTTTAAGGTTTCAGTTTTTATGTTTAAGTCTTTAATCTATTTAGGGGTTGATTTTTGCAAGTGGTGTAAAATAGGGATCCAGTTTAATTTTTTTGTATATAGTTATCTAGTCTTCTCAATGCCGTTTATTGAAGAGATTATCCTATCCCCATTGCATATTCTTGGCTCCTTTGTCACAAGTTAATTTACTATACTTCAGAGTATTTATTTCTCTCTATTGTGTTGCATTGATCTGTGTCTAATTTTATGTCAGTATTATACTGTTTTGATGACTGCAGCTTTATCATACAGTGTGAAATCAGAGAGTGTGATGCCTCTGGCTTTGTTCTTCTTTCTAAAGACTTGGATATTTGGGGTCTTTTTTAATTCCATACAAATTTTGGAATAGTTTTTCTGTTTCTCTGAAAAATGTCCTTGGAATTTTGACAGGGATTGTATTAAGTCTACAGATGGCTTGGGTGTATGGACATTTTAACAAAATCAATTCCTCCAATCCATGAACATGGACTATCTTTTAATTTATTTATGACTACTTCAATTTCTTTCATCAAAGTCTTGCACTTTTCAGTGTACAGAGCTTTCACCTTCTTGGTTAAATTTAGTGCTATGTATACTACTGTTTTTGATGCTATTGTGAATGGGATTCTTTTCTTTATTTTTCTAACATTTTGTTTGTTAGTGTATAGAAACACAATTGATTTTTTGCATGTTGGTTTTTGTGTCCTGCAACTTTGCTGAATTTGTTGACTAGTTCTAACAGTATTTCTTGGTGGAATCTTTAAAATTTTCTCTATATAAGATGAAATCATCTACAGAGACAATTTTACTTCTCTCTTTCTGGTTTGAATGACTTATATTTCTTTTTCTTACCTGATTCCTCATAGACTTCTAGTACAATGTTGAATAGGAGTGGTGAGAGTGGGCACCCTTATCTTATTCCTGATATTGTAGGAAAAATTTTCAGTCTTTCACCATTGAGTATGATGTTAGTTGTGGCCTTGTCCTACAAGGCGTTTATTGTGCTGAGGTATATTTCTTATATACCAATTTGTTGAGCATTTTAATCATGAAAGAATGTTGTATTTTGTCAAATGTTTTTTCTACATCTATTAAGATGACCATATAGTTATTATCTTTTATTCTATTAACATGGTGTATCACATTTACTTATTTGAATACATTGAAGTATCTTTGCTTACATCCCAGAGATAAATTTTTCTTGATTGTGGTATATAATTGTCGTGCGGGGCTGATGCACTGCATGAAGCCTAGCTTTTCCATCTCGCCTGGGGAACAGAGAATGTTGTCTGCTCCCTCATCCCATAAACATAGTAGCCAAGCCGAGACTGGCTCTCAAGGGCGCTGTCGGCACCGTTTCCCCAGCTCCTGCAACTCAGTGGGAGTGTAAGAGGTGTAGGTTGTGAACTCAGGCACAGCTGGGTTGCCTGCAGCAACACTCCCGGGGCCCAAAGGTTGCTGATGCTTTACCTTTGGTTTCAAGATTGGTCGGGCTTGGGGGTTAGAAGCTACATTGTCTCCACTCACTTCCTTTGTCTCTGCCTCAGAGTCTCCACCTTGGGCCCCCTGCTCTAACAGGCAGACCCGATCTTCCAGCGCCTCCAACCGAGACACCTGATCTGGCACCTGGGCCATTTCATTAGGTGCATTTTCTGTGTTGGGACTCAAGTCTGTGAGGAACATCCAGCCCATGCGGCTGGCTGTAGCCTTGTCTCCTCCAGCAACCGCTCAGCCAGAGCCTGCAGCGCCCTCTCCATGCTGGCCGGAGAGCCATCCATGTCCTCCCACCCCTCCTTGGGGGTCCAACTCCTGAGAACAGTGGCCACCAGGCACCACACACTGTGTGGGGGCCACACGTCCTTCTGCCCAGTCAGACTTCATTCCTACGTGGCCAGAAGTTTGCTCACCGTGCTAGGTGTCTGAGTGGGTGGAGGCCTCAGTGCAAGATGTCCGCAACCCTTGGAGCCTACAGCAGCAGCACATTACTAAAAGGAAAGTGAAGCCTTCTATGGCCAGGAGGGAGGTGTACCATCTGGAGGCTCGAGTCTCCCAGGCAGACCGCACCTCCCATTCCCAGCACAACTCCTCTCGGGCCTTCTGAAACTGAACTTTTACATGCACAAACTGCTCCACCATGCTTCGGTAGGTTTTGGCCTGCACCATACCCTGCTCGCTGTGCCATTTGTTGCGTGGGGCGGCCTGCAGGGCCTCTGGTTCCCTTCCCCACATAAGAACGCAGGATATGGCTAGGCCACAAAGGAACACCCACGGAGCCGCCACAGATAGGGGAGTCATGCCACTATAGTCTCTCTGGTGGTCGGGCGAGACACACGCAGTAGCAGGTAGTAGTAGCCACACGATCCGCAGGCCGCCTCGCACGACATAATCTTTTCAATGTACTGTTGAATTTGTTTTCCTAATGTTTTGTTGAGGGTTTTAAAATCTATATTTATCAGGGATATTGGTCTGTAATTTTATCCCCCCCACCCCTTGTAGAATCTTTATATGGTTTTGGTGAGGCAGGATAGGTAGCCTAAGAAATTGACAAACCTCTCCAGAATACAACGTGGTTACTCAGTAATAAGTGACTGTATCCAGCTCCTGCAGCTGGAGAACAAGAACCTCTTTCATCCACCAAGGCTAATCTCTTTGACCAGCACCTGACCTCTAGCTAATTATCATGTCATTGCCATCTAATTTACATTGTGGTTACTACAATGGGATGTTACCAAAACCTGGCCCCTGGGATGTATAAATACCCATGGTCAGGACTTCCTTGGTATGACTCATTCTCTGAGTGCGCCTGCACTTCCCTCTCAAGTATATACTTTTGTTTCAACAAACTTCCTGTGCTTTCTTGCATCTATCTTCTTGAATTCTTTCTTGTGTAAAGACAAAAACCTGGTCTCCGCTGCTGCTGGCTAGTTGTCTTTTGGACATTTCCATAAGCCTGTGGTAACATTAGTATGTGGGTAATATTTTTCTCATAGAATAAGTTTGGGAATCTTCTCTTCAATTTTTTGGAAGAACTTGAGAAGGATTTGTGTTAATTCTTTAAATATTTGGTAGAATGCACCAGTGAAATCATCCAGTCCTGGACTTTTCTTTGTTGGGAAGTTTTTCATTACTAATTCAATCCCCTTACTCATTATTGATCTCTTCAGATTTTCTATTTCTTCATGATTCAGTCTTCATAGGTCATATTTTTCTAGAAATGTGTCTATTTCTTGTAGGTCATCCAATTTGTCGACATATAATTATTCATTGGAGACTCCTATGAGCCTTTAAATTTCTGTGATACCATTTATAATGTCTCCTCTTTAATTTCTCATTTTAATTATTTAAGTCTTCTCTCTTTCTTAGTCTAGCTAAGGTTTTGTCAATTTTGTTTATCTTTTCAAACTAACAGCTCTTCTGTTACTTTCATTAATCTTTTCTCTTGTATTTTCTTGTCTGTATTTATTTCTGCTCTGTCCATTTTGTATGCCTTAGCTGTAATGCTTGGAGTCTGTTCTGTGAATGTGTATTTCAGACGTTAGTCAAAAATTTGGGCAAAGTTTGTTTATATACAGAAGGTAAACCTCCCCCATCCTGACACTCTCCTTTCAAGAATTCCCCTTCTTCTCACTGTCTAGCTTCTGTGGATGCCCTGAACTCTGTTTTCTAGTTCTTCAAGACAGTATAATTATAGTCTTCTAAGTTTCTTTCACTTTACCTACTGGAGTCTGTGATCAGGAAACAAACAAATACAAAACTAGTCATTTGAGAATGGATTGAATTACATTGCAGAAATTAGGTTGGCAAAACTGTCAACTAATTAGCAATGAGGAAGTAAGGCAGAAATTAAAGATACACAGTGTTTCTCTTGTCTGGAAAGCCTTCCTCTCTTGCACACATCAAATCCTAATTTATCCTTCCAGGCATATCTCAAGCTTCCTTGCCCAATCCATCATTTTTCATTTCCTCAGAACATCAAGCAGACACTGCTTTGGGTTGTATAGGGTTTTGTGGAGTATATATTTTGGACTATACCAGTTGATTTCAAACTCTCTGAAATAAAACAAACAAACATCTTTTATGCATTGTTACATAGTCATAAGGTCTATCACAGAGTAGGGTCTCCATAAATACTTTTGGATTAATTGATTCTCCCTGTAATCTCACCTCACATCATCTCTGATAATAGATGAATAGCACCTAACCATCTCTAATCTTCACCATACTTTCTTAATTCTTGCTGAACCTCCTTTCGGAAGCAATTGCTACTCTTGCTATCAAGTTTGCTGATCAGTTTATGACATCAGATTTTGCCAAAGTTGCCCATTTTAAATGGACAGAATAAATTTTGCACTGAGAAGAGGGATCTACTCCTGAGTAGCTAAGGACCTGAGGAAATATACTGGAATGGTAGATATGTCCCTATAGATTGGCTCTAGCGATGCTCTGCCTGTCTTCGGTCAGAAAGAAGAGCAACAAAAGAAAAATAACATCTGCAGCTATAGAGCTCTCCCTTTGGCCCTTACCTGTTAATACCGGTGCAAAGAAAATCCTGTGCAGCTCTTACAATTCCACTAGATTGCAGGCATAATAAGTGTTAATATGCAGCTGCTCAGACCCAACGGCGTCTGAGTATAAATAACAGAATGAAGAATTATAATAAATGGAGGCTCTGTACTTCTGGAAAGTTCTCAGAAGATAGCAAATGGAAACAGCACAAAACCCCAAAGCAATAGTAGTAACAGAAAGGAAAGTCAAGGTGGCTTGGATCACAGAGCCCTGAAGAGCTCCCAGCGAGGTCAATGGAGAGAGTAGTTGGATCCCCTATGAGAAAAGCCCAGGACTAGCTGCCAAGTTGATAGAGTCTCTTTTACAGCTACACACACACACACACACACACACACACACACACAGACACACACACACACAGACACACACACACACACACACACACACACGCTTCACCCCCTCCTGCAACGAATAAAAAGAGGTAAGTCTTAAGACACAGAGAAGTCGATAGTCCTTATTCACTTTATCTCTTCATAATGCCAGAGTTGCTCTGATTGAAGGCAGAAAAATTTTTAGAAACACTATGAATTAAGGACAGGACTGAAGGGCCAAGCAGAGGCAAGTATGGGACAAAAGCCAGAGTAGAGCAGGGGAGGCTCATTGTTGCCAACCCCGCCTCGCCATCACAACGCTGCCCTACATACTTCCCCTGGATATACAGGTGACAGTGCAGTTGGGTGCTCCCTTCAGCCTTTCCTGGAATTTTACTTGTGGGCTTTGTGTCAATTCTTATTAAATAGTCCCTGCATGGAGAACAGATGCATTCTGGATCCCTCTTACCCTAACATCTCTGAAGCCTCCATGACCCTGGGATGGGGTTGGTTAAACACGGGGACATGGTTTTTTCCCTAGTCTCCCTCCATTCCTGGATTGCGAGTTCCATGAAGACAGAGGTTGCCCCTAAGTCGTCGGGTCTAGCAACGGAACACAGTCAGCATCCAATGCATGTGTCTTGCTAGCTTTGTGCCTTGGTTTCCTCATCTTTAAATAGAGATAATTAAAATACTTCATTCACAGGAGCTCATTATTATGACATTAAATTAGTTTAAGCATTTAAAGCATTAGTAAATAAGCAGTTAGTAAGCCATAGTAAATGTGCAATAAGTACTAGTTATTATAATAATAGTTACTACTATTATTAAATTGGATCATCACAAATGGTCTTTTTTTAAATATGATTTTTTATATTAAAGTTTATTGGGGTGAAAATTGTTAGTAAAGTTACATAGATTTCAGGTGTACTGTTCTGTATTACATCATCTGTAAATCCCATGGTAATTATGATTTTTAAGAACACCTAAAAAAACCCCAATTTTAACATATTTCCCTCATTGAAATCAAAGTTCCACATCAAAAGTGAATACCTTTTGTAAAAATTTTTCTCCTTTACTAACGTCTTTTTTGAATACAGGTATAAAACTTCTGGGTAGAGAAACACCTTAAGACTCCAAAATCTTGCTAAGTTTGAGTTGTTAATAATGTTTTTCCCCAGGGAGATGGAAGCACTGAGAACCTTAGAGAGGGGGGACAACGCTAAGAGAGAAACTGTTAGAGAAAGGTGACAATAAGAGGGATAAAGGCAAACTTCTCTGGGATTTATTTTTTTTATTTTTAAAAGGAAGTGGCTGATCTACGTGATTTCTAATGTGCTCTCATTTCTAATAAGCCACAAGCTCACTTAATAAGCTAACTTGGTTAAATTTAAAATGTCATCTCAGCTCAGCATTGCCAGTTGTTAGGATAAAATCCACCTCGCCTGGTTTTCTGTGCAAGCTAACTTTCTGATTATCTGGGCTTCCACTTTCTTATCTGCCAAATGGATTGAGCAGAACGACTAAGAGGCTCTTGTGCACCTTGGCTCACAATGAAGGGGGGCAGAAGTGTTCTCAGTTTCTGAATGAGAAGCCAGAGAGAGTTCCATGCCAGGAATTCAAGCCATAACCCATAACTACCATGGCTGTATTCTGCAGCCTTGTAGCCTACAAACTTCTGCCCAGCTGTTCTTTCTGAGAGCCCTGTACCTTGATGTTATATGTAGGCAATTCTTCAATACAAGAAGTGTTTGTTCCTGCACTATGTGTGTGTGTGTGTGTGTGTGTGCGCACGCACACACACGTGCACACAGACACACACACACATGTGTGAACACAGGAAGTCATGGCATACGCAGAACATTCTTCCAAAGAATATTCTTCCAAAAGTCACATTTATGAAGACAATGTGTCAGGCTGATTTTATAGGTAGAGCAAATTATCTACAGAACCTTACCCAAAGGTATCCCCATGGGCCAGTCCTGAAGACTTTATCTCTTAGTTACATACCTATGAATGGATCCTTGCATTGATATACGAGGTCTAACAATTAAATTCGCGAACTCATTTTAGAAAAAGTGCTACATACCTCATTGCTGAATATCACTACAGTCACCTTTGAAGTACTCCCCTTGGGGAGTACTAGGCACTGAAGCCAGAGCCTAGTCCACCTTTCAAAGCAATTTTGAAGCTCTTTTTCTGGAATAGCCATCAGATCTGTCATCATACTACGCTTTGATGTCCCGAATGTCATCAAAATGTCTCCTTTCAATATTTCCTTTATCTCTGGGTAAAGAAAGAAGTCATTGAGGGCCAGGTCAGGTGAGTAGGAAGGGTGTTCCAATACAGTTATTTGTTTACAGCTTAAAAAGTCCTGCACAGACAGGGCTCTGTGAGCTGGTGCAGTGTCGTGATGCAAGAGCATGAATTGGTGAAAAGTTCAGGTCATTTTCATCTAACTCTTTCACGCAGCCTTTTCAGCACTTCCAAATAGTAAACTTGGTTAACTATTTGTCCAGTTGGTACAAATTCATAATGAATAATCCCTCTGATATCAAAAAAGTTAGCAACATCATTTTGACTCTTGATTTGGACTGACGGAAATTTTTTGGTCGTGGAGAATTGGGTGGCTTCCATTGTGCACTTTGACGCTTTGTTTCAGGGTCGTATTGGTACACCCATATTTCATCACCAGTGATAACATGGCCCAAAACATCATCTTGCCTCTCCAAAAGGTCTTGCTTGGCAAACTTTGACTCTCCTTTGCTTTTGTTCATGGGTGAGCTCTTTTGGAATCATTTTTGCACACACCATTCTTATGACAAGATTTTCAGTGAAGATTTTCCTGTTTCTCTATTGATGTTTACTTGGTCTGCTATGCTTCTCACAGTCAGCTGACGATTTTGACGCACAATTCGACTAACTTTTGCAATGTTTTCATCAGTTCTGCTTTTTATTGGCCGCCTTTCACTCTCTTCATCAGTGACACATTCTCTCCCCCCAGAATAATGTTTAATCCATTTGTACACTGCCATTTTCTTCATGGTATTATCCCCATAAACTTGGACTAACACGTCCCTGATTTCCACTCTTACCAAGTTTAACAAGAAGTTTAATGTTCGTTCATTGCTCTAATTCAAGCTCAGACATTCTGGCGATGGCACACAAAAACACGCAACAACAATAATGAATGCCACTCAGCAAGATACCGCCACATGTCAACACAAACACAGATGTAAAACCCTGATATACCAAGGTTGTTTAACCTTGCTGAACTGTTTGTACAGTGCTGCCAATGTAAGCCCACAGTACCAAGTTCGCGAACTTAATTGTCAGACTTGTAAATAGGCTTCCTACCAGTAACAACTGGAGAATTAGCTAACATATTTTCAAGGAGCAGAGATTGCAAGACCAAAACAAAACTAATCAGATTCTACACTCCCATCAATTCTACCTCCAGAGAAAACCCCTCCTGAACTGTAAAATATTGCACTTTCCCCCAAGGAGTATTTCAACAAGGGCCAGAAATCCTCCAAATAGAAAAATTACAAAAAAAAGAAAGAAAGAAAGGAAGGAAGGAAAAAAGGAAGGAAGGAAGGAAGGAAGGAAGGAAGGAAGGAAGGAAGGAAGGAAGGAAGGAAGGAAGGAAAGAAGGAAGGAAGGAAGGAAGGAAGGAAGGAAGGAAGGAAGGAAGGAAGGAAGGAAAAAAGGGAAGAAAAAGAAAATTCTCTGGTGTTACATCTAAAGATACAAATGAGTGAGACCTTGTGTGTATTATAACCTCACTCCTGGCTTCACTGGTGGCACCCAGATTCTTGATTGCCTCAAAGCAGCTGGTGAAGATCAACAGCACTGCTCCTGTCTGTGCCATTCTTCTTTGTTCTATCTGCTGGGAAGAGGTAGATGGACAGTGTCAATTATTCAGCCTCCTCACCTCCAAACATAAATAAAAGAAGTGGAGCTAGGAGAAGGTTGAAGTGCCAACCTTTTCCTTCCATCCATCACTTTTAGCTTTTCAAATGAAAAGGAAGAGCAAAGGTGAAATGTCTTGGCTGATATCCAAGCCAGGAAAAGAAAGACCTGAGGCCCTGCTTGAGTAAGTAAAGAAAACCTCATATCCAGAGGTGAGTAATGAGTTTTGCTTGCCCGTAGAATCTAAGGAAAATACTTATTTACAGAGAAGCTGCCCGGGGCTCTGGGATTCTTGGGTGGAAGAAATTATTTCATTGACCTCCCACTAGCTGTTCTTGGAAATTTAGAGAATGCAAACATGGAAGAGCTGCAAGTAGGAACAGTCACTCCCTGCCTGTGCCTTCCAGGCTCTGTGTCAGAAAGTGCAGAAAGAAAGATGACTCCTTTTTGTTTTATTGATGGTTTCCTTTGCTATGAAAAAACTTTTTAGTTTGACGTAATCCCATAAATTTCTTACTTCCTGATAAGGGGTTAATATCCAAAATTTATTTAAAAAAAAGAAAGAAAAACTCATTCAACTCAACACCAAAAAACAAACAACCCAATTAAAAAATGGGCAGAGGACATGAAGAGACATTTTTCTAAAGAGGATATGCAGATGGCAAACAGACATGAAAAAATGCTCAACGCCACTAATCATTAGAGAAATGCAAATAAAAACCTCAGTGAGAGACCACCTCACCCCAGTCAAAATAGCTATCATCAATAAATCAACAAACAACAAGTGCTGGCGAGGATGTGGAGAAAAGGGAACCCTTGTGCACTGCTGGTGGGATTGCAGATTGGTGCAGTCACTGTGGAAAACAGTATGGAGGGATCTCAAAAAACTGGAAATGGAACTACCTTATGATCCAGCAATTCCACTCCTAGGTATCTATCCGGAGAAATCTACAACACTAATTCAAAAAACTTTATGCACCCCTATGTTTATTGTAGCACTGTTCACAATAGCCAAGACATGGAAACAAACGAAATGCCCATCGGTAGTTGTCTGGATTGAGACTGTGGTACATTTATACAATGGAGTATTACACAGCCTTAAAGAAGAAAGAAATCTTACCATTTGCAACGACATATATGGACCTAGAGAACATTATGTTCAGGGAAATAAGTCAGACGGAGAAAAACAAATACCACATGATCTCACTTATATGTGGAATCTAAAGAATAGAATAAATGCACAAACTAATCAGAAAAATAAAAAGATGGCTCCTTAGCACTATGGCCTTGGAGCCATGGGCCCCTATTACGGAGTGTGTGAGCAGCCCCCTCAAGGAGAAAAAACAGGGACTTTTCTTGTTGCAGTCCTTCAAAGAGTGGAAGAACTATGACCATGACAGCAAAGGTGAGTCTGCACTGGAGGGGATTCCTTGTACCTAGATCAAATGCAAAGCAGGCATGTGGCTGCTGAGCTCCCGAAAGATACATGCAGCTGGGCTAGAAAGACACATATTAATCCAGAAAGGGAATGTCACTGGTAGGGAAAACTAAGCCATGGCCGCTGGAGAATCAGGAAGGAAGGAGGAGAGAGGACTCCATTCATGAATCAGGGAGGAGGGAGAACTTTATTCATGGCAGTGGGACTGCTACAGTAAAGAGCAGAGACACAGACCGAGGCTCCAGAGTGAAAGTTTAAACCAGGCTCTTGGGTGAATTTTCGTAAACAAACACCCACTTAGCATGAGAGTTCAGCAACTGGCTCTCTATCTGGAGTCTTCTTCTGGGGCATTTGGCAATGAAATGGAAAAATGTCGGGGTTGTAGAATGACTTTCCTGGGGGAGGATACTGCAGGGAACTTGTCTGAGACTCACCAAATCTCACTCTGAAGGGTTGATTGTTTTCAACAATGTGGCAGCACACCACACCTTGTTAAACTTAGAGGGATTCGATAGACTTTGATGGCAAATGAGAGAAAATAGGGAAACTTATAAGTATTTGCTAAACAAACAAATTTAGTCCAAGGGTTGTAACTTCATGTCCCAAGGTGAAAAGTGGTCCTGGCTCTAGAAATATTTTATCTAGTTCTATATCTATATCTACATCTATATGAGGGGTGATCGAAAAATACAGTGAATGTTTATATAAAAAAAATTTATTACTGTAAAAGACACATTGGCATTAATTCCCTTCAAAACACTCTCCCTTGCTTTGAACACACTTATTCCATTGTTCCTGACATTTCCTGAAGCAGTTCTGGAAGTTCTTTCATGAGTGACTTTACTTCATCTTCCATCATGACAATGCTCCGTGTCACACATAGCTTCTGGTAGGGCAATTTCTGTCAAATAAAAACATTACAGTGTGTCCTTATCCGCCTTATTCACCAGATTTGGCACTTCTGGCTCTTCCCCAAAGTCACAATGATTCAGGACATCGAGGCAGCCATGACAGCGCAACTAAAGACACTCATGAAAGACAACTTCCAGAACTGCTTCCAAAAGTGGCAAGAACAATGAGACAAGTGTATTTAAAGCAACCGGGAGTATGGGAAGGGGATTAGTGGCAATGTGTCTTTTACTGTAAAATTTTTTTATCACACCTTGTATCTATAACCTCTATCTGACCTGCATCTTCCAATCTTCCAATTCAACATTATCTCCATCATTCCCTATTGTAATGTATATACCTTACCGGCTGGGCATTGTAGGTTTTTGAGCCTGTTATCAGTTGTGATTTTACTCCAATTCCTTTTTCTTTATTTGACGAGGACACCAAGACCCAGAGAGTTAGGGTCAAAGGTGCTTTTATTTTAAGGGAACTTCCCTCATGACATGTTCTTTCCTCTATAGTAAATACATATCTGCATTATTTCTTCTAGTCCCCCAAGGTTTAGTTCTGTACTGAGAATTGAGACTATTTTGCCTAGAAATTCCGACAGCAATATTTCCCCTCTTGCACTGGCTTCGGACTGGCATTGTTTCTTTGTAGACGGAGCCCCTGGTAAATGTTCCAGACTTGAATGCAAGTTTTCCATTTGGGCCCTTCTGACCTTTCCCACATTCATCAAGTTCTATCAAGTTGCAAGAAAGGTAATAGCCCTTTTTCCTTGTCCTCACAATTTATCACCTGCTCCTCAATTCAAGTCTATTACCTTTGAAAGGATCATGAAGAATTGTTTTCCTTTTGTCAAATCTCAGTTGAAGCAAATACTCTTACTCAAGCTTCAGCTAGAGGCATAACTGGCTTCATCTCCAGTGTCACCTATTAAATATTCATTATGGCAACTAAGTTATTGGCAATTTGCTGAGAGTTCATTTCTTTTGTTAATTAGGCTGTCTATACCTTAGTGTACTTTACCATCCAAAATTGAAGAGTATTTGGCGCAAACGTTATAGAAATGGGTCTTCCTTCATGACCTTAAGATGTATGTCTATCAGACCAAAGGGCTGTGCTCTTAAGGCATCTTTCAGAGAAAGACAGGAAATTAACCAGAAGTTCTGATCTCACAGTGTCCCTTCTATGAGTGCCTCCAATACATGATCAAAAAACAAATGATATCTTTGTTGTACAAATGAATGAATAATTGAATGAGTGAGTTAGCACATAAATGAATGCATGAATGAATAAACAGAAGAAAAAAGAGCAAAGTGGAACAGGTTATAATTAATCAATTGAATTGTTCTAACCATCAAGTCTATATTCCTACAGGTTAGAAAAGAAAGATGCTGAGCATTGCTTAGGGTAGTCCAAGAGTTTTATTGCAGTAAAAACTTAGCATTCAATTCAGTATTTTCCTCATACCATAACGTCACTTGTTGTTTACACGTGCTCAAAACTGAAGTCACCCAGACAAAAGAATAAACAGGGAAAGAACCCAGGTCTCTGACTCCCAGCCCGTGGGCTCTCCACCACCCCAGGATCATGCCCCAGCTGGGGAGATGTCAGGAGATTTTTAATCTTGCAGTGCAGGAGCTCCAAGACCCTGCTGCTCTGTTTGTGATGTTTCATCTCTTTTTGTTTCCTAATGCCAATGCCAATCTATGAGGGATAATGTACCTTTTAAACAAAAATTTTGCCTGACACTATATCCTCAGGGAACAGCTAATAAATACACATTTCTTTAAAACACATAAATGGCTGAAAATTTTTCTATCAAGGTGGTTTGGCCCCAATAGAAAGGTTTTCATTTTGCCTAAAGGTCAGAAGCCTGAAGTCATTTAAAAATCTGAAAACTTGACCTAAAACCTTATGTCCTTTTCCAAGGAAAAATGATTTGTTTAAACCAAAGGACAGACGGCACGGAGCAGAGAAAATTGATGTGACTTGGGCTACAAGTGTTTCTGAGACAGAGGGATAGAGTGAAGCAGGGGAAGGTGATTGGCCATTTGTCAGATCAGGAAGGAAAGTTGAAGTTATCAAGGTCATCTGGCCCACTGATGGCTGCGGTTGAATCCTTGCTACTGCTCACCAACTCCAAAAAGGCCACTGTGTACTCAGAGGACTTGGATCTGGCTGAGGCAAAGTCCACAGTACCTTCTTGAGGACTGACAGCTTGACAGACAGATGGCTCACATATTGACAGCACAGACACCCAGCCTGGCTGTGTCACTGATCATTATCAGCACTTTTAGAAAGGATGCAAAAATGTCTCTCAGAGAAAACAAAGGAAAGAAAAGAGAGAGAAACACCCTTTCCTAAAAGAAAAATAAAAACAAAAAACTGTCATAGAATTTGCTTTTGTTAGAGCCCTTCCCTTTAATGCTAGTTAGATATGGGCTCTCCTGTTAGGATGACCTTGACCTTGGGCTATTTTATAGTCTCCAGATCAGTATGTGTTGCTCTTTATCCAACTAGTCAACCAATGGGTGACTAGAGCCTTGACCTCTTCCTGTCTTCTCCTTGCTGCCTCAGAAGCATGAACTTTGACATGAACCAATGGCCCATGTTACTGAACTGTATTCTCCAGCCTGTGGCTCCTAACTCACCTCCCTGAGCAAGGAATCCTCAAGATCCCAAGAAGCAGGCTGTATCTGACTTTTTCAGTTATAACCAGTGGCTTGAAGACTGCAAAATTGACCAGGCATTCAAATATTTCTTGAGTGAATAAATGAATGCATGAATGAAAATTCCTGTGACATTCAACTATGGAATCTTGACTTCACCATTTTACAATCTAACCAGAGCTCGATGGAATATCACCCTTCTGAACCCTCACTTTGTCTATACTTTATATGGCAATTGGCATTCTGATTTATCATAGTTAGTTATGTTTAACTTAGTAATGAGCTCTTCAGAGAAAAATCTGTGCATGCTCAATTTTTATGTCACTCATTTGACACCTGTTTATTGAATACAAAACGTTCTAAGAGTTTTACAAAGTAAAGAAATAAATTAGAGTCATGCTGTTTTCTCCAGAGTGGATGTTGGTTGGAAGTGGTGGTGGGATAAGACACATGACCAAGCTGAAATCATGGGAAGTAAGTAGAAGTAGATGAGAAGTAAATAATCCTTACAATAGTTCATATGTATTTAGCGCTAACGATAGATTATAACAGGTACAAGCATTATCTCAGTCCTTACAAGACCCTATGAAATAGGCATTATTATTATGCCCATTTTATACATGAGGAAAACAACCCAGCTCAAAATGGTTAAGTAACTAGCAAAGCAAAAAAGCCAGGAAAACTTTTGTGATTCTAGAACCTCTCTCTCTCTCTCTCTCTCTCTCTCTCTCTCTCTCTCTCTCTCTCTCTCTCTCTCTCTCTCTCTCTCTCTCTCTCCATCTGACACACACACACACGCACACATGCACACATACATACACAGACATTTTTGGCTGAATTTATATTTTAGTGACAATAACTCCCTTATTACTTGAAAAACAGTCTCACCTGTGTAACTATTTTATTGAATGAACTGGACTTGCTAAAGTGCAACCAAAAGAGTAAATTTATTTGTTCCTCCATAGTCCCTACAAAATCACTCTAGATTAGTCTTCTCTATCCCTGGAATAAAATTTCAGTAGTCTTAAAGCTGCCCAAGCTCTTATTAATCACAAAAGCAGACTCAATTCAGTAATTGAGTCCAAAAACATCCAATACACTGCAATCGTCAAAACACCAAACTTCATTCAACTTTTGGATTCTCCTTAAGCTCCAGTCTGATCTCCTCTAGGCTCGCAGCCTGACATGAGGCAGTGGATATGCATGTCTGTCTTCTCTGTTCCTTACTCTGCTCTCTTTTTCCTATACCCCACCCCCTGCCCAGGATGAGAGGGAATTAGATGGAAATAACACAATTTTTTATGAAAGGAACAGTTGTAATCTGGAGATAACACCCTCTGGGAGGCAGAAGTATGATTGCTAGCCTTTTTTGTTGTAGTCGGTTTGTGGTCTTTTGGTTTTATAATCCTTCTGCGGCGACCTCTCCCTGCATTTCCCTTGATTTGAACAAAAGTCTCCCCTTCCAGGACCACCTAGGACTTCCCCTTCCCGAAACTCAACCCACCCAGCTCTCACTGTGAGGTTTTTTTCCCCCCATTAAGCAAAATCCCCTTTAAATATTCACAGGTCATGTCCCCTGTGGATGCTAAAACTGGGCCCTGGAACACATTTGTGCATGCAACAGGTGACCAGCTCCAGGCTAAGCTTTAGTCATCCTTCGGCAAGAATTACATACCAGTCCTTAGGTTTCCCAGCTCGCAGGGCTCCTGACAGGCTCACTGAGGGGCTTCCTTGAAGCTTTTCTCATCTACTTTAATATAAGAAGACACAGAAATGCCTTAGTACTCCAAACATTTCCTCCTAGCCTTTCCAAACTTAGCTGCTCCTTGGGCTGGATGAGGTGGTCTCTGTTTATGAGGAAGCAGTTTCAGGAACCTCCTAGCAGGTCCTGCATAGCTGGTTTTAGTGCTCCCTCCTAGAAGCAGAGCTGCTTAGAATTTATCATGTTCAGCCCCAATAATGTGCTGCTAAGAATCACCTCTGAGCAGCTCTCCAGGTGGGGCTGTCTGCTCTTGGGCATCAGTCTAGCCCCTGCTTCTAACCACCAGCCAAGTAGGGTTACCCATGTCATGGTTATAGACTTTAGAAGGTGGAGACAAGTAGGAAAGTAGAAAACAACATGAGCGAGACTCTTGGATAAAAAGCCAATAAGACTGGCAAAAAAGTTTGATAGGAAAACAAAATTTGATAGTCATGTGATATGACCTTAATAGCTGACTTTTATCAAATTTTTATCTGTCAGAACACTGATCTGGGCACGCTACATGCTTTGACTCATGTAACTCCCTCAATACTCTTAGGAGGTCTCACAATGAACTCCATTTTGCAAATGAGAACCGAGGCAGAGAACCTACCTTACTTGCCCAAAGTTATACAGGTAATAAGCACAGAATAGGCAGTCTGACTCCAGAACCTATACTTGGAAGAGCCTCCCTCATTTGCCTCTCATAGATAAAATGGTAGGAATTCAGAGGCAGACTGTGGAAGGTTCTTTGTGCCATAAGAAGTTTAAGATTATCCTCTTTGGGGGTTGGCAAACTATGGCCTACTTTCGTATAGACCATAAACTAAGAACAGATCTTCACATTTTTTAAGGGGTTATATAAATAAGTAAGTAATGAAACACACAAATACAATAATAATATGTGGCAAAGTGACAGAATGAGTATGTGGCCTGCAAAGCCTGAAATATTTGCTATCTGTCCCTTTATGAAAAGTTTGCCAGCCCCTGGCTAGACAATAGTTCTTACACGTATCATCTTGAGTTATTGGATTCTGTGAGGATCTCAGTGACCATTAAAGAGGCAGTGGAGAGTAGAGGCCATGAAGCAGTAAATACTGCTGATTTCCCCCTAGAAATTCCCTATACATATCGGCTCTACATTTTTAAAAATTTGGGCTTGGTGCTAATATACTGTTTTACCAGGATTTTACCACAAAAAGAAAACTGAAAATCAGTGATGTGAGCTACAGGGGACCTTTGTAAGCCTATAATTGCAGAACTTGGCCTACCAAGCAGAAAGAAACAAAGGCTAGTAGTGGTGTTCAGGATCAACTAAAGGAGAAGAAACTCGAAATGAGAACAAGAAAAAAAAAAGTTAGAAAACCATGTCAATGATCCCAGTGTGAAACTCTGAGGGAGGGCCAAAAGTGATAATGACAGAAAGGGAAGGGAGTTCACATAGAATGCGTTGATAGGCTTGAATAAATTAAATTACCATTCTGGAAGAAGATGGAAAACTCAAGGACAATGCCTAGATTTCAAATGTGGGATGTTGGAGGAAAAGGATTCTATTGCTGGAAGTTGATAATATAAGGAAGAGCAAGCTTGCGTGGCAAAATATTGGAGTGAATTCATATGTGCAGTTTCTTACAGATCCTTAGAAGCTCAATGGCTGCCCCTTCCATTCCCCAACCTGAGGATCACAGGACAGGAAAGAAAAGGGCCTCAGAATGCAAACTAACTTTTCATTCAAAATCCAGCCAACATGGGGAGGTAATGGGTATCCAGTGCCAGGATGGCTGACTGTAATCACTTCCTCTAATTCGCCTTCAGAGGAGGAAGACCTGAGGCTTTGGCTTTATAGCTTTCTTTCTTTCATCCCCACCCCCCTTTTTCTGGTTCAAGATATATTTTGTTAAAAGATAATAACAGCAATAACAAGAAGATCGGCTCTTTAATCTGCAAATCTGAAATTCTGTTCAATGTGATTTTGTGTCTGTTCCCCCTCCCCACTGTAAGAAGCCTTAGAACTTTCTCTTTCCTTCAGAGGCAGTAACCAGCTGGAATAGATCCCTGGTACTGGATTTGACTTCCAGGAAAGAGTATAAACCTTCTGCCAGAAGATTTCAGTTCTCTCCCACTCCTTGAGATCAGTGCCTGTGTCAACAGGTTACTATTACAGGAGACTTTATTACATCATATCCAACTGTTCTCAAGTTATGAATCTTAAAGAGAACTGTTTTGTAGTACAAAGATTAGAGTGCTCCATACAATACTAAAAAGGGAAAGAGAAAAAAAACTAAGTCATCAAGAAAAGTTTTTAAAAACCCTCTCTGCATATGCTTATTTGAAGAGCTTCTATTATGCACTTGGAATTTACTTTAATTATTAACATTGAAAGAAAATGTTCCTTCCAAGCATAGAAACTTCAAAGGGTAAATCGTCATCAGGGTTCATGTACCTTTTTCTTAAAGTGCTCTCATAATAGCAGTTAAAGCAATGCAGCTATTTGGAGATTTGGTTATTGTTGTTATTTGTTTTCTTTTGTTTTACTCAGTGATTGCAAAGTGCTTTATAAGAAAACAAAATCAATAAAGCTTCTAGCCAATTGGGGCAAAGTGAGACATAAACTATGACTTGGCCCAAGGTCGTTTTGCCAATCCTCAGAGAATGCCCTGCTCTCTACACTCATCAAAGATTGAGGAGCTGGCTTCCAAGGGGAGAGTAACGGAAGGGTTGTGTGTGTGGCAGCTTTCTAAATGATGAATATCTGAGACATGCCAAGGATACCAATGCCAGGACGAGAGGGATTGATTGGTGAGATTCAAAGTGGAGAAGATGCAAAATTGCTGGTGGAAAGTGCACAGAATCCAGCTGGATATATGCACATGACCTTGGATAGCCTGCAAATGGCTCATGGTGTCCCCAAAGCAGTCTCCACCATTATTGTGATTTAAACTTAAACTCAAGGACACACTAGTCCTCCTTCTCCAGAGACAAGAGACTGACCTGCTAGTTATTTGCTATTTTTGCTTCCTTCCTGCAGTGCTGGGTAGCTGAAATTAGACTTTCTGGTATGAAACAATGGCTCAGAAGTCAGATAAGCAGTCTCAGGTAACACTGACTGCTTGAAAAGGTCATCATCATTTTTAAGTTATGGGGTTATTACTTCCCCATCTAGCTTATATTTGGCCAGACATTTTTGTACTCCTTAAACATCCATTTTCACCTAGAATGCCCTTCACCTGGTGACTCTTAACTGAAAAGTTTCTTTTCAACTGTCGTCTCATGACCTTGTGTCTGCCAATTATATTGTATCCATATCTCTGAGAGTAACCAGCATCAGAGAATATAGCATTTATGGTTATATATACCTACAGGTGACTAGAGACTCCTCAGTAGAAACCCTGGGAGTCACATGCATGGTTCAGTTGGGAGACATAAACACACACACACAAACACCATTGGTGCATTCCCATAATTAGATTATTGATGGATTATTTTGAAGGTGGCAGAAGAATGAAGAAATATGAGACATGGACAACAATGAGCATTTGCTCACTAACTAATTCATTCAACAAATATTTATTGAGTTTGTAAATTCAAAAGACTCACTTGTACAGCCTTGCTCCTCAATGAACTTGATCATACACAGCATTTAGCACAAGCAATTATCTAATGAGATCAAGCCTCACAATTGAAAATCTCAGCTAGTCAAACCCTGTAACCTCTCATGTCTTCAATATTTTGCTTTCATTTTTAGATAAATGAGGAATCCTAGGCCCACCTCTCCTTCTAATATCACTCAATTTAATATCAGGCTTCTCATTCTTAATAATGTCCATTTAATTGACGCCATCATTGCTACTGTCACTGTCGTCAATGAATATTTATGGAGCAATCATTGGGTATCTTGTACCGAACCAAAGCCTTTAATAATTTTATAACCCAGAGCATATGCAGTCCTGTTGTCTGAAAGAGGTGGGTGATAAAAAGATGAGCTAATTAATGGCAGAAAGTTGTTAAGAAGCTACAGAGTTGACCAAACCTGGGGGGAAGAAAAAGCATTCTCCTTCATAATCAGTTATTTTGGATTTATGGAAAATATACTCTACTCCCGTCTAATAACTAGCCAGGAAATAGCTATTTTCTGTTTCGCCCACAGGAATCTCTGCATACAAATAATTCAAACAAAACTAAACTTTCAAACTCCATGCTTTCCCAAGGGAATCATCTTTTATTAGAAATAGTCACTTCAAAGGTTTAAATAAATGTGGGATTTTTTAAAGCACTGCAAGCAATTTACATTTTTGTGTGTACATTCACTAAATGATTCTGATCAGATTCAGGGAATTTATCCTGCCAGGAGTGCTATGAAAGTGTGAAACTTCATAGCACAGTGATGTCAACCAATTAGTGACAGAAATTGGCTGGGTGTTCAAACTCCTAAATAAACTTCAAATCAGATGAATTTCTGACCCAAACTCAAGAAATGATAGTAGGAGTTTGTGTTTATGTGGAACCTCTTTCTCAGCAATATCAAGGTCTTTTAAAGACATTAAGTTTCTGACAAATGTCATTTACAACAATAATAACCTGACATTTCTTTAGCAGCTCAGTAAAGTTTACAAATGCTTTTTCACCCAATATTTTATTCATGATCTCTTGAGACAATTCTATGACTTTAATCTTGTTATTATTCTCATTTTATGATGAGAAATCTAAAGATCAAGCTCAAGAAGAATTGAATGGCTAAAACATGGAAGACAAGATATTGAAGCCAGATTTTATTTTCATATATTGGAATATATCCTAAGCTGTTTTGGCCTGGAATGTTCAGATGGTTTTATGTCAAATAGAATGGAGTGCGTCATGGTGATGGTAAAAGGAAACAGAATTATCCAGAAAAACAGTTTATGCATTACAAATATTCTAGATTAATAGTGACCTTTTTACATCTCTTGACGCTAACCTGAACTAGATCAATAAAAAACTTACATCAAATTGCTAACTAGTCCTGTCTTCCTAATCATTACAACTTTAGAATGTGACTAAACTAACAAAGACCTGAGACTCAGTTAATATCCAGGACTGATAATCATGGGTCTCCACTGGTACATCCAGGCCAATTGGTAACAACCAGCACCCTCCCTGATTAACGAGCACCCACAATTAGATGTCAAATGTGTTCTACAAGCCTGACCCTAAGCGAGGCAGTTTCTGAGACTTCAGTCATGTCAGCACCCCTCTGTGATAAGCATCAGCCTAATTTTCTTCCTCTTCTCCTTCTTCTTCTTCTTTAGTACATCTTTAAAAAATTGCAAAATGTGTGATGATGATGTTCTGTAACTCACACAGCCTATAGCGATGGGACGCACACTAGGAAAAGCAGAAGCCAGCTATGTTTAGATGGAGGGGAGTGGCAGTAGGTACTTCATACTCAGGGCAATTATAATCTATTGTATAGCCATTGCGGGAGAGATTTTTTTCTTTTTTAATCTGCTTATCTGCCAGTTAGGTTTCATTTGCCTTTGACAAGAATGCTGTCTTATCAGAGTCTTGCATAATACACAGCAGAATGCCAATGAAGCATGGATAGCTCTCAGTCCTAGAGATGCTTAGGAAATCATCAATTCCCCACAGGGACTGGAGTCATTGATTCCCTCCTGGGAGCTGCCTTTAGAAAGAATGATCTCAGAAGAATTTAGAAGCATTAGCTCTGTCAGTAAGCCCAGAAGGAAAAAGTAGAGACAAATTCTACTTGCAATTCAATTCCATTCAGCAAGTATTGATTGAGTCTAAGGCAGCCTTCAGGATATCAAAGTACAAGGCAGTGCTTGTCCTCAAGGAGTTTGCCATCTTAGGGTGAAGGCAAGGGAAGCTGATACTCTGCCGGGCAAAGCACTCCACCGCGTTCGGCCAGTTTCCTACAGAGTGGGCCTGCATTGCCCCTAAAACAAGCTTTCTGTTCCCATGTGGTTCACTGGGCCAACTCCTAACTCGCCCACTCTGTTCTCCGAGCCTTCACCCATGTTGGCACATATCTGTAATTGTCTGCGATACACATCAGCATAGTCAGCTGATATTGATTGCCCAGATGTTGACTGCTGATGCCTTTCTGCTATTCTGTTCACAGTAGCGTGTCAGCTCTCCTTTGCTTAGCATGACAAACACAGATAACCATAGTACATGGTGGTCCTCTGACACTATAGTGCTTTTCATTATGCCTCACTGGCTTCTCTCTTTTTTATTTTTTTCTTGGAAAGACAGAGGACCTAGATTTGCTCTTTCCTTCACAGTTGTTTTCACTCTAGTTTTGTGTTGTGCTCACACATGAATCAAATTTCCTAATAAATAAAGCTAATAAAGAATGAGGTTCAGTAGAACCAAGAGGGCCTGTTGGGCAGAGCAGTGACTCAGAAAAGAGGCTTACGACCAATTAACCAGGATGATTTTGAAGAGGGAGAAATTGACAGTTTACATTCTACCAGTAAGTGTGAGATGTATGTGAAAGTCCGAAAATACTAGTTAGATTTATTTTGTTGTTCTGAATTGGGAAATACTAGTTAGATATATGTCAACTTCACACACACACACACACACACACACACACACAATCACATATACAAGATGCAAATTATATCAACCAGAGACAGTCTTGCCTCTAAGTATAGTGAGACCTTAGGCAAGACGAGACCTACATATATGCCTAAATATTTAAAAGCTTTAAACCAAGTAAAATCTGCTCTATTCTCCTACCTTAGCAAACATAATTCATAATGACCTAAAAGTTGGACTTGAATTTAGAATTCTGGGACTCCTCTGAATTCCACGTTGCAACCTGGCAGCAAACAAAGACCTCGTGCCTAGCCTGTGTACTTCTCCTCCCACCTCTGGATCTGACCCACGACATGAAGAGCCTCATCCACAAGTCTGTGAGACCCCAGCCCTTACACCCATGCGTCATCCCTACCCACAGCCAACAGGCTCCCTTGGTCCTCTGCAGGCCTAGTATATGCACATTGGCATAGTACTTCCTCGGATGGACAGATGAGGAAAGAAGCACACTCAGATGCAATAAGTGAGCTAAGAGCCATTTGGGTGGAGAATTTTCGGATCCTGGGTAGCCAGAGAATGATCTAGAAAAGGGACAAAGGCTCAGAGTATGTACTGTCCCTTGGCCCCACAGACTCCTTGCCCCATGAGGAGAGGTAGGCTCTTCTTTCTTCTCAAAAGTGTGGTCCGTGGATTAGCATCATCCACATCACCCGGGAGGTTCAAATTGCATTTTGACAAGATCCCCAGATGAATTCAATGCACAGAGATGTTTAAAAAGTGTTGCTCTAACATAGAGGAAAAACTGAGGATTGCTAGATGGGAGGGAGAGTGGGGATAAGCGGGAAGGTGAGGGGTCAATAGAAAGCAGTCAGTAACCACAAGATGGCCACGGGGATACGAAAGTTAATTTGGCAAATGTAATTAATAATGTTGTAAAGATTTTGTAGGGTATTCCATGGACACTTGTCTCGTTAGGGAGACCACTTCAGGGAAGATGTAGATGCCTGATCACTGCAATGTACACCTGAAGCTGAAGCTGAACAATAATGAATGTCAACTACAAGTTTATATATATACGTATATATATACAGCATTAGGAATAGAGACAGTGGAAATGTAACTGCTCTGTGCGATGTCAGAGGGATAGTGGATAGGGGGAGGGGGGTTCACACAGTGTGAGGGATATAACTGATAAACATCTAAATATTACTTTGTCTTGTGCACCTGAAACTAATAAAAAAAAGTGCTGCTCTAAAGTTTGGAGCCTGAAAGCAGCCTATCTTTCTTGGATCTAAGGTCAGTACTGGCAAGGTGTAGTTCTCTGTCCTTCTTCTCCCACCCCAAAGATAAAAACGGAAAGCAAACTCAGTGACCTGGGGTTCCCCCTGTTCCCTGATCAGCCCCTGATATTGGTTGGTGGCTAAGGGTAAATCTGATTTCAGCTGTGAGTCAGTCTTTTCAAGTCCATTTTCCTGGCCGTTGAATGGATGTGGAAGAGCCTCTGAGATTGTCACAGAAACACAATTTTGATAGTAAAGAGCATGCCTTGTGATCCCAATGCAAAGTAGGTCAGGAAACTCAAAGATAATCAAAACATTTTAAATTGGGAATCAGCTCCCAGAAATCCCATCACGGTTTGCAAATGCAGGCTTATCTCTTCCCTGTTTAATTCCTTTCCAGAGGTGAAGGTAGAGAGAGGCCTACTTTGTTCCAAAACATCCTTGAGTCATAGCCCCCGGACTGCAGTTACTGAAAACATTACAACATTGATTAGGACTATGATTCTGAGTTAAAGGGTGTCTATTATTGGAGGACCCTGCTGCTAGGCAACATTAAGAGTGCTGGAGGGACTTTAGAAAGACATTAAGAGGCCCTAAGATATGAAAGAGTTCCCCTGACTGTCATGACTCCAATACACAAATCCCTGAATGAGGAAAGGTAGAGAGAGGTGCAAATGAAGACACTGGCTTAGAAGATTCTATATTTTAGATAGGTTTCTATGAACCCATTGAATACTTGATGCTGAGGATTTCAGAAGGATCAAAAGAAATTGAGGTTGGGTCTTAGAAAATTATCTTCTTCTGCAGGGATATCTCTTCTGATCTAGGTAAGGCAGAAAGATTGTTTTTGACATTTCAGTCTTTTTATCTTCATAAGAACTTTATTTATATATGTTCCCCAAAGTATAAGATTTGTCATCTGCATTTTGTAATTCATATCCAAATAGAGACATTTAGAGGACAGGGTTTTTTGTTTCGATATTTAGAGTGGGAAGACATGTTCCAGAAAGTCCCTTTTTAGGAAAATGACTAATTATTTGATTAGAGTCTTCACTAATAGAGGTTGACATAACTCGAAGTAGAGAGTAGGGAATTATCAAGATAACTTACAATTCAGCACAAATGTGCACTAGCATGTCTGCCTTAAAATCTCAATCCACTACATCAGTGGTTCTCAAAGGATGGACCTGGGACCGATGCGTTAACATCACTCAGAAATTTGTCAGAAACACACATTCTCAGACCCCTCCTCATACAGGATTAAAATCTCTGGAGACAGAGCCCAGCAGTCTGTGTTTTAACAAGATGATTCTGATACACACTAAATTCAAGAACCACTTCAGTGAACCCCTGGCTCTCAGTACTGGATGTTCATTAGAATTGCCCGGGGAGTACGTAACAAGTTCCGATGCAGGGCCCACCTTAGAACAATGAAGATGCAATCCGCAAGGATGGAGCCCAAGCTTGTCAGTAGTTTTCAAAGCTCCCCAGGTGGCTCCAACATGCAGCCAATGACTGAGAACCCCGTGATGAATAATATTAGTTTTACAGACCTAGCTCTTCTGTACTTCTATGCAATCTTTCATCCAAGAATCAGCAGGCCATTTATAAATAGGGGCATGTCATCAAAGACCTACACCACCAAGGTATGGTCACAAAGTGAACGTAGGCTTTCCAAGTACTCAGCTCAAAACTCCTGGATTCCAGGCTACGAAGCATCATTTGCACTGCTACAATTATTTCAACCACGGTTAAAAATGAGGAGGGAATTAAATTAGCTTGCAATCTTTTTACGTATTGCTAGAGAACATGTCACCTGTCACTCGGAATGAGATGTGCTTCTCCCTCTCTCAGGATGTGGTATAATGAGGTCTCTCTCTGAGCTCTGAATGCAGAAATGTATTTATGGCACAAAGGGAGATTTATGTATTTTCTAAAAATCCTGGCAGCCAATAATAGCCTTGACTGACTCTCTGGGGCTCCAAATGCAACTAGATTGTATTTGGATATAAATCTGGATGCATTGTAATCTTAGCCCTGTTTCCCTCCATTAAAGTCCAGATGGGGCAAAGGAGTTTAGAGGGGAAAAATAATAAAGTTATTGATGAAATGCATAAAAGTAAAGTACTAAGCTATTGAAGGCCATTTTTGTATAATCTGTGCAAAATTCTCAGAGCTATCATGTGTAAGTACCATCTTGGTGACTATGCTAATGAATTCTGGGATAACAGGGATTCTATGCAATCACAACTTGGTGGGTAACTTTTTTACCCCCTTAGTATCATAGAAAGTTTTAAGGAAAGACTATTTAGTAAAGGATTGTCCCAGGGAAAGGAAGTGATTCCAAAACTGTTTAACATCTGCCATTCTGATATTTCCTTTCCCCTTGATCATTTCATCAAAAGTATTTTGATCATTTCAATAAAGTATTAATAAGAGAATGAAATCTGGGAATGTAACATACTTCATGCCCTAGTCTGTAATAGAATAGATGAGGTCTCATCACCCTAGGGTGAGGCAGGTGGTAAACAGTTTTAGAATCACGCTGGCTCGGAGGTGTGGCATGTATTCCAACAGTAAAATATGATAAACACTCAACAAGAACTTAAAAGGAGTAGACACAAGGCAATCTATGAAAATGTGCTAAATAAGTAGCACAATCACTATAGGGTTTTACAGGAGGGAGGCTCGAGCTGAATCCAAATGGTACCAAAAACTCCCAGTTCCATGAGGCCTAGTTCTGGCTCCAGGCTGAGGCATTCTCGGAAATAATCTGTTTTGAAAACTAAGCTTTCTTCCACACTGTTGAATCCTGACAAATTCTATTCACTATTCATCTGTTAGAACCAACTGTAGATTCATGAGCACACACAGGAGGACACCAGCAGAGGCCCAAATCTGTGGACGCTGGGTGACAGAAACCCAAGGGCCATTGTAAGTGCCTTGGCAATGAGTAGCCAGTCGCCACTGCCACAAATTCCTATCCTCGTGGATGGTGACCTATATTAGTTTTGACCACTACCATTTGGGAACTTGATAAAAAAGAAAAGAAAGAGAGAGAGAAAGGTATCTGTCCTATAGAGCAGAAGCAGGAGTATCACAAATGCCCTAAAGACATTTTATTCCAACTAAACTGCATGCATTTATTTTTCACCATGGGGGTCAGAATCGCAAAGCTAACAGGCTCCAGAGGGATACTGCATGCTAATTCCACTCATAGTAAAGGTCCTTTAAAAGGCCACTTATGCCTGAAGCACTGATGAGTTTTCGAGTTGCCAGGCTCAAGGTATGCTGTGCCGCTCCCATTGGAACCCATTAGACAGCCTATAGATAGATGGGCTCTGCACAACCACACATGCATACACATTATTCAAAAGTTTTTAAAAATTACTAAGCAATTACACAAGGTTCTCCTGCTCTCACAAGAAGGCTAATGGCAGCCCATTTGCAATCCAGTACAGTAGATTAGTGTGGCACAAAGAGGGCTAAGCTGTTCAGCATCTGGCTCAAAGCTCCCATCGAAATTCAATTCAATTGCAATTCATAGAAAATGATGGGGAAGGGTTGTGTTTTATGTCACACACTGGGTACCACACCTACCCATTAGGATGCAGGTCATACTAAATCTCCAACCTACATACACCAGAAGTTGCAGAGATGCTCTCGCAACCAGCTTATAGAGTACACAGACTCCTACACTCCACCTTCACACGCTCATAAGGAAGTACAAACATTTATGGTTGAAAGCAAGCCTAGTTTGCCCTCCTCTTATTTTACAGGTAGGGGAGAGACTGAGACTTCCAAATTTATACATGAGCACATATACATACACATGTGTGCACACGTATGTGTACACACACACACACACATATGAGGGTGACCAGCTGCCTCAGTTTGCCCAGGACTGTCTGGTTTTGGCACTCAAAGCCCCATGTCCTAAGAAACATCTCAAACCTGGGCAAACCAAGACGCCTGGTCACCCCAACACGCACCTCTCTAAAAAACCTTCCTCAATCTAGAAAAACTAAAATAGCTGAGAACTGTTAGAGACTCTTCCAAAAAAGTGCCATGCCAACAATATTCTCCTCATGGGAAACCTCTGCCAGTCACCCAGGTGGGGTTCCTCTTGGAGCCAAAAGATCACAGTGTAGACACTATCTACATTTCTACCTTTTGTCACATAAAGCAGAGCTTCATGGCACTTGTCACAGTTATAATTAATGATCTATACCACAAGTTCTTGTTTAATATATGTCACTTGCAGCTGTAAGCTTCATGAAGGCAAGATATCATCACAGGTTTGTTCACTATTTTGTGCCCAATGCCTGGAACAGTGCCTGACCCAAAATAGGCAGTCTATAAATATTTATTGCATTAGATGAACAAATATATTAAGAAGAAAAATCTGTGGATGTTGTGGTATGGTGTTGGGAGAGCTTAAACTGAGCTATCCAAGCAAAGCATGTCTTCCCACAAACAGGAAACCCAGAGAATATGCAGGTGCTCTTCCAGGCAAACACTGCCCACCCCATCGTGTAACCCCAATCTTATTCTCTGATTACCATGAATAATTACATCGAAGAGTAATAATAACAGCTATAGTGAGAAGGTTGAGTGTTTTCTTCATGTCAATAAATGGTAGAAGTTCCATTCTATCTCAGGACAGAGCCACCATTCTCACAGCAAATGATTATTTGGGGAAGACTTCTTACCCTCCGTTGTGCCTTCAGTCAGTAGAAGGGACTGGATGGACTCATTTCAAAGAAGTTCAATCTATTACTTCCTTGACATAAAAGGCATGGCATGCAAGCCCAGGAGGCTGAGCTCTTCCCAGAGAAGGCATTTGCTATGACCAGTATCCCCAAAGCCTAGAAGAGTGCCTGGCACTGAGTAGGAGGTCAAGAAACATTTGTTGGTGAAGAATGGAAGGGGGATAAAAGAAGACAATGCTTGAAGAAAAAAAAAATGAATGAGTGATGACAGAGATGACATCTTGCTTACTTTGTGTCTCCAGTCCCATCATAGGAGATAGAACTTGGAAAGCATGTAAATCATACAAAGGAAAAATATTAGGGAGATTTCCATTCTAAACTCAACCACAGCTTTCTGAAATTGGAGGGGAAGAACCCAAAGTGATGAATGTTGTATTTCTTCAAGTAAATGAAGGAAAATGACCTGGGCCCATCTGTTCTGCAACTCAGCTGAAGTCTCCCAGTATGCTACCGGTTTCACATGTGACTCAACTGGTTCCCCCATCACCTCTTCAAGAAACCTCAGCATTCAGTGGCAGCCTGTCCACTCGATTTCTCTCCTCGTCTGTTTAATTTCCTCCTGCAAGACCAGCTGCAGCTCAATTTGGACTCTGTAATTCAATAGATTCGCAGATATGTCTTGAGTCAATTTTAATTCTATTTAAAGGACAGTCGATAGAGTCATCTCTGGGGCTTTCTGAGATGAATTTCATATTCCATACCCTAAACAAAGTGGAAGAGAAAAAAGTACTTCTCTTTAAAGATATAACTTAGACTTAGGTTTCTAAAGGGTTCCTTGTCTGTTCCACTTCTTAATTTCAATGAGATTCAGGTTCAGACTGGGGAGATTATTTAGGAAAACTGAATGGCAAAGGAGCATGCATTTATATAGAGAAAGTATTAGACTGACAATTTTCTTTTTGCCGAAATGGAAATGGCAGTCATAAGCTTTCTCAGGGATTTTTCACCCTTCTGCCTCTTCCTGAATTCATGCTGTCCCTCTGCCCAGGATGCCATTCGTTGCCTTTCCATATGTTCTCATCCCCCCAAGCTTCATAATCTAACTTACATGCCACACCCATCATGCAGCTTTCTCTTATCCTCTTCCCTCCCCCTCACGTTTCTCCCATCCTGGAAAAAACCTTCCATGAGCATTGCCTCTCTCGGGCGCTTATATTTTATCTCATATTCTTGCTATTAAATGTGTTTGCTTTATTATCCTAGTTCATCTGCAAGCTACTTGAGGGCACAATTGATATATCTGATTTATTTTGGTATCCTCATGTATTAGTTGGCTTGGGTGGCGTGGGTATTAGTTTGCTATTCTGATGGTGCATAACATATATGTCCAAAGTTTCACTGACTTAAAACAACAACTGTTTCTCCTCACTTGAGTCTGACCATCTGCCGGGACATCTCCTCTGGAGACTAAGTTCAAGTTTGCTCCACTCATCTGGCAATCTGAGACCCAGGCTGAAGAAGCAGCAGCTCCCTGCGGTACCTTTTTCCTTTGGTGAAAAGCAGGGGAGCAAGAGGTCCGGCTAAGCCACGCATGTACATCTCCAGCCTCTGTCATGCCACATCCAATTCCACACCATTGGTCTACGCATGTCACAGGGCCAAAGCAAAAGTCACAACGAAGCGATGTATACCCTGCACTGCAAATTCGTATGCTTGCATGATTCCATCTCATTTACCCCGTCTTCACAGTCTGCCAGCTTCATGATGCTTAGCTGAGTATCTAGAAAGTCCAGTGGATGTCACGCCTATTCCCAAGAAGTTGAAGCATGCTGCCCACTGCCTGTACTGGGCCCCGCACAATTCTGTCAGTTATTTGAGAGTTCAGTACACGAGCAAGCGAGTAAGGTCAAAAATATGACTTTTGGTGTGCCACGCAGTCTAGCTCTTGGTGACCTCCTAGTCCGGTGTGTATACACAAATGGGTACAGGGGTGGGAGGAGAAAGCAGAGAGCCATTGCTAAATGATAATTGGAAAGTTTGGGGGAAATTAGTTCATTTCAAGACATTGGTAGGAGCGAGGGTATTGCCACTGACCTTTATTACTAGCATTCTGGAGATGAAAATAAGATCTATGCTATTTAAGATTTTCATCCGTTCCTGCTGCTTTTTCCCACCTGACGTGCTAATCGTCTGCTGGCCGTCACATAACTGCCTCTGGGGCAAGCTCACCACACTGTCCAAATACCCAATTGTGGCTTCAGGTTGGTGAATGACAAGCAGGTGTGTCTTTAACAGACAAACGACCGTTATCCCGATTTCTCTAGGGCTACATAAAAGAAGAAGAGGGAAAGGAAACAGATTCCCTAGAGAAGAGCCTATTGCATATATTTGATTTAGCCAAGTTCAAAGTGTTCTCCCGATATTCATTCATGAAGACTATAGAGTAACCAGAATGTAAAGAAGGTTTGCACACACTTCCTCTTCCTCAAAGGATAAAAATGAGGAGCCCAGAAGAAACCAGTCAGTTCTGGAAGTCAACAGGGATTCGATGGTTGGGCAAAGTCTCCCATGCAGAGATGCTAGTTCCCCAAGGCTTTGTGCTTGTCGCCAGACTGCATTCTGGAAAGTGTTATTATTAAAGCACTTATTTTGCTATTGGATTTCATTTCAGTCAGCGCTCAAGTAGGTTTTTAATTGCACATTGAAGTCCATTTGTTTGATCCACAATCCCAGCTTTCTAAATTGTGTTTGCTCCCAAACACTCTAATCCACGCTGCTTGCCACTCAGTAATTAGTCAAGCTGATCCCAGCCCTTAGTGCAAACTAACGAGGTTCTACCAGAATGGGCTTCTGAGGTTTTGATGAGACACAGAACTGGTTCTCTCTCCCCTCCTGATATATGATCAATTTATTTAACTCCAATTGCATTTCAATAGCCCTCTCTTTCCAGAGTCAGCATGTCTGCTGTAACTTATACTTGAGAAAGGGAGTCAGTGACAAGGTGGTGTGACTGGAGATAGGCTGGGTAGAAAAGAAATGTTATCTTGTATGCTACCTCGAATAAGTACAGTGACATTTTGAGCAAAGACAACAATGTCAGTGGTCGCCACGATCCTTCTCAGCCAGGAACAATTCTCTGGAGAGCACAACATTGCTCAAGCTTTTCTGTTAAGTTCTCCCGATGTAATGTTTTTGGAATAATTAATGTTTATCAAAGTGGAGCCTAGCTCAAGAGGATATTTAAACAGTATACCGTGTTCTCTTGTCAGATGGTTTCTTTTTTCTTTCTTTCTTTTTTCTTTTTACTGCATTGAAAGCCCAAGTGAACATTTATTTCCCTGTTATGCGCAGAAATGAACTTAGAAGGCACTAATAATAGCATCATTTTGAAACATAAAGTTGAGAGAACATATTCTCCCGTGTCACCACTATGGCGTATTTGTCTTCTGCTTAATTTGCCCTCGCTGTGTATTATTAGGAGTTAACACTGTAGTTTTGTTTAATAACTGGCTTCACCGCCCATGGCTGACTCCAAACTGATCACTCAGGCCTGGTGATGAAAGTCCTAATTCATCCTTGTTAGAGCAATTAGAGGGAAATTGGATAACCGTGCCACTTCTTGCAAAGGTCTACGTGCAGCTATAGCCTATCCCCCAAGAGGTTAAGCAACCGCTCACTTTGGCTGCAAGTGAAATAGATACTTTCCCTGTAAGTGAGATAGGACCAAATTAATTTAGACTTCAAGACGTTTTAAAGTGGGAGCTGGAGCTCTGCTTCTGTTCTCCTCCTTGCTCCATATCCCTGTCTCTGCACACATCCAGGTTCAATGTTCTCTGCCATTAGAAATCAATTATGATTCTCTGCCACTGTGCATATGTTGTTGTGGCATGAGCTACACCTCAGCAGACTGACTTCAGTTGCCTTTTCTTCTTGCCCTTGACATTCGTGTAGTAATTCAAAAGTGGAAAACTTCTCAGAGCATTATGACACATCCTGTCACAGACTGATTACATTTGCCTGATGGGAATGTGGCCATACATGGCTTCGCTTCTGACTGGGAATAAGGGGTTTCTTCTGTAGATGCATTTTAAACCGGATTGGTAAGTTTCAGGGATGGGGGAGAGGGTTATGATGGGCTGCGGAGAATAGGGATGGGAAGAGAAATGCAAAAATTACATGACCTGTGAGGAGAGATGTCTGTTGTGTCATGGCAGAATTGGTTTGTACCCAGAGAACAAAGAAGAACAGAAGCAAGTACCATCAAAGCAGCACACAATTTCTAATCTGTAGGCCAACGTTTCTGCTAATTTTACTGTGAGCCTTGGGTATGTTATTTAACTTCTTGGGTCTCTTATCTGTTTCTTACCTGTTAAGTGCGGTCCTTGTGACCTGAAATATTCCTGCTGATTCTGTAACCGTTAGAAGTGCTTTTTGCTACACGTAAAAGAACAAATGGGTTTTTTTGTTACATCACGAGAAATCTAGAGATAAACGGCTGTTGACATTGCTTCAGCAGTTTGTAGTTACCAAGATCAGCATCTCTGCAATTTGTTTTGGCTTTTTCTCATCTTACCACCTGATGGTCACCCAGATGGCTTCTGTCTTTCAGATGTGATATTCATGTTCCATACAAGAACAAGGGGACAAGCAAGGAATCTCCTCTTCCTGAGGCTTTGTCTTTTTTAGGAAAGAGATGCTCTCCCAGCAGATTTCCACTTACATCTGGTTGCCCCAGAACCTGCACTTGGCCATCTGTGGGTACAAGAGAAGCTGAGAAGTCAAGTGTTCCATTTCCTAGCCTCTGTAGAAAAGGAGGCAAAGCAGAAGGCTGTTGAGATGGCACTGAGTCAACCTGCAATATCTGCCAGAGACCTTAAAAGCTTGAAGAATGGTATCTGCCCCCCTCAGCTGGCCTATCACTTTACCTGTGTCAAACACACAGAATAAGGGAGGGGATAGGCACTATTATTGCTCGGCAATATTCCCAGTTCTTCTCCCCTTCCAGCCACACTGAGGGACATACTTCTCCACCACATGAGGACAGATGCAGCCAGGTAACTTGCTCTAGCCAATGACATGCATGCAGAAGTGATGTGTGTTCATTCCAGATATAATCATTTATGAGCCAGTGTACAGTTCTTAATGCCTTCTCATCTCCCTATCCCTAAATCTAGAGATGTTTCAGAAGGTTGAAGTGCCATCAGCCTGGGTCTAGAGGTGAGGATAAAATGGAGCAGAGCCCACTGATGGCACACAAGGGACTTGCAGCATGAGTGTGTTTGGGGAATTGTTAGGTATAACGGAACTGAACCAGGTGGCCAGAGAAGATGTGCTTATTGTTGAAAACTCAGAGGGGATATGCTATTGTTAGGCCCAGTCTAGAGTCCAGCATCTCCAGTTTTTCCCTGATGTTGGTAATTTTCTTTGGTCCTTTCTTCACTTCACCCATGCAGTCTTAAAAGTTCCCCAAATGACCAAGTGTACAGTGGCCATGGAGATGTGATGACTGAAAATCTGCTAAGATGAGTGCCTTTTAGAGCTCCGCAGCTTTGTGTTGTAATGGAGAACCACATGGAGGGTTCCTTTCAAGATCTTGTTAGGTTTCTCTCTGGCTGCTCAAAGCAGGAGTTAATGGGGATCTTTTCCAGGCTACAGCACTTGAAATCATTTTTGTGCTGCAGCAAATGCAATAATAATAATGGCAATGGTTTTATAACAAAGTTCCGTGGGATCCGTCATCATCATCATTATCACCACCACCATCATTACTGTTATTCTTGCCTCTAATAACATTTAACATTTAAAGAACACTACTGTTGGGCTGGGGACCGGAAACACATAATTTCTTCCCACTGAACATACATCTTAAAAAAGCCCCTGGGATAAGAAAGTCATAGAAACCCCAGGAAAGATGGATAATCCTCACCTATAAAAGGCAAAGAGAGGCGGGGTGGGGGATGGAGAAAGGATGGATTAGGCACATGTAGGAAACGTGTGCCTCACTCATTTACAGATTTCCCTCTATGACCTAAACAAGACTCTTGTCTTTTTAGGGTTCCACTTTCTCCAATTTACTGTTGAATATAAAGAACATATGTACTCAAATCCTGTCTGTATGTTAATTAAACCCAAAGAGACAAACACTGATCTTAGAAAAATCGACATAATAGTCAACTTGCCAACGCCGAATCTGTGGGTGCTGTGAATGACTTCACAGGTACCATTTCTCTAGATCAGAGGGGGATCTGAGGCAGTGAGGCTGCCTTTCTTGCCTTGTAGAAGCTATTTGTTTCTTTGAAAGGAGACAACTGAACAAGCAAATCGGAAGTGCTAAATAACATTAGGCGATTTATTTACAAGTATGAGCAGTCTTGTGTCATTTGCATATGCAGAGAGATGTTGGATAAGACAAAAGCAGCGGGGCTGGCCACAGCAGCTTACCAGTCTGGAGCTCCTCATTTCCTGATACAAACTCTCACATGCCACTCAGACACACTGACACTTCATGCCCTTCCCTGCACAGCATGGTAACAGTCTGAGCTTTGCCTGGGCACATGTCTTACCCTGGGGCGACTCAGAGGCCTTCTGAGCATTCCAAGGACCAGTGGACCTTCTCCCAGTTCTCAGTCCCAGGGCCTGTTCCATGTGTAAATAGAACTTAGCGTGGTTAAGTCCCTTAACGACTTACAAATATCATTTGATGGTCAGTGTCCCTTTGAAATGAAATATGGGGATAACGACTTCTTGCTGGGTTGCTGCTCTTTCATAATCTTTTCTTTTTCACCAGTTTTTCCATTCATATCCTTTTTTTGTTTGAAGCTACCACACTGCACACCGTTGTCATGTCTCCTTAGCCTCCTTCAACCTGTGACCAGTTCTGCCTTTCCTTGTCTTTACAACCTTAAAGAGTACAGGTTGGATATTTTATAGAATGTCCCTCAATTTGGATTTATCTGATGTTCTTCTCGTGACTAGACTGGAATTATGGGTTTTGAGGATGAATATCCCACAAGAGGTGATGTGCCCTCTTGTCATGCTTGAGGGGATACATGGTACCAAGGTGACCTGTCACTGGTGAGGTGAACCTTGGTCACATGGTTTAGATGGGGTCATCCAGTCTCTCTACCATGAACTTACAATTATTCTGTTTCCATGCTCTATTCTCTGCAGGTCTGGCCCACACTCAAGGAGAAGGAAATTACTTATTCCCTCCTGGAGAGGGTATTCATACATTATTTGGAATTCTTTTATAAGAAAGAGCTGTCTCTTCACCACTATTTATTTATTTGTATTCGTATGGACGTATGTATATTTGTTTTAGATTTTGGGTTATAATTCAATACTCTGTTATTTATTTTCTTGCTCAAAGTGTTCCAAATCTTGGTTCTAAGTGTGCTCCTTGCTGATGGGGTATCACTCCTTCCAGGTCACCTCAGTGAACAGAGCTAGGAAATATATGTATGTATACTAACCCACGCGTGTTAGTATCTATCTATCTGCATACAATCAAGTGCCACAGAACAATGTCAAGGTCAGCGACTCACCGCATATATGAAGATGGCCCCTACGATTATAATGGAGCTGAAAAACTCCTATTGCCAAGGGACATTGTAGCCATCATAACATCATAGGCTTCACAGGACTCACGTGTTTGTGGCAATGCTGACGTAAACAAACCTACTGTGCTGCCTGTTGGATAAGTGTAACCCACATCATTATGTACAGTACGTAATACTTGATAATGATAATGAACACTCTGTTACTGGTCTATGTATTTACTATTTACTCTTTATTGTCATTTTAGAATGTACTCTTCCTACTTATGAAAACATGTTTGCTGTAAAATAGTATGCTACGTTACATTGCCAGCAGCCTCATATATCTTGCATTTACCTCGTCTCTGGATTGCATCATATTCTCTTGTGTTTGATTTAATCTCCTGTTGTGTTGTACAGTACCATGCTGTACAGGCTTGTAGCCTAGGAGCAGTGGGCTGTACCATATAGTTGAGGTGTGTGGTAACTACACAGTCTAGGTTTGTGTAAGTGCCCTGTAGGACGTTCACACAAAATAGCCTAACGATGCATTTCTCAGAAGGTATCCCCATTATTAAGCAACTGTATATGTGTGTATACGTGTATGTGTATACAGATCTGTGTATATATAGGAACATGAGTTCACACTGATGTCTCTGGCATGCATCCAGACCACAGTGTTCGGTATAGCCTTCCCCTCTGCTCCTTACTTATTGGAAACTTCTTTCCTTGCTTGTTCTCTCCCATTATCCAAAATCCATTTACTTATTTGTTCAACTCTTAATGTCATTTTAAGTCTTCCTAATCCTTCAGTCTCAATTGTGTTTCTGTGTATAATCTCTTAGCACATCGTCCACATTTCATTCATAATATTTGGCACAGAGTGATTATTTGTCTGACATCTGCCTCCCCTGCCACATTGAGTTACCCTGATGGCAGGACCACGTGACTTGCTTTCTGCTGTGCACTGTGCAGGGATTTACTGAGTAAATGAAAGAGAAGGAAGAAGACTAACTAAAACGATAGCTGCTGTTACACTGGTCCTTCCACCCAGTCCTCATTTTTACCATTGTCCCATCAGATGAATGAAAGTTTTCCCTGACTACTCTCCAATGCTCAGTTGTACTATCATCTTTGTAGCAACTACCATTATCTTCCACTACCTTGATTGTTTTCTGTCACCTCCAACTAGGCAGTAAGCTCCACCATGTGGGCGGAAGCCTCACCTGTCTTCTTACCATTGTCTCCTAAAACACTATACTATCCAAAGCAGCTGCTTGATAAAAATTCACTGAATGATGAAGACACTGCATTATTAGCAACACATAAGAATGCTATTAAGATGATTGGTCTTCTTATATCAACACAGACATTAATCAAATGTGTGATTAGTATAGTTATTTTTGAAATGTTTCGGTGACCTTATCATACAGGTGGAAACAAACAAATACAAAACCTAAACAATATAAACAGAAAGAAAAGAAAAATAAATAAAAAGCCCCAAATAACCAATGCTAGGCTTATTTTCAATAAGAAAAAAGAACTTTCACCTGATGTAGATTTTAAAGATTGAGGTTTGAGTGAATTACAGCCTGGTTGGAGTTTTCTGACCTTTGTCTATAATGCTCTTTATATTTATTTGCATAACATTGTCTGTGCAAACTGCTGGTTTATACTCTTTCCCATTTCCCCTCCATCATCCATCTTCCCCTCCCATAAAACTTACAAAAATTATGGGAAAATATAAATCCTTCAAAACACAAACTAACTGGAGATTTGTTGGCCGAAGTAAAACTGGAAAAGATGTACCAAGGATGGAGACTGTTGTCAGGTTTGCAGAATTCCCCTGTGGATAAGTCCAATCCTTGGTCCTTGCCCCATGTCCCTCTTTCTCAGTTTCATGACGTTCCTCTGTAAAAGGCCTTGCTTTTAGCATTGAAGCTTATGAATATGGACATTCTTAAATCGACTTTAATAAACTTTAGAAACGCAGCAGGATAATGTTTACTTTGCCGTTATAGTCGTTCCTCGGTATATGATGGGGATTGCTTCCAGGATCCTGCAGATACCGAAATCATAGGAGGCTAAGCCCCTTACATAAAACTGCATAGTATTTGCATATAACCTATATTTGCATGTAGGCTACAGAAGGACATGCCTACACATCACTTCGTTCAAGTGGATTCAGCATAGTGCTCGGGATGTGGCCAATTCGAGTATTTCTTTTTGGAACTTTCTGGAATTTTAAAAAGTATTTTTAGTCCACAGTTGGTTGAATCCGTAGATGTAAAACCATGGATATGGGGGCCAACTGTATTTGCAGGAATTGTTTCCTACACTAGGGATGTACAACCCCCTTCTTGCATCAAAATCACCTGAGATACTTGTTAAAATACAGATTCCTAAAATATAAATCACCCAAACCTACTGAGCCTGATTCTGCAGAGGTTCAGCCTTAGAATATGGGCTCTAAACCCACTCCCCAGGTGATTCTCATGCCAGCAGCCCAGCTTTGGGCCAGGACCAGTACACAGCATAATAGTGTAAATGAGTTTGCAATGCCACTGTTTAAATACAATCTGTTTCCAAACTCTGGAATTCTGTTTCTTCAAATCCCTAATGAATTAATTTTGACATATTCTTGTTAAATTAAGAAAGTTGAACTTGTTTTTTACCATGACCCACAGGAAGAAATATATTTTACATTGCATTCCAGTGTAAAATACATATGACGTCAGACAATTAAGTTCCCAAACTTGTTGCAACAATGTTGCTAACCTTTTTTGCTATCAGAGGGATTGTTCCTTATGATTTTGTACCAACTGGACAAACAGTTAACCGAGTTTACTGTTTGGAAGTGCTGAAATGGCTGCATGAAAAAGTTAGACGACCTGAACTTTTCACCAACAATTCATGGCTCTTGCATCACAACAATGCACCAGCTCACACGGCACTGTCTGTGAGAGAGTTTTTAGCCAGTAAACAAATAACTGTACTGGAACACCCTCCCCACTCACCTGATCTGGCCCCCAGTGACTTCTTTATTTACCTGAAGAAAAAGGAAATATTGAAAGGAAGACATTTTGATGCCATTCAGGACATCAAGGGTAATATGACAAGAGTTCTGATGGCCATTCCAGAAAAAGAGTTCCAACATTGCTTTGAAGGGTGGACTAGGCACTGGCGTCAGTGCATAACTTCCCAAGGGGAGTGCTTTGAAGGTGACCATAGTGATATTCAGCAATGAGGTGTGTAGAAGGTTTTCTAGGATGAGTTCACAAACTCAATTGTCAGACCTCATACATACTATGTATGGGTATAAACCAATAGAATATTCATCAAATAATATGACAAAGTACAAATGCAGTTAATACTAAAAGTGATGCTGACATGATCAAATTTTAAATATCAAATAAAATACAAAAATAGTCCCAAATAAACAATAGAAGAATATTCTAGTAAAAAAACCTATAAATATTGATTTTGTGACCCACTAATGAGGTGCAGCCTGTGGTTTAAAAAACACTGAACTTGTCACTATGCCTGATAGCCCTGTTTGTTATTTCAGGTATTACAAGTACTTGAAAATAACAAAACTGCATTTTTTTAAAAAATCCAGAATTTAGAAAACGGGCTCAAATTATGAGATGCTAATGGATTTATAAAACTGCTTCAAGCACTTTGGATAAAAAGAAACGTATCAGTTATAATGTTTGACTGTTCAGAGGACTATTAACTTATTAACTCTAAACCTTACTTACAAGTCTCCCATTTCCCACAGCAGTTTCCCTACTACTTACTACATTTCCCTCCTCACACTGAACTCAGTGTCTTCAGGTATTACTTACTCTGTGAGGACCAGAATAGCACTGACTCTGCCCGTGCAATTTAGACATCCGCTACAATATAAATAATAATATTTGTGTTCTCTACTGGTGTTCCTGCATTTCCTCTTTCCTCATTTGTGAGTCATTTCTGTAAAATACGCAGCAATATCCCTTTTGACATCACCGATCTTCTCAAGAGCTCTGCTTAATTCCTAACATTTCTACCCTTCCAACAAACTCGGTTCAAACCAACTGCCCTGGCCACAAATCTTTGCTTCTTACTTCCAATGCAGACACTCTTTTATGCTCTGGTATGTTCCTAGCTGTGGTCATCGGTGCGCTCACCTTTTGTTCTTCTATCTGCCCTTTACGTTGTAAAGTTCATGGGGTCAGGGACAATAATGTCACCTTGCTAAACAATAACATCACAAATGCTGATAATGATGATGATGCTACCTTAAATTATTTCAGTTCTCTCCCAGCACCTTGGGACACCCCAAACTTACAAAAATACTTTATACAGAAAACACTCATTATTTTACACTAGAGGGAGTGGGAAAAGAATGATGGATTCGTTAAAATCTAAATTAATCCACCTAATAAAGAAGTTCACCTTCATTTTTTTGAAATACAATTGATAATGAAAACCAAGTTTAAAAATTGTTGTTGACTGTAGGCCCCTGTTATTATCTTGGAGATGAGGAAACTGAGGTTTACCAAGATTAGATAACTGTGTGCCCAGGATGACAGAGCTCCTTTCCCAGCTGGCACAGTTCAGAGTCCATCACTGAGCCCTGGAATATAACTACCTCCTAAGGTAATGGGTGGGAGAACATTTTGTAAATTCTACAGGTTATCTGCTTTAACATGAATAAATGCTATATACATGGCATTTCACATTTGATCCTAAGCCAATGTGCAAGTCCAGTTTTTATGACTAATAACAGAAACAGCTAACTTTTATCAGATGCTTACTATGAGTTGCTCCATTTGAGCCTATCTACAATGCACTATAATTATGCCTGTTTAGAGAGCTGTGGAGAAGTAACATGCCCAGAGGTACACACCTAATAAATCCTGGGACACAAACTCTAATTTTGGAGTCCTTGCCCTGAATCTCGCTTCCTAAAACTTTACTTATTTTATTAACTTCCTTTGAAACCCCTGCAAAACTAAACTCAATTCCAAACCCTTACCTAAATCATTAAAAAATGTGGAAGGAGAGTGGTCAGAGTTGGTGACCTATTACCAGAACTGCCTTGGGTTATTGGAAATAAAGAAATGATTTGCTAGAAAAGGCTCCATCATTTTAGACTTTGAAACAATTCCCGTGTGAACCTTTATTTTCAGCTCTTATAAACATTACCAGATCAATTCTGTGGAGATGCCACTTGCTTCCACCTTACTTGGACTCGAAGGAGAGCCATTTGGAAACTTTCAGCCAAAGCAGAGGTGCCCTTTTGAGTTACAGGCCTAAGAAAAATTAGTGTGTTTTGGTTTACTTGTTTTGTTTTGTTTTGTTTTTAAAAAGTCAAGACCTTTTTCCCCCAGCTCCCCATAAGTCACAAATAGCTTTCCTTTCAAAGTTCAACCTTAGCAGGTCGTTAATCCTCCATGATGAAAAGTGCATATGATAAGTTTAGAAAGGTTTACCTTTCAAATCATGAAGTTATTAACTTTTACATTCCTGGGTGGCAACTTCTCAATGGTTCTGGAAGTTCCTCAGAGACTGAACATCCGGCAAGCTCCTGCACCCAGGCAGCTAGGCAAACCTGTTTTTCTGTGACTATTTGCCCTTGGCCTTCCACTTTCTCTATTAGGAGAAAAGGTGCACTGGCATGAGAAGTCACCCTGAGGAGCATGACTGGATGGAAAAAAAAGACAAACTTCAGAAAGGCCACTCAGAGCTAACCAGCCTCCAGGGAGGGAGGCAGCCTGGCCTGGGGAATCTTAGCATCAGAGGCGGACTCAAAGGGGAATGCTACTCCTGCAGGTTGAAGACCCTAATTTAGGATGAGAATAGCCTTGGGCATATTATCCTTAAGATTCATTGTCCATTAGTTAACAAGGAGATTTTAAACCAGATTTTTGCAAGGCAGCTTCAGAAAGAGTGTAGAAAAAACAATGGGGAATTTAGGTCAGACGAACTGGTTTTGAATCCCAGCTTCGGTTTAGGCAAGTCAACATTTCTGAGCTGGTGTTTCCTCACCTATAAAATGAGGATAATAATCCCTAATTCTTCGGGATTTTATGAAACAATAGCTGTAATTTTTTGAATGCTTACTATGTGCCAAGCACGGTGCCTTATGTGAGTTTCTTATTTAATCCTCCCAGCAATCTGAGGGGGCACTGTCATGCGAGGTGGCAGGCGGGGTCTCTGGTCCCGCTCCCCACATAAGAACGCAGGATATTGGGAGGCCAAAAAGGAACACCCACGGAGACATAGATAAGGGAGTCATACCACTGTAGTCTCGCTGGCGGTTGGGTTGGAGATACAGGAAGCAGGAGCCACACAATCCGCAACCCACACTCTGCCATTTGTGGGCTCAGCCATCATCTTCTTGCTAGCCCCCATTTTCTGCCAGCGTAGCCATGGCAGTTACATTAGTGGTCAATGGCTCACTGGTTATAGCTGACGGCCAACTAGCCATAGCTGATGGCCATCCAATCACAGTTGATGGCCATTTACTACCCGAGCCAGCACCTTTCCACGTGCAGCTGAGAGCCTGGAAACTGCTCTCTGGGGCTCTGTCTCCACAGGCACACACTGTTATTATCTTGGAGATGAGGAAACTGAGGTTTACAAAGATTAGATAACTGTGTGCCCAGGATGACAGAGCTCCTTTCCCAGCTGGCACAGTTCAGAGCCCATCACTGAGCCCTGGAATATAACTACCTCCTGAGGTAATGGGTGGGAGAACATTTTGTAAATTCCACAGGGCTGCACAAAAATAGTTATTTGTACTATCTTTACCAACATGTGGCATCCTGAGTATAATTCCAGCTTCTCACAGTGACCTCAAAGTAAACCCAGCAGAGAAGAAGGACCACGGTTTTTCTGGCAAGCGATTTTGGGAAATACAGTGGCTGTCAGACTTTAGCATATATCTGAATCACAGAGGTGTTCCTGAAACACAGAAGACTGGGCCCCACACATACACAGTTTCTGCTTCAGTAGGTCTGGGGTGAGGCTTGTGAATTTGTGCTTCTCACCGGTCCTCATATGGAGCTGGTGTTGTCGGGACCCCACGGGGAGCACCACTGGTGTGTGGTTAAAATCAGTCTTGGAACCGGAAGTCAGTTTTACCCCTTGCTAATTTAAGTTTGCTGTCCCAATCTCCTCATCTACAAAATGTAAATAATATTAATATCAACCTTTTAGACTTTCTGTGAAGATAAAAACAGTATAACACATACGAAGTCCTTAGACTCAGACCTGGAACATAGGAAGTCACCTGTGGTGACTATTGTGTGTGTGTGTAGACATCCTATTCTCTGCACACCCGGCTTTGTGTCCTTTCACGGGCTTTACCATCAACTCCTGCAAGAGTTAAATAGACCATCACAATCTTTTGTCTTCTAAAATCTGTAATTTCATTTTTCATTGAAAAAGGGGGTGAAGTAATACTAACATGTCATATCAATCAGGGTCTCAGCAAGAAACAGATGATACACTCCAAATAGGCCACTTTCAGGAGAGTTTACTTACAAAGGGGGCTGTTTATAATGTGTGGGTGCTGGGGAACCACAAGGTATAGAACAGTAACCTGGGGCTTAACAACAGTTAAGCTGATATCTCTCCTAGGTCAGAGGAACAAGGATGGAAGAAGCAGTTATTGGAGCCTGGTGAGAAAAGTTCTTTAGAGATGCTTGCCTTGAAAGCAGGAATCTTTGATTAAGAAACACAACCATCTGAAGGCTTCCCAACAGGAAGAGAGCGGAGGGAACTAGTGCTCTGACCACATTCTCCTCTCTCCCTCTATCACCTGGCAGATCTCCCAACCAAAGACAAAGTTAGACTCTGTTTGGTCCAAACTGCAAACCAAAGGGCCCAGGAACTGGTAATAAATCCAGTAGATGTGTGTTGATATGTATTATATAATTTAGTCCGTATGCTAGCCTTATATTATCCCCATTTTACAGATAAGGTAACAGTCAAACTAATGTAAGTAACTTGTCCAGTGCCAACCTGTTTGGAAGTGCTTGGGTATTCAAACCCAGGCAATCTTATTCCAGAGCCTGTCCACTCAACAATTACAGTAGAGGAAGCCTCGGTAGAGAAATAAAAGAAAACGAGATGTGTCTTCTTAGATGGCATAAAAATAAATACTGTAAATGGTGGATATTGCATAGTGATGGGATCTATAGTCTCAGTGACCTCATCTGTCTTACTAAGTTTAAAAATGAAAATAAAAGGAAGCAATCTCATCTGTACACTACAAACGCAAGTTGGTAAAATATGCATATGGTAATTCATAACGTTGGCTACAATAGGACATTATTATGATGAATGATTTTCTTTTTATTTTCGGTAATATGGCCAGATTGAACTTATATCTTTTTAGCATAAAAGTAATCAAATAAAATTTTTAAAAATAAAGTAAAATGAAAGGTGAACCAGACAATCTCCAAGTTCCCTTGAATGTTTTATGAGCCTACAATCTCGATGTCAATCTCTCTATCTGTCCTCTTTCAATATTAAAGCAATCCTACAAATATAAATAAAGCTCCACAGAATACACGTCAAGCATGTAGGACTCACGCTTTAGGAAAACTTGGGTGGTGAGAATGAAAGGAGAGAATTATAGCAAAATTGCAATGAAGCCCTCCAGAGTGGAAACAATTGTTTTTACCCTGTTCTATCTTCTGTAACATCGTGATGACTTTCAGAAAGGTCATGGAGATTTAGAAGAGGGCTGAGCAGATAGTCTGCTTCTGAGTTATACCAGTGGATGTTGCCACTGGAGCCTCAGTTCTTGAAATGAAATTTTGAGTGCCCATGATGGGCATCTTGCTTGGTTCATGGGCATCAATGGAATTGGCTTAGAGGGAACACCCTGAGAGGTCAAAGCATACGCATACCACCGTGTTGACCCCAAAATAAGACCTAGCTGGACAATCAGCTCTAATGCGTCTTTTGAAGCAAAAATTAATGTAAGATGTAGTATTATATTATATTATATTATATTATGTTATGTTATGTTATGTTACGTTACGTTACGTTACGTTACATTATATTATATTATAAGACTTGGTCTTATATTATATTAAAATAAGACCAGGTCTTACGTTAATTTTTTCTCCGAAAGACACATTAGAGCTGATGTTCTAGCTAGGTCTTACTTTCGGGGAAACACAATACCTCAGAGATGTCTCCAATTAGACCACAGAACTCCTACAGGCTTAGACCACCTTCCACAGGTGTCTACCTATAGGTAGGTCTTGGAAAGCCAACCCAGTGCCTCTTCCCTGAAACAGCAAGTTGCTCTATAAACTCTCTATATAAGGTTAGGTTTGTGCATTTCTGATTGTTTCATAATCCCAAATATGAGAGGCTAACACAGACTATCAATTTTTCATATAACAATTAGGACATCTTTTTCTTTATGTTCTCACTTTTCCACCACCCGTGTCTAAAATGGTTTGACTCTAGTCTTAGCAGAGATATTATCTAATATGGCAAATGACCCAATTTTTACTTTCTTTGAGGACACTAAGTCAATGATTACTCATTGCCCTTTTGCTTTGTAGTTCTTCTCCGATCATGTTCACATAAGAACAGTAAATCTACTCTCAACAAGCAAAGGAAATACTTTCTACTTTTTAAAACTCTGCAGAATTCCCAATGTAGGGCTCTGTATTTGCAGCAGTCAAAGGTAAACAGATAGGAAAGCCAATAAATCTTAAACTTCAGTGCCTCTCACTTGTAAGAATCCATTCCTCGCCTTTTAACTGACTTTCCATTTGTAATTTTACATTCTTCTTTTTTAAAAAGACTCTTCCAAATTGCATATATTTCAGACATCACAAAACTTGATCTACTTTGTGCATAAATGTAAGGATTTCAGAATATTCAGAGGTCTATAATTCAGCTCTGTTTACATAGCAAAAGCCCAGGATATGTGTTCCTCCACTCATCTCCACTACCTCACAACTAGTCAATAACTACAAGAGGAGGAACTTGGTGCCTGAAAAGTTTGGAGCTGAAGGGTACCCACACCTACAGCCTATACGTCAGGAGTCGGGTGGAAAACCATTTCAGGCTGAGCAATAGTAACAGAAAAGAATGAGGACAGAGCAGGGATGTCCACCAGGCTCCCACTGCAACACAGGAAATGAGTCCAACATGTGGCTAAGAACATGGCTTCGGATATCAGATGACTTTACTCCTTATTAAGCCCATAACTCTGTTTCATTAGTGAAACACTGCACGCCTCAGTTTCCTCATTTATAAAATAAGAGTCGTAATGCCTGTATCTTGGGATTTTTAAGAAGACAAATGGGATAATATATGTAAAGTAACCAGTGTAGTATCTGGCACATCACAATTGCTCTGTAAACAATAATTATTGCTCTTACCACTAAAGTAGGGAAAAATAATAATAATAAAGATCGTCTGAGTGAAATGTGATGTACAATGTGATGCTTTACTTAACATATCATATTATTCCTTTGTCTCAATCCTTCTCAGGTCTTTTATTATCACATCATTATATTTTTATAATTGTGTAACTATCTCATAAATGGAATAATATACCACAGAATTAAGAAAACAAATGAAAATGACTTGCCCAAGTTGACACAACAAATGAATTATAAAACCAGAATTATGAATTATATTCTTAGGGAGCCCAAATAGTTCATGGTGTCAATAAAATTTATTTCAACTTTTGTTGAGCACTTACTACATACAGCTACTTTGCTTGTTACTATGAAGGAGTCAAAGACAAAAGAGATTCCCCACTTTCAAAGAACTTACAGTGCACCAGAGAAGATTCCTCAAAATGAATTCTTCCCATGGAATAGATGTCCATGAAAGAATGTTTTATGGATAAATAAATTTTAGAAGCTTCAGGTTAAACAAAAGTAAGCAGGTTTCTGGTCTATATAACTCCTCAGAACTTTTATAATGCTGATTCACTTTACAAAGCTATAAGAGGAGAAAACATACTTTGCAGCACTTTCCAAAGTAATTTAACAATAGAACTCTTTACTCATGTAGAATCCCATGAGTCTAACAGTCCAGGACGACATTTGGGGAGATACTGGATTAGGGAACAACAACAAACACAAAAGTGACTCTAACACAGATTGAGTGAAGTTCAGCACATTATAAAATTGGACAGAGAGAGCAAGTGTTCTAGTTAGTGAGATGTGGGAAAAGCTTCAAGGGGAGGTATGGTTAAAGATGAAACATAAGGATGGATGGAAAATGTATGATGGATACACAGGCAAAGCATTCCAGGTGGAAAGACTAGGACAAGTCAGGAAAAGAACAAGGCCAGAAGTGTAGAATAATGGATTGACACCACTGAAGTAGCTAGTAAAATGTCTGTAGACAATATAAGGGAAATAAAGTCAGAGAGTATGGGTGGAACACAAAAAATTCACAGCAAAGAGTCATTAGAGGTAATTGGGCAGGGAATGCTATGCACTCCAAGAAGAAAGGCTGACAAAATGTGAAGACTGGACTGGAGTGGGGAAAGTTGAGAGGTGGGGAGACCAGGCAAAGGGTATCACATTAATCTCAGCAAGAAGTAATATGTCCTGAACTAAGAAAACAATGATTAAAAAGTTGTGACTAAAACACTTAAGAGATTAAAATCTAGGTGATTTGACAGTTTCTTTATATTTCATTATATTTCATTATATTGAGTGACATCTTTTTATAGTTATAAGTGGTCAATTTGTGTATATTGAGTTTATGAGAATGAACCCAGACTATGTTCTTCTTAGCACAGTGTGAACTAGAGAATATGATCAAGTTGCTAATGGACAGATATGTAAATTCTCACAACAGAAGAGTTCACCGGCAGAAACCAGTGACATAGAGTGTGACCAGATAATGACAGACCTTTTTGATCCCCTAAAAGATGATTACTGGGTGAAACTGACTAGGAAGTAGAGCTGAAATCCAAAGTGTATTTCTCTTCCATGACACTTATGGCTGCCAGTGTCTGTGAGGGTCCCCAAAATACTACTCCCTTAGAAATCAAGGTTCTACAAACCAGAAACTATATTTAAAATTGCTCCCCACATACTACACAAACAGGGCCTTAGAGAAATTAAAGTTGTGGGCCTCTGCTCTCTTACAGACTACTTGGTTACCAGATAGCATGTGGTGCAGTGAGTCTAATTGCTCAGGGGGCAACAGGCTTCCCAGGCCTCCTGTCCTGGATCCAAGGCACAGAGACTGCTCCCCACCACTGTCTCTGGTGAGCACTCATGCACAAAAAGGCCCAGCACTTCAGCTGTCACAAGGATACCTTGCTGCCCCATACTGTGGAAGACAGACAATTTCCTTTCTTAATTATTGAAGATTAAGATTTGCAAGCCGAAAAATAAAAGCAGCTCCCCCAAGCAATTATGGCCAATGAAATCCCAAGCTTTGGGAAGGATGATGACTACATCCTCCCCTCTCCATGTGAGCAAATTGTTCTCCCCTGAGTTCATTTGGCCAAATGTGGACTTGAACTTATTTCAGCACCCATGCCATGGTCAGTTTTCTCTTCCAGGTAGCCAGAGCAAGGAGGTTAGACACTTCTAGTCTCAGGGAACTTGTGTTTTTTACTTACTCATTCAGTCAAGAAACCTATTGTTTCAAGCCCTACAGCTAAGAATAAACAGAAGAAGCCACATCGAGACTGGTAGGAGAGACAGAGACTGTGGAAAAAGCTCGTTCCATAACCTTGTGTGACCATTAAAAATCGGGAGGGATATCTCAGCTATGGAGGTCCCCTCCAGAGGAGCAAGGGGTTGCAGCACCACACCAGGCTCCCCAGTCCAGGGTCCCAGTGCCAGGGAAAGAAGTTCCCATCACTTCTGGCTGTGAAAACCAGCGGACATTGTGGCTGAGTGAGACAGAGGGCAACTGGAGTTCCAGGTGCTTCTCTTAAAGGGCAGGCTCATGGACTTACTGTCGGACTCACTCCCTTTGATTTCTGGTGCTGGGGTGGTGACTTGAGGGGGGACAAGGATGGGCAGGTAGGAACTGAGACGTCTGGCTTCAGAGTGAGAGCTGGAGGGACAACTTTCTCCCAGACAGAGAAGGTAGCAGAATCCATTGTTTCTTTGATGAGCCCTCCCCATTACCAGCGTGCAGACGTAGGTGCTCACTATATCTCAGTTTCCATCAATCTGGCTAACACTGTTCATTGGCCCTGATTTCCTGAAACACCACCCCACCCAACTTCCAGGCCCACCAAGCTGCTTCCAGTGGCTTTTTCATGTAAACAGCTTCTCTTGGCTTATGCTACAGACTATCTTAACATCTCTCAAAGATTCAGAAAGCCCAAACAAGCAGCATCTGGCTTTGGCATGTGCAATACCTCTGGCTGAGTAGTCATAAGCTGAGCACTACTGACATCCGACATCAGTTTGTGGGTTGGCCTCTTGAGGCACCCCCAAGCTTAGAGCAAATAGTGGCCATCTGTGGATTGCTTTGTGGCCCACGCCAGTGGCCCTGGGCAGGGCACTCGCCGCAGCTGCACTTGGCCTGCAGTGGGTCCCCTCTCAGGGGGCTTCTGGGCTGGCATGCCTGGTGGCCAGCTTCAGACACAGCCCAAGCTTCACCCAAAAGATACATCCAAAAGTCACTCTAAGCAAGCACCAGAGCCCTGCTAGAGTGAATCCTGCTTTATAGGCTCAGCCCCTCCTCCATAGCTCCTCAATTGTAGCCATGACCAGTGCTCACAACCAATCAGTCCAAGGATCAATCCCTCCCATTGACATGAAAACATAACAAAGGATCAACTACAACAAGAGGGCACACACAACCCACACAAGGAACACATCTGGAGTGGCCAGTTCAGGTGACCAGGAAGACTGTGTCACTGGGCCCCACAGCTCATCTACTACATAAGGCCACTCTATTAACACTGGGAGGCATAGCAGCCCTATCTAATACAGAAAAACAAACACAGGGAGGCAGCTAAAAGGGGGAGACAAAGAAACTTGTCTGAAATGAAAGAACACAACAAAGCTCCAGAAAAGGAACTAAACAAAATGGAGATAAGCAATCTACAGATGCAGAGTTCAAAACACTGGTTATGAGGATGCTCAATGATCTCAGGGAGAACTTCAACAAAGAAATAGAAAACATAAAAATGGAAATAGAAAACATAATAAAAGAACAAGTCAGAAATAAAGGCTACAATAATGGAAATGAAGAATATGTTAGAGGGAATCAGCAGTAGATTAGACGAAGCAAAGGGTTGAGTCAGTGATTTAGAAGATAAGGTAGCAGAAAACACCCCAAACATCAAAAACTAAAAAGAATCCAAAACAGTGAGGCTAGTTTAAGGGGTTTCTGGGACAACATCAAGTACAACAACATTCACATCATAGGGGTACCAGAAGGAGAAGAGAAAGAATAAGGAATTGAAAACCTATTTGAAGAAATAATGACTGAAAACTTTTCTAAGCAGGTGAAGGAAATAGATATTGAAGCCCAGAAAGTGCAGGGTCCCAAAAAAAGATGAACTAAAACAGGCCCACACCAAAACACATTATAATTAAAATGGCAAAGGTTGAAAAGAGAATCCTAAAAGCAGCAAGAGAAAGGCAACTAGTAATTTATAAGGAGCTCCCATAAGACTATCCCCTGATTTCTCAACAGAAACTTTGAAGGCCAAAAGGGGATTGGCAGGAAATATTCAAAGTGATGAAAAGTTAGGACCTACAACCAAGGAGTTAGGACCTACAACCAAGGTTACTGTACCCAGCAATGTTATCATTTAGAATCGAAGGACAGATACAGAGCTTCCAGGTAAGAAAAAGCTAAAGGAGTTCATCACCAACAAATCAGAATTACAAGGAATCTTAGAGGGACTTCTTTAAGAACAACAACAACAAAGATCAAAAATATGAATAATGAAATGGCAATAACTACATACCTACGTAGTTATTATGTGTTATATATGTAGCTAACTACATATCTATAATTGCTTTCAATGTAAATGAATAAATCTTCCAATCAAAAGACAGAGTGGCTGAATGGATAAGAAAATGAAACCCATATATATGCTGCCTACAAGAGACTCACTTCAGATCCAAAGACACTCACAGACTAAAAGTAAAGGGATGGAAAAAAGGTATTTCATGGAAAAAGAAAAAGCTGGGGTAGCAATACTTATGGGAGACAAAATGCACTTTAAAACAAAGGTTGTAACAAGGGACAAAGACAAAGAAGGACCCAGTAATCCCACTGGGTATTTATCCAAACAAACCCAAATGCTACTTTGAGGGGATGTGTGCCTCCATATGTTCATTACATCATTGTTTACAGTGGCCAAGATGTGGAGGCAGCCTGGGTGTCTGTCAATGATGAATGGACAAAGAGGAGGTGGTACATATATACAATGGAATATTGCTGAGCCAGGGAAGGGAATGGGTTCTTGCCATCTTCAGCATGGATGGACCTAGAGGGTATTGTGCTGGGTGGAGTATGTCAGTCAGAGAAAAGCAAATACAATGTGATTTCACTTCTATGTGGAATCTAAAACACAAAATAAAGAAACAAAACAGAAACAAACTCAGATACAGAGAACATTTTGATGGTTGCCAGATGGGAGGGGCTATAGGGGTAAGTGAGAAAAGGGAAGGATTAAGAAGTACAAATTGGTTGTTACAAAGTAGTCATGGGAGTGTAAGGTATAGCATAAGGAATGTAGTCAATAATATTATAGTAGCTATGTATGGTGTCAGGGTACTAGATTTATCTGGGTGATAGATGGAAGGGGTTTGGGGGCAGAGTGAAGAAGGTGAAGGCATTAAGAAGTACAAATTGGTAGTTGCAAAATAGTCATTGTGATGTAAAGTAAAGCATAGAGAATGTAGTCAATAATAAGTTAATAACTATGTACAGTAGCCAGTATGTACTAGACTAATCAGGAGGATCTTAATTTATATCAATGTCTAACCACTATGCTATATACCTGAAATTAATATAAAATAATATTTAATGTCAACTGTAATTGAAAAGTTAAAAAAGGGGGGAAAGCTGAAGGGGAAGAAGAGGTTCAAATTTCCAGGTGTGAAGAAAATAAGTCATGTAGAGTAATGTACATACAGCATAGGGAATACAGTCAATAATATTGTGATAGCATAATACAGTGTCGGATGGTTGCTGGACTTAATATGGTGGTCACTTCTTTAGGTACATTAATGTTGAATAACTATTGTGTATACCTGAAACTAATATAATATTGTATGTCAGCTATATTTTAATAAAAATCTTTTAAAAAATACTCAGACTCTAGCAAAGAAATAAAAATATAAAATAAAGAAAGAAACCTATTGTTTCAATGTCCCTGTGCAAAGCACTGTGCTAGACACAATGAGAGATAGACACGGAGATGCAAGTGTTAGAGACAGGACATCTACATGAGAGAAATCAGGTAAGTGATTTTTGAGCTGCGCTTGAAAACTTGGAAGGATTTTAATAGTAATGATGATAAAGAGGGCCTTTCCTCGGACAGAAATAGTATAAATAAGAAAATATTAGGGGAATAATTAAAAGTCATGTTTGGGGTCCAATATCGTAAGCCAGGTTGAAGGCATCATATGAGCGATTATATGTGGTTTATGCCTGAATTATGGGAATAAATGAATAGATAGATCTTGGTTTATTTGCATGACTGATACAACAGTAATAACCCTTATTACATTTTGTGGAAAATGTGCATGATCTAAAAGAACTTCAAAGAATTAACTTGTCTGTATAACAATGTGCAAAATCAAGTTAGAATTTAGAACACACCCAAATTCTAATTTTCCTATAAAAGAGAAAGCATCGATTTGTTCCTAATTAGACAAGTCCACTCCACAGCCTGGCTATCCAGCTGGCAGACACAATAACCTTTACATAGACACACTTTCAAAATTTCCAACTTTGTTGGAAGTATATTCACCCCTTTGGATATAATGAGATACAATCTGAATGATAAACATCAGTTGATTAATGTACACAGGAATTCAATTTAATAACTGTTTTAACAAAAAATTATTTGGCTATTGTTAAATCTTAATAAGTGTGTTAAATAATAAATTGGCCTGTAGTAACGGCTGCTATTAGCTCTCCTACTTGTTATTATTTACTAACGTAGCACTTTAGATTTAATATGATATTTATCATTGTTTATTTTCACAGTTATTGCTTAGAAGTAATACTGCATTTTTATTCCTCCAGAGTCTTGGAGCTCTTTTCTAATATTAGCAATGACTTCTCTATTTTTTTCTAAACCTCTGCTGACTTCCATTTAGAAACAGCTGCACCACTGGCCTTGATCAAGTACCTACCTACTCAAATGAAGACTCTGCTTCCAGAATTCTCTCAGCCTCTTGTCTTTCTAGGTCATGGCTTTCACTTGTTTTTCATTTCAATGATGCTTCAGAACTTACTACAACCCATGACTCCTTGGGATGATGAGCATCTGTTGAAGGGACTTCTTGCATGAGAGTCATCCTACATGTGAATTCCTCTTCTGTCCTCTTATCATAATGAAGAGATTAGAGAGTACATTTAGTGAGAAAGGACCTGAGGCATCACAGCACAGGAAAGAGCCCATATTGCACATCACACTAGACCTCATGGTGCTAGATCCCAGCCCCTATTGGACCATCTTTTCCACTTGAACCCTTGGAACAGGTCTTGGCTCCTTTAAGGGCCTCCAGTGAGAACTCAATAACTGTCTCTGTGGAAAGTACAAGTTTGCCCTAGTGTAGCGTGATAAATCATGGATAATAATAGCTCTTTCCAAAATAATCCTTAAGCAGAAGGAAAATCCAACTGAGAAGGTTTGGAGTAAAAACGTGGAACCTGGATCTGTCTTTTATTTAGGTCTATAAATACACTCAGTGTTTCTTTGGTCACTGCTGTCGACATAATGTACTATTATTACTATTCAGCTATTATTCCCGTAAGGCCTATATTTTGGTCTCTTTATTTCCTACCAGGCCTTCTTTCAATGGGCCAACTGTCCACTTTTAGCTCTTCATCTTCTGCTCACCAGATTAGAGTTCTAAATTTCTCCACTTTTAGTACCTAGAGTCAGTACTATACGTTAGGGACATTACTAGAAATAATGTCCTACTGTGAGTGCTACAGATCCAGGTTTCTAAATTGCCCTGATTTCACTCCATGGTGCTGGGAATTATTAGGGATGGGATTCTATTTTCAGGGGTAATCCCTATAATACTTATTATGTCACTTTCACAGTATAAGAACAAATTGAATTTTTTTATGTCTATACACAGGGATCCTCAGAATGACTCAGCACTGTTCTGACTATAACTCATGTGATGGTTCATTTTATGTGTCCACTTTACTAGAGAAAGGAATGCCCAGATAGTTGTTGCACATTATTTCTGGATACATCTGTGAAGGTATTTCTGGAAGAGATCAGCTTTTGAATCAGTAGACTGAGTAAAGAAGATGTGCCCTCACCAACGTGGGAGGGCCTCATCTAATCCATTGAGGGCCTGAATAAAACAAATAAACAAAAAAAGGCAGAGGAAAAATAATTGTCTCTCTCCTCTTGGGCTGAGATGACCATCTTCTTCTGCCTTTAGACATTGGCGCTCCTGGTTCTCAGACCTTTGGACTTGGAACTTGACACCAGTGGCCTCTCGGTTCTTTCAGACTGAATTACACAACCAGCTTTCCTGGTTCTCTAGCTTGCAGAAGGCAGATTGTGGGACTTCTTGGCCTCCATAACGATATATTAGGTTAATGCAAAAGTAATCATGGTTTTTGTGATTATTTTTAACCTTTTAAACCACAATTACTTTTGCACCAACCTAATATATACATGAGGTATGACGATTAAGTTCACGAACTCATCCTAGAAAAAGTACCTCATTGCTGAATATCACTATGGTCACCTTCGAAGTACTCCCCTCAGGAAGCTATGAATTGATGCCAGTGCCTAGTCCACCCTTCAAAGCAATTTTGGAACTCTTTTTCTGGAATGACCATCAAAACTGTTGTCATGTTACCCTGGATGTCCTGAATGCCACCCAAATGTCTTCCTTTCAGTATTTCCTTTACCTTTGGGTAAAGAAAGAAGTCATTGGGGGCCAGATCAGGTGAGTAGGGAGGCTGTTCTAATAGTTATATTTTTACTGGCTAAAAACTCCCTCACAGACAGTGCCGTGTGAGCTGGTGCATTGTCATGATGCAAGAGCCATGAATTGTTGGCAAAAAATTCAGGTCATTTTTGTTTTTTTCATGCAGCATTTTCAGCACTTCCAAATAGTAAACTTGGTTAACTGTTTGTCCAGTTGATACAAATTTATAATGAATAATCCCTCTAATATCAAAAAGTATAGCACATTGTTGCGACTTCACGAGCTTAATTGTCAGACCTTGTGTTATATATACACATATATACACATATATGATATATATATACACATATACATATATATGAATATATATGATATATATACATGTATATATATATATGTGTGTGTATATATATATGATATATATACATCCTATTTGTTCTGTTTCTCTGAAATTTCCTGACTAATTCACTCATCATCTTGGATTGGCTGGGTCTGGGTAGAGGGCAATTTCATTGACAGCGATATGGAAGTTTTACTGGACGTGTGCAAACAGAGAGTTATTCATTAACCACTTCCAACCCAACGATGTTTAATGGGTACCACAGCACTGCCTGGGAGACCACGCACCCCATCCCATGTAGAAGATTTCATGTCCTCTACATTTCAACATACCGGTTCTCCCTCTTCTCTTGGGTAGTGAGCTACTAATAAGTCAGCAAGTCAAGTCCCATCATGAGGCACGTTAAGCATTAAATGTCAGTTTCTAAGACTCCAGGTTATTACTTCACCCACAATTTGTGCTTGGCTTCTTTTTGATTTCTGGGACAAACCCGAATCATAATTCTATTTTAAAACATCATAAGGCAGATTGTTTCATTTTCTTTCTTTAGAGTGTAATTATTCCTAATTCCACAATTACTTTGCAAAGTGACAGTGTGGTGATTAAGAATGCTCCCTTTTAGCAAATTTTTCTTATTACCAAAATCTATAAAAATTTAACTTCCTCTAAAAATTATGACGTTGTTGGGTAGTTTTTATTAGACAATTTTGGGACTTGAAAATTCTTTGTGACTAGTTCCCCCATATTCCAGCACATATATAATTATAATTAATTGCTTCTCTGTACATTTCCTTTTGCTCTGGAAGGAAAGAAATAATTCTGGGAAAAATAAGAATAGTACGAAAAGCAGGGAGGGGCCCTTTTCTATGTTAGTTATATATTTGTTAGTTATATAACACATGTCCTGGAAACTGCCTGTCTGGTGTAGAGTTAGCATTTCAATCATCCCATCCTTTCAAGTCATGGCTCTGAACAGCTGGAATGTGCTAAAAGACATAGGTTAGGATAAAAGGCCACGGACTTGCAATCTCTGTCTCTCTGTCTCTCTCTGTCTCTCTCTGTCTCTCTCTGTCTCTCTCTGTCTCTCTCTGTCTCTCTCTCTCTCTCTCTCTCTCTCTCTCTCTCTCTCTCTCTCTCTCTCACACACACACACACACACACACACACACACGCACACTCAGACTATGAATTGAACTATCCAGAGTCTGTCATAATGCTGGACGATATACACTTTATAAGCATGTGAGTTGTCAAAACTCTACTCTTGACCTCTGAATCCCTAGTCATGTCTGAACCCCAAGTCAGGAAAAACGTAGAAAAACAAGTAGCCTGATTACTCAGGTGCATGTCTCCCAATGGCCCCGTCATTGCCATGCACACTCATGGTTTGGAAAATCAAGCCACGGTCTCTGAAGCCTCGCCCTAATGTGAGCCTGAAAATGAGGATGAGATATCAGGTTCGGAGGCCCAGAAAGCTCATGACCATCACAGGAATAGACTTGCCTAGTCATTAGCTTTCTCCCAACCACAACTGAATCAGCCTCTTTTTTGGGCAGTTGATCCAGGTTAGGGATAAAGTAATATGCTTTGTTTATCCAATTACAGTGGAAGGCTTACAGAAAAAAAAAATACATAGCCTAGCATTTGTTGGAGATCGAGAGATGAATAATTTCTCATACTTGGTTCTCTTAATTACCTGAGGTTCAGTGAAGTTTGGTTAACCTTCCCTTCATTATTTCTGAACCCTGCTTTCTGACTTCGAACAATGGACTTTGAAGCTGAAAGCTGGATGAAGGGCAGAGAGAGCGTATCCTTAGACTATTTCCAGGAAGTGCCAGAGAGAGATTGTGAAACTTCCGTTTTAGCAAGCACCCGGGGCAGAGATAAGAATAGCTCACTGTTCTGTCTGTGTGTGCGTGTGCGTGTGTGTGTCTTAAATGCACTAAGTGCTTTTTAGACATTAGCTCATGCAGTCTCATGGTTCCGGTGAGGTAGGTGGAAAGCTCGAATGCCTAGTTCACGTGCATTGAACATCAACCACAAAAATGGACCTTGTGCAAAACCTCAGAGAAAGTCGCCAGTGCTGAGTGAGTTGTTTCCCTTAGTACACTAAGATCTGACTGACAAATATAGATAAATCCCTACTGTGTGAATCACTCACACTGTTCTGAATGAGAAGATGGACTGGCAAAATGGAAGATGTAGCCTTTCTTCTTGAGGATCTAACATTTTTAGTTCAGGAAATAATGCAGTATGTGTATGTAAAGCAACTAGAGAAGAAAAGAGGGCAACATGTCCCCTGTGAGAGAGCTGACGTGTAGACTATAATTGTTGCTATTTCTTCAGGCCTCAAGCCCAGACTTGGTAGGAGACTGCTATGGTCCTTTTATAATGCTATAAATAAGCCATTTGGGAAAGCATGGGTTCTGGTATAGAACTGCCATCGTGACTTCAACTAGAGTAAGACTCTGGTGGTTTGGTTTTTGAGACTCTGGCACTGCTCTCAAGACTTGATCTCCCTTGGAGTCCTCCAGCCAGAATAGAACAAGGACAAACACATGTCCTGGAAACTGCTGATGGCCCCTCAGCGATGCAGTTGGAGCCCCTAGATGTCCTGGGTGGGCTGATGATGGCCTCCAGTTGGTAGGGCGCATGTCTCCCCGTGAACTTGCATGTCATGATTCTTCCATTAATGGGCCCGTGAGTCAAACCGAGGGGCAAAGGTGGCACGTGACACCACGCCGCCCTGGCCTCCAGCCTTAGGGTTGTGGAGGGGAGACTGGAGGGCCCAGCTGGGCGGGGAGAGGCGTTCCCCCCTGTCTCTCTGTCAAAAATAAAATAATAATAATAATAATAATGTTGAAGATGAAAAGCCCATTATGACTTGAGGGTGAAAATAACATTTACATTCTGAAGTCTATATGAGGCATCGAGACATCTTCCCATAGAAAATGATGAACTTGCACATCGGAAAGTGCAAAGACTATTTAGTCAAAGCCTTCAAGAAGATCAAAACTAATCGTGAGATGTTAAAATAAAATACACAAAAGCAGATAAAAAGAGGTTTGGGCTGCATGACTAGAATCTGAAAAATCATAAAAGACCCTTTTAGTTTATTCCACAATAAGGGGGAATATATATATATTCCCCCTCACTCAGCAATCCAATTTACTCACTACAGTGGGTATAAGATTGGACTGAAATAGGATGGCTAGTCAGACAGCCGGGAGAACAGGAATGCTCCCACCAGGCTCTTGTTCTCCACATGGTTTGTTGTCGACAGTCCTCGTTTTATTTTTATTCATTTTATATATGACTCTCAAAAGAGACAGAGAGAGAGAGAGAGAGATAACAGAGACATTCCAGAAGATGTGAATGAGTAGTGCCACGGAAAGAATAAACAAGGTCTGAGAAGGATGTGGGGGTCCCCATTGCAGGCCCCTGGAGTGGCCCTGGGGCCTTGCAGTGAAGACCAGGCCGAGAGCATCCTCACAGAGGGCCCCACGTGCACAGCAGGATGTGAAGGTAGGAGGAGGAAACAAGGGTGGACCAACACCGTAAAAGCAAGATCCAAGACTTCAGGTAGACCAAGATTTTAATGTAGTGACATGTGCATTTGTTACTATTACTAATATGTCAGCATGACTGAAGGACATCAATACAAATTGAAGCATAGAGAGGACAACGAACAAGGGGACAATATTCGCACCAGTAGCTACCATTGAGCATTTACTACATGCCACACATGAGCCAAGCACTTTCACATGTTATATTGAATGTCTCAACGACCCCTCAAAATAGGCCTTCTTTAACCTCATGTTGCCCAAAGAATCAGAAAGATTAAGTCACTTGATCTAAGTCACAGCTAGAAAACAAAGACCTGAAATCCACCACAGATCTGCAAAATTACAAAGCTCTTTTACTTCGTGAATAATTCCCAACTCTTTTCAAATTGAAGACCTCTTTCTATATCTGAAAAAAAAAAAAAATCTAGCAATTTTACAGAAAAGTAGTTGCCCTTTCATGCATGCAGTCTGCAGGCAATACCTGCTCTGCACTTGTCCCCAGCAATCTCTTGACAGCCCCGGAGGCTATCAGTCCTCATCACAGTGAACTTGCTATCAAAACCATCTGCAGAATAGCAAATACGAGTGATGGGCAAGGCTTTGCATATTCTCACCCCCATAACTCTGTGACCCTTTCTCTCCCCTATGGAAAAGAGAAAGGGTCACAGAGTTACTGGGCTACCTAAGATGTAGCAGCCACCTCCATCCACCTTGGCAGCCCCTCAAACTTCTTCCCCTTTTGTAATATATTTTTCCTCCAGTATGTTCACCAGATGACTGCTTCTCCGCCATGTAACCCCCAGGCAACTTTGATTAAGATAGCCACTATTGTTTAATCAGATTTCACCTATAAGAAAAGCATGGGGTAATTTCCCAGACCCTAACAATCTGCTGGAAATGGCTCCGTGTACAATTTGCTGGAGGTAAAACACATAAAATACACACACACATAAAATACAATGAGATATCAGTGCCTATAAGCAATATACACACACATACACATATATATGATATTGATAGTACTAATTATTATAACGTAAAGAGCGCAGATGTACTAAGAGGATGGGACAAAATACAGGAATGGTAGCCACACGAAGTTATTCAAAGGAGTTTTACTTGTGGAAAAAAATGAGTTATGAGCAGATTTTGAACAGAGGAGAAAGAAGATAAAATGAACACCCCATAATAAGAAGTAATCATTAAACAGTGAATTAGGAAGAATATAGAACATGAGTTTTTATATGGTTATAATTTAGCTGAGGACAAATAAATAATCCACATCAATAAAAGAGAAACTAAAGCAAACAATACAAGGCATCCTATAGATTGCACTGTTAAGATTTGTTCTCTCCAGGACCTCTCTTTTTCCCCACTACCTCCCTGGGAAAGCCTTCTCTGAGGACGAAGGAAAAGATTCCAGGACAAAGGCTGGCCTTCTGTCCTTCCTTGGCTTCCTGGCCTGGCTTCTGAGCCCAGGTCAGTCCCAGGAGAGCCCAGCAGCAGACCTAAGCAGGACATGTGTTTCTGACCCAGCGTTGCTTTGGAAGTTGTACATGTGCCTAGTCCTCCATGGAAGATGATAAAAAGTGAACATAAGAGATGGTATAATGTCTGCATATGCCTCTGTCTCTCTCTTGCTCAAACATGTGGTGAAAACAGGATGTGAAAACAGGTAGTGAGGAGCTTTGTAAAGAGGAGGGTGGACGCTGGCCTGGCTCTGCATTCTGTGAGCAGTGGGTGTGTCGTGTGGGGCGGCCTGCGGGGCCTCTGGTCCCCCTCCCCACATAAGAAAGCAGGATATGGCTAGGCCAAAAAAGGAACACCCACGGAGCCGCCATAGATAGGGGAGTCACACCACTATATTCTCTCTAGCAGCCAGGCAAGACACACGCTGTAGTAGCCACACGATCTGCAGTCCGCCATTCACTTCTCTGCCTGCCAACCAACCAACCAACTGCAGCCCCTCAGTTACATCAGTAGCCAATTGGCTAACCGGTTACAGCTCATGGCCAACCAATCACAGGTGATGGTCATTCACTACCTGAGCCAGCCCCTCCCCACACGAGGCTGAGAGCCTGGAACTGCTCCCTGGGGCTCTGTCCCCACAGGGTGTGTCCCTGTTCCAGGGAGTAAATGGACCTCTGCAACTTTCTCAGAGAGCTATTTTCACTCTCCCAAGAACCACTCAATTTTACGATTAGCAAATATACCTGAGAGCTCATGGGTTGTAAAACTTTCACCAGGACGCCTCCCACTACTTTGGGGAGGTTGGGTTTTATCTTCTCACATCATGTATACATAATCAGAGGCACTTAGAGATTACAGATCCAAATCCTACAGGAAGCCATAGGCACTCTGGTGACTACATGAAAACTCTGGATACCAGTATATTTAGACAGTTGTAATATCCACAGTGCTTCTTGCTACTTTCTTATCTTGGTAGCTAGATCTGGCTTAGGGAGAAGGGTACCCAAGTTCACTGAATACCTCTCTGCATTAAACCCTTCCACATTCACAATCTCGCTTTGTCCTTACAACAAGCCTTCCGGGTAGACAGTATTATTACTTTATCAAGGAGGAAACTACCTGGTCTAAATAAGGGTTTTGATTCAAGGGCAGATCAGTCTGATTCAGACCCCAGACTTTCCACACAGCATGCAAAAAGACTAGAACACTGGCCCCAGGACACAAATCATATGACGCATGGTCGTTGGAAAGTACTTTGGAAAAAGAAAGTGCAGGTTTGATAAGTGAAGCATTGAGCAGTGGCTGAATCATGGTGTGGAAGCAGAGCTGGCTCCTGAGTGGAAGGCATGGTACAGGGGGTTGAAGCTGGCTCCAGCAGTGTCCTGGGAACAGTGCAATGCCGTGTTGGGTCACACTGATGCCCATCTGGCCAAAGACACAGTTCCTTTTGCCTTCAGCAAAATCATGAAGAAGGAAAGTTTGGCCTTGGCCTGCCCTTCTGCCCATCTCACTACCTACCCTCTCTTTCCCTACAGTTCTCCTTCCCTGCCATTCTTTTAAAACTACATTCCCAAGAAAATCGTCATCTACATTCTTTTCATCAATGTTTTATTTTGTTAGCAGTGCATAGCCTTTGTTTATGCTCTTCTCCTAACCTTGGATCTTTGTTTCATCCTTCTCACTATTATCCCTTCTCTTTTCGGTAATAGTCCCTTACTTCTGGTTCTAATTTCCCATTTATTTTTGTCTCCTGAGATAGCAAGGAAAACAAAAGAATGAGAATGGGAGAGATCCTTTGCATCTCCCTGAATGATTCATCATTTGATTTTTTTTTTCATTACATTCTTTGAATGAGCTTCATAAGATCTATGGTAACGAGATACCTCATTTGTGTCAAATGCTCTTTTGATATGTTGGCACTGTCTAAATAAGCATTTCGCAGTTTCTTCATTCCCCTTTCTCTATTTCACAAGTCTGATGGTTGGGTTTCCAGCTAAAGAGAGGAGAAGAAAGGAGAAAAAAGATATTCAGAAAGGCCAGGCATGCAGTGCAAGTTCTTCCCATTCTCTGGGCTATTCAGGCCTTTGTTTTCCCTTGGGAGAGGGGGAAGTGGGCAGTGAAGAAGTTCAGAACAGGTCACTTCAAAACTCAACACTGTGGCATATTGATTATTTTGAGCCAAAGGTACTTGAGAAACAGCAGGCGAGGAAGGGCTCTCTGCCCTCCGCCTTTCTACCTAAAGCAGGTCATAACATTTCCCCTGAGAAAGGTGTCCTACCTTCTCTTCCCCAGGAAGAGAAAAACATTCTCATCACTGGAGGATGGAAGTCGAGTCTGAGATGGATCTGTGCAAATAACTCTGATCTTCCATTAGTTTCCCCCATATATTTCCTAGTCGCTTTCCCATAATTTGCCACCCCTAGAAGCTTAAACCCCTTTTCCTTTGTCTTGACACTTCTCCACAAATTTATCTTTCTTTGTTAAAAAGGTATAAGCTCTCATTCCTAACCACTCTTCCAAGTCTTCATTTTCCCTACAAAGGCTGCTGTGTGCATGTAAAAATATCAAACAAAATGTGATGCTTTTCTTCTGTTAATCTGTCTTTTGTCAGTTTAATCCAGAACACCCAGCCACAGAACTAAGAGGGTAGATTAAAATTCTTTGTTCTCCTTTACAGCAGCAATTCAGTATTTTACACACACACAAATACACATGCACACACACACACTCGCACACACACCTTCTAGACTCTCAGAATGTCAGAGTAGGAAAGATACGAAATCACGTAACTGGCCCATTCATTTTGCAGATGCAGAACCCAGAGAAACAAAGTGACTTGATTAAGGTCCCAGAGCCAGCTCATGTTTAAACCAGGACTAAAATGCAAGCATCCTGACTCCCCTTTTTCTGTGTCCTTTGCACTGACCCCTCTAAGGATGGAGCTCTGACTCTCTCTGAGTTTCCCTTTAGTAATCATTTTTGGATCCATTATCCATGAACTTGCCTGAAGTCTTCTTGCAGCTATTTCTGTTTTCAGTGTCATGCTCCCAAGAAGAGCCTGAAGCCACTGGGACAGAGGGAGATGGGAATATGAAGGGTTTTATTTTTGCACTCTCTCAGATTCATGAGCTCTTTCCTTTTTGCAGCTTAGGAGAGATATGGAGATACAAAGGGCTTTGTTTTGGGAGGGGTCTCATGGCAATCTGATAAAATTTCCCAGGAAATGAGTTCTCGTTCTTTCCCCAGAGGGAGACTAGCAGTAGACAGAGATCTAAAAGGTAATCTGCTCTACTCTTCTCTTAGACACCTGTCCAGTTCTTACATTATATCCATCAGTGAGCTGAGATTCAGAGCAGCTGATTAGTGGATGTCTCAGCCAGGGGCCCAACTGGCATCAAAATTTTCTGTAACCCCTGACAGACAGACATGGGGCCAAATGGCCTAACTAGTCCCTAAATATTCTGAAAATAACCCTTGGAAATCAGCCAGCTCTTTCTCCAGTTATAAGACCATGGGAGAGTGAGGAACAGAGCCCAAGTGTCCGGATTTCCAGGCAAGCGGAGCCAGCTGGGCTTTGTTCAGGGGGGCGTTCTTTGCCGCAGTCAGCTGTTCGGAAGGGAGAGATTCTTCAAATGTCTCTTGAAAATCAAAAGTTGAGAAAGGTCTCCTTTTTAAATGATCCTGGCCCCCTGCTGTTAACTTCGCAGCAATGTGAACTTTCATCTTACCTGAGGTTCAATATAAAAGGACTCAGATTAGGTGGAAACAGAGATAGGAGGAGGAAGATACCACAGGACTTGAAGATACTAGCGGGGCTTGGAGGATTTGCATAAGTAAAGGAGCCTATTGACTCAATAGGGGTGATTGGGGATGAGAGGGTGCCTAGGGCTGGGGGGACAGTGGAGACGGAAATACAGCAGTGAGGAGAAATGAGTCAGTGTCACAGGGAAAAGAACCAAACTGTTCCTTCCTTCTTAAAGCAAATTATTATCCCAACTTTACTCTGTCTTCTCAGTGACCATTTAGAGGAAGGAAGGCTCCCAATCTGCATTTAAATGGAATGATTTCAGGACACACAGAATACAGTGTAGGCTTTCTACCCCTCCCCTGAAGGAGAAGGCCTCAGATGCATTAAAACTGACAGCTGTTCTCTGCAAATGCAAAGGGCAACACTCACCTATTTTCAGTGGCCCTGACACACCACAGGCTTCTGTGATTTGGTTTTGGGGATGGAGAAGGTCCTTTGCTTAAAGAAAGGATCAAATGTTGTCTGGAATTCCACCATTTAATTTAATTGAACTTTCTCCCATGTTGCTTTGATCTGTTTTTAAACTACAGATGTCCCAGAAGGGGTAAAGCTCTAACCTGTTATCAGTCATTTATATCTAGGTATGACTGGGGGCTTTGAGAAAAGGTTTCTATTCCTTTAACAAATATTTGAAAAGCATTGGCTGCCACACAGGCATTGTGTTAGTTTCTGGGATGACCACAGTGAATGCCTAGGTCCCGGCCTAAAGGAATCCACGGTTGGTTGGAGGGTTTTGCTGCTTAGGGTGAGGTAAGAGGGTACAAGGAGAAGAATTTGAGTCCATGGAAAGGAACGAGGAGCAAAACAAAGGAAGCTGGGGAGCACTGAAGACGCACATTTCTGATGTTTTTATGATTTTCCATTTTTGTCACGGGCTGGTCCTGTCTCTGATAAACAGCTCCCTGTTTGATTTCTGGGGATATAAGGTACTTGTCCTTATCCTATTGTCACTGAAAAGAGAGCAAGGAGAGAAGGAAAGGCACTGTCCCCATATTCCAGGATTTGATTTTCTAAGTTTTGTCTACCCCCCTGCCCACAACTGCTTCACTGCCCAAATGGGAGTCCCACTGTCTTATTAAAATATCTTCCCTGGTTTGCTTAGTCAGCACCTGAAAGATGGAGGAATGTGCTTTTTCATTATTTCTATTTCTGACGTTCCCCCTGGGTGGGTCACAGGACGGATGCCTCAGTCCAGTGCTGACTGATGTCGTCCTGCCACCATGGGTCCTCGTAATTACTACTGACGTTCCACCAAACTTCAACACCTGCATTGCTGGGAGACAGGGAGGTCCCAAAACCCCGCCCCCAGTGACACTTGAAGACTAGTGACACTTGAGGGAGAGCTGGGAGGTGGCAGGAGGAAGCGAGGGGCGGGAGGGTGAGCGGGGTATGGGGAGGAGCCAGGGGGAAGGCAGTTTGTATGAAAGAGCCCTGATAAGCATGCTGTCTTTGGCTTTCAGAAGAGATGAATCAGGGCTCCCTGGTAGGATACGAATAGGAGGAAAGATGGAGGCACATCTCTAACAGCCTGGACAATTCACCAAGAAATCAGGACCTTCTCCACAGGACAGGCTTCTCATACCACTGCATTTGCCCCTTAGAAAAGATCTTTATTCCAGTCTTTTCTTCTGAGAAATGAATTCTGAGTTCTGGCTTTGCCACACAGGATTTAAAAACTTTTAGAAGTATTGTGAACTTGTACATGGGAAAAGAGTCATTGGGAAAAGAGGCACGTGTAGTGTTGGCGACAGGAGCCCGTTTGGAACGTCCCAGGAAGTATGCCATCCTTGCCCCTCATTGTCCGGTGGGCCATTGCAAGAATTTAGTATTTTCCAGATAGATTGGCAGAATTTACAGGGTGCAGTTTAACAGTCACATGGATTGGCAGCTAGGCTAAAATACTTCTTACAACCAGACAACATTGATTGCACCTGCACTCAGGCCAGAAAGGTCCTTATTATGATTATTTTTATTTTACAATTGATGTATGTAAGATCCCAAACAGCTATGGGATCTTCCCAAGGCCCCTCAGGGATAGGTGAGAGTGCTTCTGGTCTTCCTCACCTGACGCAGGGTTCTACTAAGCCTTTGTCCTCTCTGTTTAGGACTTAGATAACTAATAGGGTATGGGACAGAGATGCAATACCCGCTGAGAAGCCACACTGTGTTTCTGGGGAGAAGGAAGCCAGCTGAGGTCCCTCCTCTCTCAGGCTCTCAGCTTTCTGCTCACTTTCATTGGGCTTCAGCCATCAAGGGTCTGAAGGGAGTACGGTCATGAGTCGGGGAGTGGAGGGAAGAGACTCATTGAAGAAATATAACAGAGCTTCTGCGGCAACTTTTCTTAGGAATGATGGAAGACATTTTCACACTTGCTTCGCCTCCTACAAGTGATCTATATCTTGAGACAGGCGCTGGGAACTCATGGCCACCAACCGACTGTGTTTATTCATCTATGCATTCATTTGTTGTTGGTGTCGGGCAGAGCTGGGCTGACTAGGCAGACCCCGTGGGGGACGCAGAGACACACTGGCCCAGAAGCTTACAGCACAGCACAGAGGTGATGACATCACCCCCTCTGTACTGGTGCCAAATCTTTGTGGAGCAAGCTCCAGTCACTGCCCTTTGCACCTCACACATGGCATGTCCTAACTCACTGCAAGCCCATGAGGTGGGTGCCAAGTGGCCCAAGGTCATAGGATTCACCACAGCTGTGATTCGAAGTTGGTTCTCTGCCAGCAGAGCTCTTGGTCTTGGCCACCATGCTGAACATTGATAACCATATTGTAAGGCACAAGGAGGAGGACAGAGGTGTCAGAGAGTGCAGTGGCAGTTCAGAGAAAGGAGCCATCTCTCCCAGTGCCATGGTCTCAGCCAGGTGGCTTTTGAAAGTTGCTTCATGATGACCCACCAAAAGAAAACCTGCCCACTTTCCTAGTCTAACTTACAGACAGGGATAAATTGGCCCCTGTGTCCAAGAATTGGAAGTATTTCTGACTCCCTGGCTTCCCACATACCCTGGAATCTCAGTCTCCTAGAGATGAGATAAGTATTTAGACTGAGAGGAGCCTTAGAGATAATCCAGTCAACTAGTCCACCCCCAGTTTACAGGAAGGAAACTGAGGCTCAAGCCAACTTATCCTGGTACAGTCAGAGGCCCCAGTGTTCCAATTATCTGCTATTGCCCATCTGGAGCTTAGCAGAGAAATGAAAAGTTGAACTTCTTAAGGAGAGCAGCTGGCTTTAGCATATACTATCTATTAGGTCAAACTGGGGATAAATAGAGAAATGCTGACTGGGGGTCCTGGCTTCTGTCAATCTCACCTCTTTCCCAAGGCTGCCATTCACTCAACACCAGGTTCTGAAAACTCCTATTTAAAGGAAATCTCTCTCGGCTGATTAGCTCTCAGCTTTATCCTAACCAACAGCCTTTATCGAACACATCCTGAAGCTAAAGGGCTCTGGGGAATTGATTGTACAAACCTTGCTCTCCCATTCAAAGGACTGAGTCTTGGGGAACACCTGGACTGGAATTTCTCACGATGGTCTTGTTTCCACATTCCCTTTTCTCAATGCCATCGGTGAATGTGCAGCAGTGAGCAACTTGGGGATATTTTGTGACTAACCAAATCTGGCAACATAGGGCGTCAGTGTGTAAAGTTAACTCCCTGCTGCTCTGGGTTTTATAAGTGAGGATCCAGAGTCCTGCTGACTTTGGAAAGGATGTATGACCGAGGGACAGCTCCTCAGTAGGCTGTGGAAATGGAGGGGCGTGGGAGGGATGGCAGTGGTAGAGATAACATCTCCAACCTAAAGAGCCAGGGTGATGATTTACAGACCCGTGAGTCTAGTGCCTGATTCAGCAGAAGTCCTTTGTTTTATTGCACCCTGTGAAATTCAATCATTCCTGGGGTGGGCCTTTGCCCAGGAAGGGGAGATTCAGGCTCTTGTTAAGCTGGGATTAAATTGCTGATTTCAGCAAATGAAAACTAATGACCACTGGTGCTGTCCCATTTGCAGGGGAGCCTGCAGAGGTAATTCAGCCTCCCTGGTGAGGGGAGTTTGAACAGGATGAGGGTTTGGAATGGTCATGCTTTAAGGCAATTCAGCCCGACCTCTTGGATGCTGACATTTCAAAGGGCAATTTTCTTACTGGGGCTTATTTTCTTTCTGAGTCAGCACAGAACGGTGACAAGGGGTGAAGATGTGAGCCCAGGTTTCTCAGGCACTATTACCCTACAGGCTATACAGGCTTTTACACAAATGGCAAAGCGGTCACATTGGCACAGCACATGCGTGTCACCTTTCTGAGTTTTTATTCTGGAAATCTTGGAAACACCTCCACCCTCCTCCTGCTGACTACACTGCAAGGGTGTGTCCAGTCTTTGTGTGTTCCCGCTCAGTGAAGGGCAAAGATGGCTGCCCTCACTTAAGGGCAGTATGTATTTTCATCTTCAAGTATCTCTATCTCAAATGCAAATGCAACTTTGGCCGATGCCGCATCAGGTAGCATGATAGTTTGGCTTACTAACAATCAACAGAGACTAAAAATGGGGCTTAGCATCTACAATAATGATACCCATCATCTACTGAATAATTACTATGTACCAGGCGCTATGCTAAGCTCTCGGCAAAGAGTAACTTTCTTCCTTCCTTTCTTTTTTTTTTTTTTTTTTTAATCCTCACCATAGCTCTGAGGCAGACGTATTACATTTTACATTCAGAAAGGCTGAGCAACATATACAGGGTTACACACCAAATAAGGCAGAGTTGGAAGTCAAACCCAGGTAGTCTGACTGACATCGCACCCTTTGCTACAGGTGCTTAGCGGGGCAGCAAAAGTTGGGGGAAAGGGAACACAGGACGTGAAAACATTTTTGCTTTAAGAAGAACTGGAGAGGAGCAAGAGAGCATGATGTGTTTGAACCATTAATGTCCTTAAAGTGGCACAGACTCTGATTTGAATCTCAATTCTGAATCATCTCACCTGCTTTGTGTGATCTTAGGCAAATCGCTTGCATTTGATTGTCAGTTTCCGTATCTGGTAAATAGGGATAACGATACCCCCTTTTACCACCTCTTCTCAGGTCTCTATTTAGGGGTTTCTTCTTCTTGGAGTCCCCCCTGACCTTTCACCCACACTTATTTTACCCTTTTCTGAATATATGATATATGCAGTGTACACAGCACACTGTGTTTTAGTACCCACCAAGGTGTACTCTTCAAGGGGAAGGAATGTGCCCTGTCCAGTGTTATAGCCTCTGTACCTCATTAACACTGAGTGAATGAATGAATGAATGAATGAATGAACGAACAAGGGGGAGTAAAATAATTTGGACACGACATTCTAGAGATTAGCTCCACTTGCCCCTTTGGCAATTTTGCCTGGGCGCAGTTTCATTGTTAAGGCTCAGAATCACTATTGCATGCTTCTACTGGAAGGTAAGACAACAGCCATACAGGACAAAGAGACTTAGTTTGTATATTTCCCAGTGTTGGTTTCTCGGGCTTTTGGTCTCCAGCAGAAGGGGCCAGTGCAGTGACAACGTGGTGCTTAAAGAGTTGAGCTTCTCAAAGGCAACGGGTATCTGCTTCAGCCTTCATTTACCAGTCATTCAGTAAACGTTGAATTGACTGGAGGAGGTGACATTTCTCCACTGGTACCTGTGTTCATCAGGACACTAACCTCATTCTGAGCCAATGAGGAGGAGACGGCAGCAGAGTTGAGAGACCACAGCTCTTCTGTGAAGGAAAAACCACCGCCCTGCCAGGGAGCCAAGTGCAGTCTCTGAAAGTGGACAGGGGTGAGTTTGTGGGAAGGCTTTAATGCACGGAGCCAGCCAGCTGAGGCCCTGACACGTCTGGAAAGTAGGAGCCTACAAATAGCATCCCAGGAAGGCATGGGGAGTTGGATGGGGAGGGACGGGTGGGGAAGAATAGGCTCTGTTACCACTGCCAGTCCTGCAAGAGCCCATGTTGCTTCCATACAAGCAGAGCAATCGTGTAAGAACAATCCCTCTCCTCCACCTTCTTTCCCCACATAGTCGTTCCTCTAAGACCTCAACTAGTTCACCTCCACATCATGTGTTTCCCAGTGGGCTCTTTACTCTGCAAAGCAATATGTGGCAGCAATAATAATAAAAGCTAATATAGACAGAGATCTCTATGTGTCAGGTCCTGATCTGAGCTCCCACAATAATCCTAAGAGTGACATACTATTTTTATTTTTTTTTAACAGGTGAGAAAACTGAGGCACAGAGAGGTTAACTAGCTTGCCCAAAGTCACACAGGTAGAGAAGCCTGAAATCAAACCCAAGCAATCTGGCTTGAGAGTCTGTGCTCCCAGGAGACAGAGGAAAAGAGGGCAGGGAGGGGGAGAGGGGATGATGTGTAAACAGGAAAGTGAGAATGGCCATGGATGGGCAGCACAGGTCCCTGAAAAGTACTCTCTTACGCTCAACTTCTCATGTCGGTGCATCTCTTTCTCCCTCACTACCTAGTGTGATGCTTGTTAGGGAGAATGACATCAGAGCTATGCCCTCCACCCAGAAGATAGCTGCTGGTGAACTCTGTCCTCCAGGTAAATGTACACCTGTTGCCTCACCTGGCAAGCCAGGTATGTAGAGACACCTGTCTGCCAGTCGGTCCATGGGTTCTCCAAAGCCTGATGGAAGGGATCAGACATTAAGGCTCCAGACACCCACCTTCTTCCTCCTACACATACACACACACATACACATACACATACACAGACACACACATTCACACTCACACTCACACACCTCCACCTTATGCCCTGCCACACACAGCAGCTGCTCTCCTCACCCGGAATGGCGGAGTTGCTCCAGGCCACAGGAACAGCCTCTTTCCTATGCACCCTCCTCACCCATGTTGGCTTTTGACAACCAGGCAGATTCTTTTCAAATCACTTTTGTTTTTTACTAAACAAAGAAAATAAAAATGTTCCTGTCATTGCTCACTGTGCTGTTCCTTCCTCCTATTAGCTCTGCTAAGATGCACCCAAAGAAAATACAATTGCATACAATTAGCAATGGAAATTATTAATAGGAGCAAGAGATTCAATCCATTCTACAAGCAATTCTGTAGTGATTTTGGTAATTGATAGTAATTAAACACTAATTAATTCGTTTCCTAACCAATGTATTTACTTTATTTATGGATATTCACTTTAATTATGCTTGTTTGCATTCTTGGGTTAAGCAATACAAATTTGCTCTCTTTCCTGAAAATATTTATTTGGGCTTCTTAAAGTCATCCTTTGAGAACATGTGGGAACAAAAACTAATTGCTCTGAATTGCAGCTAAGTACATTGATTTCTCACTTTGGAATGTGGAGCTAATGGAAGGTGAGCCTTTGCAGCCTACCGGATTAGGCCTCACCTCTGCTCACCTAAGTTTTGGTCCAGCTGTTCAGCGAACACTTTCTGTGAGCTCTTCTTAGAAAAGATCACAATCTTGGTTATGGGTGAAAATTCTGTATGGACCTGAAACGTCAGGGAATGGAAATCCCATCTTTAGTTCTCATTTGGAACGAGTATGATGACCCTAGAGAGACGTGGTGGGCATGGGTCTGTTCTTTGGATTGAATGGCTATTAGCTATTTTAATTAGACCCCCAGAACTGGAAGCACAGTGTACGTGTACCCCCATTCCAGACACTCAGCTGATGCACATATGTTTTTATCAACTGGCCACCCAGCCTGTGTTCAGACTGTCCTACTGAAGAGGCGTTCCCCCAATATTCCATCTTTGGTCAGCTCCAGCTATTAGAAATTCTTCCTCTTACTGAGTGTAAATCTGTACTTTGAAAGTATCTTCCTCCTTGATGTCCCCAACCCCACCCCCAACTGCTCTACTCATAGGGCCATAGAGAGTAAATCCAAGCTCTTCCACAGGTCAGCCCATCTGACACTTAACAACATGGCTGCACCAGACACCCGATCCATTCAACCATTCTCATGTAGAATGCATTTGTATTCCTTTAGCATCCTGTTGGGTGCAGGAAATCTAGCCTCCTGTCATCTCCCCTAAAATATGTGAAAGGCTATGGTCTGACTATTACAATGAAAAATAGAAATGACCTCTCTCAGTAAAGATTCAGTACTTCTATTAATGAGTACATTAGCTTGGGTTCTGGATATAACGATACTGACTCATTTGAGTTGTTGGCCCTACTAAGAGCAGCGGTAGCTATGTGCTCTTGAGTCTTCCTGAGGGCTTTTATGATAATGAGTAGATCAAAGTATGAAAGAGACTCTCCATCACAGAGAAGGTACCTAAACCCCAGTCCTGGCATCAGCTATATAGAAGGAGAAGTGGTCTCATTGTTTCTCCCTTTGACAGAAACCATGTTTTACCTTAGCCTGGCCAGGAGTAAACTAGGTGAGGGATTAACAAAAGAGACAAAACATGCAGAACAAGGATGGCCAGCAGGCCCACACTCAGGAAGAATTTTGGGGGCAGCAAAGTTGCCCTTTAAGTCCCTATCGTTTTGGACCCCGAACCTCCCCTCCTGGAAAGGGAAGGAGGATAAGGTAAGGAAGCAATTGTTGAAACAGGAAAGGACAGGAGAGTTGGGGATAGGCAAGCCCTGAGTCTCATGCCTGTGAGGAGTACATAACCCTGATAAAAGGTGGAATCACATATATACTTGATTCTTACATACAGGGGCCAGCCTTCCCATAAGACCATGATTGGATGTGTCAGTTTTTTCACTAATTGGTCTGGACAAAGACAGAATGAGAAGCTGAGGCTGCAGAGCAGACTCATTGCTCATTCACTGGCCTATGGAGGCCCCAGGGCCCCTGCTCCTCAGGCTGGAACCTGACCAGCGGAATGCAGCAAAAGCCCAGGAAAAGTTTGGGTCAGAGCCTTCAGACCTGAACTGTCAAGCAAGGCAAGTGCTGAATCAGACCACACCTCTGAGCTTGGAGAGGCTGTGGAAGCTGCCACCAGGGCCTGACTGCTGGCAATTCACTTTTCCGAGGAGGGCATGAGGCAATGGAAACAGCCACACACCCAAATGATTACAGAATCATAACTGGGGTTTGAATCACTAAAAGAATTATGCTGGAGAAGGGCAGTTCTCTCTCTTTCAGGGAGAACTGAAAGAAAGCTCCAGTTTGGGGCCCAGAGAAACACTTGCACATGCACTTGAGGGAGAACACCTGGGAGCCCAAAGGATGGCAGGAATGACCATCATTCCTTACACGGTTGATGGGTTGATGGAGCCTCTTCTCCACTGGAAAGAGAACGCTAGACTTCCAATCCTCCTGCTAATGTTTGGTCCCTTAGAAAATCCTCTCATCTTATTAAATTATTCTGCCTAACTACTTTTTCAAACTGCGAAAGAAGGACTTCCAACTATGTAGAAGTGAATGTATCAGTAGTATGGATGTGTGTGGATTGTCATGAAAATAGTGTGTGTATATGAGTGTGTGTGTGTGTGTGTGTGAGAGAGAGAGAGAGAGAGAGAGAGAGAGAGAGAGACAGAGAGAGAGAGACAGAGAGAGAGAGAGGCAAAGACAGAGACAGAGAGAGAGAGAGAATACACTTGCGAGCCATCTAGAGATCCACAGACGTGTGGTCTAGTGTCTTCAGCATGCAGTGTAGGATTTGCATCTGCTAATCAGTTTAAAATCCAGAAAAGTAACTTCTGATAAAAGAATTCCATTACTAGTCAGCCAGCTGTGAAATACTGTACCTGTTCCATACCTTATAAAGGAAAGCCTGTTTTCATCCACACACACACACACACACACACACACACACACACACACACGCACACACACGCACGCACACCACATAATCCAGCCATGCCACAAGGGAAATCAGCTAAGAATTCATGAGAAAGTCCCTGAAAGAAAAAAAGAAAAGTCAACGTTCTTTGAATTTAGTTTTTCTATGAACTGAAATGAGATTTCAGGACCAGAATCTTTAACATGCTGTTCTATAATTAAGGAAGGAAGGAAAAAAGAAAGGAAGGGAGGAAAGAAAGGAGGGAGGGAGGGGACTCTTGCAGACAGAGGTGTGTGAGCTCCATAAACAGCTGTTAAATGAAAAATAATAATCATGGGAATACAGTGCATATAACCAGTATACAGGCCAAGTCATCTCATATCCTTTCCTTCGCTCCTCGTCTTTGGAGTAATGGTGTTTAAGCACTGACTGAGCCATTACTCACTGGGATTTGGCTTTTGAGAGTGAAATGTTAACTAAATTTTAAGAAAATGAGAGTATGAAATCAGACGGAACATGATGGAAGAAAAACGATAGGACATTATTGAAAATTAAGCCCATTATCCTATTTGTTGCTTGTAATGATCCTTTGCCTTGGGTTTTTGTCCCCAAAATAGACCCTCTCCACATTCAATGTGAGTTGTATATTTGACTAAATTTAGGTAAGGAAACTCCTAACCCATAAAAATAGGTAGAACGCAGCCACTCCTCTTTGAAGGGAATCATTCGAATTGGCAATAAAGCACCATCCCCACCATTTAGTATATGGGCTGGGATAAGCTAAACATTCTGACCAGCTTTCTATGTAAAGTGAATTTCATAATCAAGAGCCTAATTACTGGAAGGCTCTCATTGACATGAGACGAGACCTGGGGCAAAGCAAGTGACCTGACAATTCCGTAGATAATAAAAGACCGGGAGCCTAAAATAAAGTAAAATTAGCTGAGGACACCACACAAAAATCTAATCAAGGTTCAGAAGCCAGTTCAGAGTTTGAGCAATCAACAGAGTAACAATGAAGACAATGTTCAGTTGGATGGACGTCTGTTCTGATACATCATTCCACTTACTGCTCTCTCCCCATTAAGACTTTTACCCAGTTTCTTTCCCATTCCCTGCTTATGTAATTCTTACCCCTGCAAGCACTGGGATGGACATCCAGATGCATGCATGTGTTTGTACACCTCCACCTGCAGAACCAGCAGTTTATCCATTCTTGGGTGTTGCTCTTCTTCTATATTTCATATCATTGACCATCTCTCTTTCACTGGTTATTGAAACACTGTTTCCTTTCAACTATGTGGAATTGAACGTACCAGTAATTTGGATGTGTGTGCATTTTAATCTAAACTTTGTGTGTGTGTGCTCATGCAAGCTAGGGACCCTCATTCTTCTTTCTCTCTTCCCTCTTCCTGAATATAGATATTTCCCTTCACCACCCCTTTAATCCTTTCTCTGTATGTTCTCTCATAACAATTGCATTCGTGTATAAGGCTTCAACTATCGCTTTTATAAACATGATGATCAAATTTAACTTCTGCTCTAAAATCAGTCCCAAGAATCCCTTCCAAATGTCCTTGCTGAGCTTCTCCATCTGGATGTTCCCACCAGTACTTTAAACTCAACACATCCCAATCTAAACTCACCGTTTCTCCTATGCGCCATCAAAAAAGAAATGTTTCTCAGTGTATTACCTGTGTCTGTTACGACACTTCCATCATCTCAGACCCCAAACCCTCATCTTCCTCCTTCCTCTTCTACTCTGCAGCTGATAGATCTTTGAGCTTTTTGCTCTGATCATATTTATTTGTCTAAAAAACTTCTTTGTCTCCTGATTAGCTCAGTCCAAAAATATATACACTAATCCACATCCGCAGCCCCCCACAATCTAACATAAACTGGCCACATCTCCCTATCTCTTCACTCACCCTGAGCATTGCACCCAGACGAAACACTTGCCACTCACTACACAAGACCATTTCTTTTTCTGTGTTATCCTTCCTGGGGCTCACATTTCCAGAGATGCAAATCCCTTCCTCAAATGCCATCTCCTCCTAGAAGTCATCCCTGGTCTCCAGCTGAAAGCAGTTAGATCATCTGATCTCATTCATCTATTTTTTCATGACCCTTATCACTTTCAGCTTTGTATTAAAGTTCATGATATCTCATCTTTTTCAGAAAAGTGAAAGTCCTTGAAAGCAGAGCCAGTATCTTCACACACACAGCAGCTCTTTCTCACACAACACTTACCTAGTGACTTCTACACAGTAAGTGCTTAACAGGCACTGAATTAATGCATACATATATGAATAAATACAGGTGTCTGAATGTGCATACCTGCTCACCAAACAGAAAGCCATTCATGACAACAATAATACACGAATCAATCACGATATAAATCAATCAACCACACATTTACAATGTCCCCATGGTGAGAGCTGTGCATATTTAGGTGCATGCCGATGTGTACTCATGCTTAAACAGATGGAAAAAGTAACTCTTTGAACAAATGGGCAATGACTCTTTCTCTGAGTACTGCAAGTCATTTTAGCATGGGCACCTGTATGGAAGAAAGTGAAAACACTCAAGTGGCTCTGAAAATGCCAGACCAGATAAAAGAGCGGCTGGGACTGGAAGAAATCTACATGCATTGGATAAATACCGTGTTTCTCTGAACATAAGACCTAGCAGGACAATCAGCTCTAAGATGTCTTTTGGAGCAAAAATTAATATAAGACCCAGTATTATATTATATTATATTATATTATATTACATTACATTACAGTACAGTACAGTATAGTATAGACCCGGTCTTATAGTAAAATAAAACCAGGTCTTATATTAATTTTTGCTCCAAAAGATGCATTAGAGCTGATTGTCAGGCTAAGTCTTATTTTGGGGGAAACAAGGTATGAGAGTAAGGACTGGGGCCAATGCAAGCTGCCGCTGAGGGGGTAAGGAAACCCAGCCCAAGAATGCGCTTAGAGGAAAGAAGATGAAATAGCAGACAATCCCAAAATGGCTCTACATGAAAAACAGCCTCCCAATGTACAGCAAACCACATTGACATGGCTGGCATGTAGCAGTGTGTGTGTGTGTGTGTGTGTGTGTGTGTGTGTGTGTGTGTGTGTTGGGAAGGAATGTGAGAATGAATGAATGAATGAATTCAGGACACCCTGATAAATTCCCCCTGGGATAAAATCCAAATGTCTGCTTCTAAGAGATAAACAGAAAGCTCCGCTCCTCAGAGGCATAGCCAGTGGCTGAGCACCACGCTAATCTCCGCTGCACTGGGTCCCAGGCACCACCGCAAATGTGTACAAAAAAAAAAAAAAAAAAAAAAAAAGAAGTGGAGGCAAAGAAGAGAATCTCACTAAAGGCAATAATGTGAATTCAAACACACGTCGCGGTTTGGATGAAAGCAACCAAAATTGATGTTGTTTCAAAGAGGGCGTAGGAGCCATAGCGGAGAAACAGATTAATTTGGCTGGATAGACGAAGAGGACTCCCTGGCTAAAGTAAAGGGGTGGGGACTGGCCAGCTGCCAATGAGCACAGAAATACCATACATTTCCCAGGCACTTTGTACTCTCAGAGCTCTTTCCCATTTATTGTGTCATTTGATCTTTCCAGCACCCAGTGAAAGCAGCAGAGGTGCTCTTTTTCCCCCTCCGAGAAAGAAGTTAACTGAAGCCTTCGTGATTCCCCAGGTTGCCATCCATCTCCTCTAGGCCTAATCCAGCGCTTTAGGCTGGTACTTAGAGGCTTTGATAGAAACATCACCTGGAGAACATATTGAAATTCAAATTCTCACTCCACAAGTCTGAGCTGTGGCCTGAGACTCTGCCTTCTAACAGGTTCCTAGGTGAGTTCAGTGCTGCCAGCCCAGGATCACTCACCCGGCGAGGACCATGGCTTTGCATGTCCATGGGTGCTGTGATTGAAAGAATTGTCCCAGTAAAAGCCAGACAATTGGCTCCTCATTTGAAAGGATATAGTTGAATTTACACTATTAAAATTCTAGAGCAGATGTCACAAATAGCTCCTAGTGAGGGCTGAGTGGTCTTCAGCTCCAAGAGATGCCTTCCTTTGCCTGACTTGGTGACCCTGCAAAGGTTACAGACCCTCTCTGGATGTCTATCACTCATTGGGAGCAAAACCAAAGTCCAACCTCTGCTGTGCATCAGTGATTGCACAGCTGAAGGAGCATGGAGAAGACCCCTTGTTTTCATTGGTTTGGCTCTTGTAAACCCTCAAAAGTCTTGGAACACGGAGACTCGAAGGGAAACTCGTCTGCGCCATGATGCCAGGCAAACTTGACTCCTTGTTTTCCTTCAAGAATCTCAACACACTCTGTCACCATCTTCATGTCCCTTGCAGGGTAAGAGCGGGCAGCTCTACTACTCTGGTCTCTCCTGAGGAAGAAGGAGGGCACAAGGAAGGAGATTGTCTTACCCAGCATCCTGCAGCAAGGTCAGGACAGATCTCCAGTACCCCAATCTCCAACCCTACACTTTAGTTCAGAATGTAGAAAAAAGGTCAATTCCTCACCCATCCTCACTGACCATGCACAATGCCTGCATTTCATCGTTTAAAACATATTCCTTGGTGATTGTAAGTCCTTTTTAACTTCGAAATGTGGTATAGACATACAATGGAATAGACTTGAAAAAGAAGGACATTCTGACACTTGCTACGATATGGATGAACCTTGAGGACACTGTGCTGGTGAAATAAGCCAGACACAAAAAGACACGTCCTGTATGATTCCAGTTATGTGCGGTACTTAGAGTCGTCAGCTTCGTAGAGACAGAAAATAGAATGGTGGTTGTCAGAGGCTGGGGGTAGGAAGAATGGAGGGTTGTTTAATAGGGACAGAATTTCAGTTTTATAAGCTGAAGAGCTCGTAGATGGTGGTGATGGTTACACAACAATATTAATGTATTAATGCCACTGAACTATAACGCTTCAAAATGGTTAAGACAGTAAATTTTATGTTACATGTATTACATCACAATAAAATAAAAATGGGACAAAATATTTTTCCGAAACATTTAACATTCCTGAGTGGACTGCCTGCTGCCCAACTCTGCTGAAAGTCAGTGCATTTTTCATGTTTTCACCTGAACCACCTAGGGCCACCTTGGATACCTGTCTGACCTCAAAACTCACGTAGCCTCCAAAAGCTCCCAGGCCTGATACAGGCCTTTCCAGCTGCCCCACCCAGACTGGGGCTAAGCTAGAATTGGTTCCAGGTGTGAGGCTGTGGGGCCTCCATGCTGTTTGAAAGGGCATAACTTCAGGGCAGGGAGACTGGGTTCTCTGCTTTTGCAGCACTCGGAGCTCAGCAGGCTCTCTCTATGCTGCCATCCTCTGCGGGCTCGCTGAGAATGACAGAGAAGGAGGACTCCAATATCTGAATTCCCCACTCCAGGGCCTACTGCCTTGGCCTCATCGCCAGCGCCAAATGCCCTTCCGAGACAGCAAACCTCCAGGAAAAATTAAATCCTCACCAAACACCCTTTAATTTTATCCACTTGGCTTAATGAAGGTGCCGGTATTAATGACCTCAGAGGCTTTTTGTCTGACAGCTCTGCTGATAACTAAACCATGTGCTATTTTTCCCCCCACAGCCTGAATCTCAAGCTTCGCCTCTAATCTTATTTTCTATTTCGGGGCTATATTGCATTAGCACCTTTTTATTTCTCCTGGCATGTTTGACAGTGAGTTCAGGCTAGTGAGAATCATCTCTTTGTGCTGGCAAATGGGGATTGCATCGGTTGTTTTAGAATAATGACTTATAGTTAAAATTACCTCCAGGATGTCATAATTACATGGTCGCAGTTTTCTTCTTTGACAAGGTGGAGAGGCAGAACTCAGGTGGCCTATGGAAAGTCGCTGGCATAAAGGAAAGAGGGAGACAAACACATGTGTACCCAAAGCCCCTGAGGAAACATTAGGACTGGGAGCAGAGAAGTAAGCTTATGATATGATGTGATCAGGGAGCAGGCTGTTCATCCCCCACACATGCCCTCTTCCCGCCAGGATGGACATAGGAAAGCCACAGCACCAGTCTCACCCATGGCACATTTACAGGATCCCCCAAACTCCCCATAACCATGAGTATCACACCCTGTGGTAGTCACCAGTGTCTGAAATTCACAAATGAAACTTCCGTTTGGCCTAACTCATTGAACAAAAGGTCTCCACTAAGGTGGAACTGTTACTTGGAAGAGGTCCCATTATTAACATTAATAATACAAGCTAGGTTAATTCACAAGTGCTCTAGTACAATGATTTTTACATTTGCTTTTAGTAGTGAGATACACATTATCTTACATGAACCGTATCATACAAAGAAGGGGCTTATGGTGCTGTGAATAGACTCTGCCCCCTCAGCCCTCCACCCCCCATCCCACTCCAGGGGCTTCCCACGAGGGGATCAGGGGATAGGGACTCTGACCGGACAGCCATTGCTCTGTCTAAACTCCTAGAAGAGGCTGAGAGGTTGACATCAGAGACAGGGAAGGGAAAGGGTTGAAAACTCTGATTTCTGCCAAGGTAGGAGATCAAAGGGATAGGCCCTGGCCACATGCTAGGACCCAAGGGGAAACTGTAGTGCCAGAAATGAGACCAGGGATAAGATAAGCTCACCCTGGGAATGGGGCGAGTCACACCAAGAGGTCAACACAGCTGAGAGGATGTGAATTTGGAATTTGGAGTCAGACCTGGATCTAATCCCAGCTCCAAAAGATGCCCTATGTGCGTTGGGGTAGATTACTTAACTTCTCTGTGACTCAGTTTCCTCATTTCTAAAATGGGAACAATAACAGAATCTAGCTTAAAGTGAGAAATAAATATGTTCATACAGCCAAACTGCTTAAACCAGTGTCTGGCCCTGTCTGGCCCTTAATAAGCAAATGCTGTTAATATTATGTTCATGTCGCTATTGTTAGAACTGCTCCCCTCAGCCCCAAACTGCTGTTTTCTTGCTCTTCTCTCTGGAAGTCCCCAAAATGCTACATTCAATCACTAGGAAAGGGGGTCAGGAAAACATTCCAGGGGAGGTATGGAAGCTGAATTGTTTTTTGAACAGAATAAGCTATAGTGAGGTGTTGATGGGGCGAGCCCAGGTGAGGCCCCAGCCTGTATTTCTTTGTCAGGAGAGTGAAAGGGCGCCCAGTGGAGTACTAGGCAGTGAGGAAGAGGCTGTGCGAAAACCAATTTTTCAAACACGACTTCTAATTTGAGTAATTACTGCCACTGGGCCAAGGCAAAGGGAGGAAGAACCTGGTAGACCATCTTCTCTTTGTTTTCCTCTCTATCAGAGAAACCTTGATACCTCCCCCAAGGTTTTGAAACAAAATTACGTGTTTTTTCTTGCTGCAGGTTAGACAGCCTGCAGGAAAAGAGCTGCATCACAGCCTCTCGGAATGCCAACTGCGGTTCCAGAAGAAGGAAGCATGCGACAGTCCATTTTTCAAGGGACACTAATTAATATGGGGATTATTGGAAAAGCAGATCTACTTCAGTTCCTTGATTAAAACCCTCTGGGCTCTCCAGTGACCCCCATCCGTCCAATGGAGTTTTGGCAGGCACTTGTGCTGGGGCAGCTGATGAAAGAGGTGCTGTGTTTAATCCTGTCTCCATTACAGCCACCATTCTCTTTATCTTTCTGGGCCTTCACTTCCTTTTCTGGACCAGGTGATCCCTGAAGCTCCTCCCGCCTCTAAGAAGATTCTATAGTCCACCAAACAAACAAACAACAAGAACAACAAAAGTAGTTGTGGGGATGTAAAGGGAAGCAGAGGGAATATAGTCAATAATATGTTAATAACTATGTATAGTGCGAGGTGGGCACTAGACCAGTCAGGGGGATCACTTCTTGAGTGATATAAATGTCTAACCACTATGCTGTACACCTGAAATTAACATAAAATAATATTGAATGTTAACTGTAAAAAGGGGAGAAAAAGGTAAAGGAGAATAAGAGGTCCAAATTTCCAGGTATGAAACAAATAAGTCAGGGGGAATGTAATGTACAACATGGGGAATATACTCAAAAGTATTGTGATAGCATGGTACAGTGTCAGATGGTTGCTGGACTTATGATGATCACTTTAGGTATATAAATGTTGAATAACTATGGTGTGCACCTGAAGCTAATATAATATTTTATTGTATATTAGCTATATTTTTAGTAAAAATCTTAAACAAAAACAAACAAAAAAAACAACAACAGAGAGTAGCCAGGAATTACATGAAAGATGGTTAAGCCTAGACTGTGTTCCCACACACTGGGGTTTTTGTTCTGCAAACGTTTCCATCCCAGTCCCTTTCCTAACTCTGGGCAAGGACAGTCCAAGGAGAAAGAAGGTGTGACGGTCGCTGAACAATTGGAACCGAGCCACAAGGTGACGGCGCTCTTGTCTGCCGAAGGATTGTACGACCCATACAACGTTTTACAGGGTGGTTTACACACATGCCCTTTATTGATTGTCAATTCTACCTCAACAGAGCTGTTAAAATGTGAAAAAAATATATCGTTTATAAGAGAAATCTACTTTTCTCCCACACTGATGGCAGTAACATTTTGCTGTTTATAATATACTAAAGAAAAGGTAGGGGATTAAGCTGGAGGCTTTGTCTATGCCCCGTTTTCTTGTGTTGTGTTTATTTGTTTGTTTTGTTTTTTCTTTGTTTTTTCTGTGCCTCTGAAATAAATTACATGTTATTCTAGGGGGAAAACAGAGAAAGAGTTAAGCCTTTCGATTTTCGAGTTGGCAGCTTGTGTTCGAATCCTGCCTTATCGCTTCTGAGCTGGACCAGGTGTTTTGGACCAGGTGATAATTACCCTGGTCCTCAGTTTACTCGTTGGTAAGACAAATGACGTGTACACCTGTCAAATGTGATTGTGGTGAGGATTAAGTTGTGCCTGCAGATTGGAAGTACTCAGTAAGTGGTAGGTACTTAGGTGAGTAAATTAGGGGTCTGAATTACCTGTGGAAGTCACACCCACCTTCAGTTTTACCTCATTTCTGAGTGCCAGCCTGTTTCTGTAAAAATGTTAAGGTCATTTTGTTTAAAAGGGACGAAATCTTCAAAATGACTCTTCCAAATCCAATATCACAAAAGTAACATGTTGGGGTCCAGTTTTAGCTAGATGGCCTCCACCTCTGATGTCCCAGGCTCCTTTGTGCTTCCCGCCCCCCAATACAAGTTCTTACCCCACTTTTTCTGCACTAGGACCTTGCCGCTCTCTGGCCTTCTGAGCTCCAGGCTGTGACCCCCAATTCCAGGAGCATACAAGCAGTCTGATTTCTTGGCATCTTAAAGCTGTGTGCCATGCCACTCTCCTGTGATGGCAATTTCTTTTCTGTTGTTCGGTTGAATACATTTTTAAAGAAGATTCCCTTGGCCGCCACCGCCTCGGTTTTCTTTGTGGTTAGATGCAATGACTACAATCTTGCACACACTTACAAGCCAATTTTCCTTTAATGATGATTTTACCTGCTCTGAAGCTTATCAGAAGGAAGGTTCACGCACTGGGGTCTCGGCTTGAAGCTGTCAGTGGGCTGTAGCAGCAGCTCTATAGGCAGTGGCTCCTGTTTTGAATGTCATCAATGTAATGCTAATATGCAAAGCAATTTGTGATGCAGGAAACCGGAACCAACAATAAAAGAAACTGTGTTTGGGATTATAAATCACTTCCCATCGGCCGCTGAGCTTTCTGTGGCATTCAGCTGAAGAGGTTCTGCAGGAGGTGGGAGCTTGCACTCCCACATACTCACTCCTATTCTTTGACAGAAGGGTCCAGAGGGTCGTTGTTACATCTGGCAAGAAGGAATTAGAGGGAGTAGAGGCCTTAGAAAGGAGGAGGGAGAGAGGACGTTTATTAGGCAAAAGGTACCAAAGAAATGTGCTTACATCTGCTCCTATGGCTATGGCCAGCAGCTTTTGCAGGGGTTTGAACAGAGAGTTCTGGAAGGGGTGTTCTACAGCTTACCAAGAAAAAGGCTTCATTAGGGTTCGTTAGAAACTAAAGTCTATATTCCCCACCTCAGACAACCCTCCACTGCCAAGAGTTGCTCTGTAACTTTGAACTAACCGACGTCTATTAGCAAAACAGGAGCTGTGAAAGCTCAGGGTCCAGTAAGTAATGGTGACAACCTGGCTAGTTCTGAAGCCAAGTTCCTTGATTTCTATAATGGCAGGGACGTCTCCTGCAATGCATTCAGAGCGTGGCTGCCTCAGTTGGCACATCTGTGAAATGGATCCAAACCATCTACCAAGGTGGCAGGCCTGGAAAATTTCTCCCTAATGAGAGCTATGCAGTTTGTTGTTGTTTTATAGTTTTGTTTTTCAGAAGACTGTGGATAGGTATAGCCTAAAACAATACGTGACCATGAGCCATAGCTCTAGAGACAATCGCTACCCTTTTATTGTCACTTAAGCTGCATGCTCCTCACAATTGAAAGCAGATTTGGGATGAGGCTGGGATTCTTTATGCCAAGCCATAGAGTTCACAAGGGTTTTACCAGTGCTGGTGACTCAGAATGTTCTGGAAAATGTCAGAGAAGTTTTGGGGTGAGGTGACAGTGACCAACAAACTGAAGGGGGTGGATAGGAGAGGGCATTTTCTAAAATGCTCCTATCACAAGACACTGAGTGAAGGTTGTTGCAGGATGTCAACTCTGTGGGACAAGCCTGGATCATCGGCCACAGGGAAGACCCCAGTCAACATCCTGCCCTCAGAGAATTCCCATAACCATAAAAAGTTACACAAAAGCACAGGGTGGCATATCCCAAATGCAAGATGTTGGTGCCTTAAAGGCTACAGGATTTCAAGGGAAGGGAACTCATTACAGTGTGGGGCAGAGCAGGTAGAACTTCATCTGGAACTCAAGGAGCTGGAGTGGAAGAAGGAGAGGGCTTTGGGGCAGAAAGAGCGGCATGAACAGACTCATAAGTGTGGCAATAAAAATGAACATAACAGGATCGGGAGACGGGGGTGGTGGTACAACCTGAGGATAAAGCACATGCAGGGGTGCATAGCACAGGGAGAGGCAAAGACCTTGGCTATAGGGAAACAATCAGGGGCAGGTTAGCAGAAGTGCAGTGCAGTCAGCATGGAGGCGTAATTAAGACACTCTACACCACGGGTCTAACTCCTGTGTGTTGGAGACCCAGGGAGTGGAGTGTGGGGTGGGGAACCCTCTGAAAATCTTACCACCCAAACGTGCGGGTTCTGTTCTCACAGCTGCACCTGACCTATTTTCATCAACACTAGAGGGGGTTAGCTGCCAGTGTGTGGACCCACAGGTGTCTGGGAGAGGGTATCCCAAGACAGCTCAGTCCCACTGCTAACTGTCGCGCGTGTGGGAGCCCAGCTGAGTATCCTCTGACCTGAGAACAATGATGAGAATCACCCAGAGATTCAGCAGGTGAGGGTCTCCCAATCCTGTTTCTGGGATCACTGTTTTCAAAGCTGCAATAGAACTTTAGTCCCTCTGGATTTTCTGGGGAGAAAAAGCAGTTATTTACTTACTGGGTTTATTAAAATGCACCCCATTACCTGAATGCCTCTAGGCAACAGTACAAAAATATATTTTTAAAAAGAATGAGACTTCAATTAAGCAGAGATGCAGTGCAGCTCCGGCAAGTAGGCCACCAGGCTGTCTCCTGTGGGATGGATGAGAGCCCAGACGTGAGATGTCCTCCCTGCGGGCGGTACCTGCAGGCTCCCCTACGCCAGTGGGGGAAGAGCTGTGCAGATGTCGAGGTGCCTTGTGTGGTTTCTCACCTCCTGCACTTTCCCATCCAGTCTGGGGTTCCTACAGTAGTTCTCAGGCTGGGCTTAGTGTCTATGATGAGGCAGGGAAGGGCTACTACATCTCAGGGAGCTAAGGCAGAAACATCTAGGAAGAAGACTTGGAAAACACTGTGGATTAGCTGCCTGTATTTTATTTTGGCTTCATACTCAGCCATAACCTGAAACAGGTTGGCAGTTAGGTTTTGACTATTTCTGCAGAAATCTTGTGAGGTAGGTAGTGAGCTTCCTAAAAGTCAAATCTGATGATCTCAGCCCTGAAAAGCTCCGTGTGTCCCCAGTGCTTTAGGGTCCATATCCCTCCTCAACGTAGTATATGTGGTGCTTTGTGATCGGACCGCGGGCTAACTCCCCTCCTACCCTCACCCCCACTCCAGTCACTCACCGTTATCTGTAGGTCCTAAACTTTGCTCAGGTAGTCTGCTCCGCCAGGTTGTTGAAACACTTCCGTCTCTCAGGGATATCTGGAATATCGATATCAATATCAGAGCTCTGCAGCCAGATCTTTTTTTTTTGTCCTTTAAGTCAGGAGAGGCATTGCCTGCTCCTGAAATCCTTCTCTGGTCTTCCATGATGAGATAGGTGCTCCTCCCTAAATCGTGAAAACTATACTATAATTTTTACCACACTGAGTCATAACATTGTGCTTACTTGTCTGTCTCTCAGGCCCGAGTGTGAGTTACTTAAACAAAGGTTTTGTCATTTATCACAGGAGTCCTGGTGCCTGTACATGCAAGTAGAACATCCAAGTTAGAGTACAGGCCAGCCTCTAAGACCTGGCTCGGACCCTTAGCTGTGCTACTTGTCAGGCTCCTTGCTTCAGTAACATGACAATAATAGGAGATGACAATAACACCTATCTCATTAAAAAAAATGCTGTGAGGGTGAAGCAAAACACTGCACAGAGGTCACCCAACTCAGTGTCCTGAGCCTTACATGACTAATGTTGACAAAGAGGGAGCAAGGCCTTGGCCTATGAGATCTGACAATTAAGTTCGCAAACTCATCCTAGAAAAAGTGCTCTGGGTGGTGAACACACAATGGGATATATAGATGATGTAATACAGAATTGTACACCTGAAATCTATGTAATTTCACTAACAATTGTCAACCCAATAAATTTTTTATTATTCTTATTTAAAAAAAAAAAAAAAGAAAAAGTGCTACATACCTCATTGCTGAATATCACTACGGTCACCTTCCAAGTACTCCCCTTGGGAAGCTATGCACTGATGCCAGCACCTAGTCCACCCTTCAAAGCAATTTTGGAACTCCTTCTGGAATGAATGGCCATCAGAGCTGTCGTCATATTACCCTTGATGTCCTGAATGTCATCAAAATGTCTTCCTTTTAATATTTGCTTTATCTTTGGGTAAAGAAAGAAGTCACTGGGGGCAAGATCAGGTGAGTAGGAAGGGTGTTCCAGTACAGTTATTTGTTTACTGGCTAAAAACTCCCTCACAGACAGTGACCTGTGAGCTGCTGCATTGTCGTGATGCAAGAGCCAGGAATTGTTGGCGAAAAGTTCAGATCATCTAACTTTTTCATGCAGCCTTTTCAGCACTTCCAAATAGTAAATTTGTTTAACTGTTTGTCCAGTTGGTACAAATTCATAAAGAATAATCCCTCTGATATCAAAAAAGGTTAACAATATCGTTGCAACAAATTTGCAGACTTAGTTGTCAGACCTCATATATCATTGACTTTTTCAAAAGAAGAAACTAAAGCTCAGAAAACTGAACTCACCTGCCCAAAGCCATAAGGAAGGCAAGGAAGTAGCAGAACAGAACACAAACCTAGGCTTAGCTGACTCCAAAGGCCCTGCCCAAACTTCTGTGCCACCGAGGGCTCCGCAGACCAGTCATACCACTCTCTGGCAATGCAAATTTCTGGGTGTTTCTGGCTGAATAATTAAGGGAACCCTCCTCACCTTCATCATCTAGGGCAGTGACAGAGATTACGGCTAAGTTTGCTGTAGACACATTTGTTTACATCTGGAAAATACAATAATTTAATGGAATGAAGAGTGAGGCTTTGAGTCAGCCACCACCTAATGAAACAATTTTATCATGTCAATTCCTTTCTAACCCTTCCTTTCCACCATTGTGAAATCAAGATTTTGGAATAAATTATCACCAAAATTCCATCTATCTCTAAATTTCTGTGCTATATACACGGAACAAAACAGCTAATGCTTCCCAAAGTCAAAGTTGGACTTGGGATGCCCACTCTTGGATCACACACACCTCTGTGTGAATAATGAATAATGAATATCTGTCAGTACATTTCTGCTGTCCACCAAAATGGAGTCCTGGTAGTAAGGTCAGCCACAGGGAGTAAAAACTGCGCCAAACATGGCTGGTGCAAGCTTCCCTGAGCTCCATCAGTCTCCTGGGGAGGAGGAAGCAGGTGCAAGACCCAGAGCCTGCATTTTCTCCAGTACGCTGCTCAGAGGCCATTCCATGTCTGCCCCTCAGATGGAGGCAGGGGCTTCTCCTGAAGGAGGAGATACCTGGAACTGACACTCTCTCATCAGCTACATGGCAAGAGATTGATCTGCTGTGGGCCCAGCAATTGCTACTAAGAGACCATTGTCCACTGGGGGCCGCAGCTGTGTCTGTATTAACTGTCTAGGGTGACCTGCCTCCCCGAGAGGCTCCTACACACACTCAGCCACACAGCCCAGCTCAGAGGAGGCTTCACTTTCAAGGAGAGGACTGTGTTTACCATCGATGTGATGATGCCCCAGGGAGCCTGAGACCTGCCTGGCTTTGCCACAACTTCACAAATGGCTGTCACAAACTTTTCTCTATCTGAGAGACAAATACCATATGATCTCACTTACATATGGAATCTAAAGGACAAACAGACAAACAAACAAATAAAAAAGAGAGAGACAGACTCATAGATACAGAGAACAAACTGATGATTACCAGATGGAAGGAGGGCTGGGGGCAGGGTGAAAAGGGTGAGGGGATTAAGAAGTACAAATTGGTTGTTACAGAATAGTCAATGGGGATGTAAAATACAGCTTAGGGAATACAGTCAATAACATTGCAATAACTATGCATAGTGCCAGGTGGGTACTAGATTTATTGGGGGGAGCACTTCATAAATTATATAAGTGTCTAACCACTACTCTGTACACCTGAAGCTAATATAAAATTTGAATGTCAACTATAATTAAAAAAGAAAAACACAACCTTTTCTCTGGCCCAGATCACCCAAAGCCGTTAGATAACCCTCCCTACTTCTCAGTGGTTAGTCAGGGAGCAACCGTCAAGATACCGTCTCCACCACGTGCTGCCCTTCATTTCCCCAAAGAGGAAGCCTCCGGTTGTGGCACTGTCACTGCAGATGCAGCAGGTTATGCTCAGCTTGCTTCATCCACTATCCCCTCGTTGGCATTTATTCATAATAGTATCTACCTCATAGGTTTGTTGTGAAGGTGAAATGAATTAATGCAGTCAAAGCCCTAAAAACAGTGTCCGGCACAGAGTAAGCTCTCTACAAGTATTAATCGTTATTTTTATTCATTTAATCCAACGACTACTTAGGGATCATCTGCTATGTGCCAAGTACTGAGCCAGGCACTGGAGATATCACAGTGGGTAATGAAGACCTGCCCCTCAAGGTGCTAAGACTCTCTGGGTGGAACCCACAGGCATTCTCTGCTCTTCTTCAGGGCGTAGAAACCTGCTCTACGAGGTGCGAAGAGCAGTCACTCAAATTCCCACTTTCCACGGTGGTATGAGAGAAAGGTTGCTCAAACTGACCTGCCTGAGAGGCAGAGGAGGGGACCCACTCTCTGAGCCTCCCCTCGGGCTCTCCAAGGCACCAATTGTCAAAGTTAGTCCCGTAGACTGAAAGCCTATCCCATTTTGTTTCAACTCTATATTTACCTGTTGAAAAACCACCTTTTACCAAGGGCTCCAGGTTCTATTTCCTACCAGAGCCATTTCAGCTAGAATCAGTCCTCAACCTGACACTTTCCAGTAAAATTGTCCTTTGTAAAAATCAAGGGGAAGGAAAAAAAAACACACTGAGAAAATGATCCCATGGCCACCCTCCATTACCTAATTTTTGGTGCCCCCTCCCCCAAATTTTATCAGTAGGCGATGATCAGAGGTTAAATAGCCAATCTCTCTATTGCATCTAAAGCATCTTAGCCTGGTCTCTTCAGACATGGAGAAAAGACATTTCACATCCTCAGTGGGTAACCCTGGGAGTGGTGCCCAACTCTCTGAAATACCAAGCAGATATAGAGAAAAGTCTGGGATTCCTCATAGGAATTAATTTTAATTGATCCATCAGTCAACAAATATTGAGTACATAGTTAGTATATGCGAGGCACTAGAGCTGAAAAAATAATAAGAAACATCTTACATTCAAAGAGCTCACAATCCAGTAGGGGAGACAAATGTGAAAAACTTACAATACAGATGGATGAGTTTGATGACACAAGTATTCATCCAGGAACTCCTTACTGCAGACTAATTTGTTTAAAATGTTATTTCATTGCTTGCTGACAGACTTTCCGCCCTCCACAACTATTTTCTAGAAATTCCTTGCATATACCATGTTGATTAATTCCTTCACCTGTCATGCCCTTTCTTCCCACTCCTTGTCCATATGGAAATTTCTATTCATCCTTAAAAACCCTTTCAGACTACCCCAGTCATTTTAAACCTTCCTTTTCCTATACTACTTCTCTACCTTTTTCTTATTTCTCTTTTTGCACATGAAATTTTTGTCTGAAGTCTGATGAAATTTTTGCTTGTCCACAGTCTTTACTAGACCATATGTTTCTTGAAGGCTTAATACAGTGACTATCCCAAACTAGATATGCTTAAATGTTCATTGAACAGAACTGTGTAAAAGATATAATAAAAGATATAATGGTATTACTATTAAAACTACCACAATAACTATAATTTTTGAGAATTTTATGAGCCAGGCATTATGATACCTCACATACATTTCCTCAAAACAACTTTGAAAGCAGAAAGAATCAGAGGTTGCTTCTCCAGTAAGTGATACCTTACACAAAGAATGCGTTGTATGAATTATTGCTTTTTCTGTATTCTTCCTCTCTCTCTCTCTCTCTCTCTCTCTCTCTCTCTCTCTCTCTCTCTCTCTCTCTCTCTCTCTCTCCTGTCTCTCACACACACTCTTTACACTCACACATGCAGAATCTTATAAGCCATCTTTGAAACTCTTTACTATTTTAGAGTTGATAATCTGACTTAGATATCTTATTTTTGTATATCCATAGTGCCCTGCAGAGGTCCATACAAACACATAAATGTAGTATCGCTATTAATTTGATTGTTTGCTTCTTTCCCTAGACTGTAAATTCCCCGAAGTCAGGCATGCCTCATTCCTTTTCTTTATCTCAGATAAACATCATGGTGCCTACAACACAGTAAGTGTTCAATGAGTGTTTAAGAAAAAGGAAGGAAGGAAAAAAAGAAAGGCAATATATACCACAGACCAGGGAAGTTATTCAGATGGAAAATATTCCTTTAAAATCCAAATATTCTTCAGCAAGGCAAATAAGAAACAAAATCAGTGAGCATGCTGGAGCCTGGAATTAATGAGTTAACCAATTACTAGCTGTATGTCACTTGATAAAGCACTCCCATGTTATACAGAGAACACTAAGGAAGCTTGATGAAATGAATGGCCTTTTATTCTCAGTTGACTTTAGGCAAAGAGATCTCTTCTAACCCGTTGCTTTAACTATTGAACCCAACGCTTCTCAAAGGCAATCCCATTGGCCTGTTGTGTGCTCTATTTCCCCAAGCAAGACCAAGGGAAATTGTGTACCCATTTATTTAATAACATCTTTTACTACCCATTCTGTGCCAGGTACGCTACCAGGCACTGGGGACACAGAGCCCTGTCCTCTGAAAGTTCATGTTTTTAGAACAGGTGATCACACCACCGTCTTCATGAATCCTATTACTCAAACCATCCAAGGTTAGTACATCTGTGGTGGTAATATCTGTGTACAGCAGGTCCTCGAAAATGTTTTGTTCAATGTTGTTTCCTAATAATGTTGATGAGGTATGTAGGAACTTAACTTTTCTGTGTATCAATTAGCTTCTGGTAAAATTGGTTTCGTTCTAGGTTGTTTCGCTTAAAGCTGCAGAACCTATTGATGACTTTAAGTGAAAATTTACTGTACTCAACTAGCCAATAAAGCTTTTAAGCCTACCCAAAGAGCAAGGAGAGAGAAATAATGAGCACGTGAAATTGAATCCGCCTCTGACAAGAGCCTAAGAATTGGAGGGACTTTGGGAGAAAAGCTATGCATAGAAAATAAATGTAAAATGTGCCCCACTTCATTTTTTCCTGCATCACATGTAATAATCTTATCTCTGATAAATGCCTTTCCAGAGAAAAATCTTCAGATTTATTAGAAGCCACCTATAAACAAAAGCCAGGTAGGTAACCTGCCATCCCTTCCTCTCATATCCTGTTCTCTGACTTGCAGCCAAACTCCTACAGATCCCATGGCCACGTGACAAAACTTGTCCTTCTCCTAAGACACCAACAGAGGGGTTGTTTGTTTTCAGAACTCCACACAGATGAGGTTGTTCCCAGTGGTCCACAGTCCTCCTAAATCTCTTTCTCCATCTTCTCCACTAATGGGTACACTGCTCTCCTCCCACTTCCCAATTTCCATGTGAGATAATTGTTCAAGGTCGTTCTAGTCACCGAGGGTCACCCACTGCTTCTCAGTGGTTGCAGTTTTGCAGGATGAGCCAGATTTCCACTTAAGCTGAGGAGAAGGAAATCCAGCTCCTTTTCGGATAGAAGTAACACTTTTCCCCATGCAGAGACTGCTGCTTTCCTATCCTTCACCATGTGACCTTCCCAAACACCTGTGGCTACAAAGCCCCAGGCAAGTGTTAGTTTGTCACACTATACCTTGATGCCCAAAGCGCTCCCCACCCACCAAGGCTGCTCAGGCAGCAGGAGAGCGATTATAACCTGTAATTTCTCATCTCAGTTAGCAGGTGACAGGCTCCCATAACATGGCATCCATATGGCGTCACCCCTTCTGTTGAGCACAATTTTAGGGCAAGATTCATACCGCTTCTCTCTGTGCTCAAAATAGATGCCCAAAATTGGGATTGAATTTACATAAGTTGGCTGAAGAGACTGTGTTCAATTAAAAAGCTTTTGTTGCCAAGGAATTTTTTTAGTTGATACATATGCTCCTTTATTACATTCCTATGAGAGGAAAGATTTCGGGCCTTTTTTTCTCTCTCTCTGTCTCTCTGTTTCTCTCTCTCTTCATCTTGTTTTTCTTTCCTCCCTCTCTCCTTCCCTCCGTTAATCAATGAGGAGCAGGTGGATACCTGCCCCAAACGCTGAGTGAGTAGCAAATGAGCAGCAGCCCATTTGGAAATAACGGAAGGCTGGCCCCTGAGAAATAGAAGCAAGTGTGACCCTCTTGCCTCGCCTCGGGCAGGGCAAGCTGCGAAGCTCTTCTCTGTGTGCATTCTGGGATCTGTCCCAGAGAGAATGTGTTGTCCCACTTTGCAGTCACCATAAATTCAATGGGATGTGTTTTCAATTGCACTGACACTGAGGCATGAATTTAGAAATATAAAACATGTTTTTTTCAATCATGAAATAATCCTACTCTCGGGTAAAAATTGGAAAACAGAAATGTACAAAGGAGGGGAAAATTCATTGGTAATTTTACCATTCAGATATGAACTCTGTTAACATTTCAGTGTATTTCTTTTCATTCTTTACTGCAACTGTCTATATTTACATAAATTTGGGATCCTGACAAACACTTTTGAAACTTGGCTTTTTGTTTCACATTGTATCATAATTTCCTGAGCATTTGTCTGTATCAAGTACTATACATTTCAGGAACATCACTTTTAAGGGGTGTACTATAACGTATTTAACAATTCTCTATTTTGGATATTTATGTTATTTCCAATTTTATTGGTATCTCTAAATAAATATTGCTTCAATTAACAACCTTGACTTTATATGTGCCTCTGATTACTTTCTTAGGATAAATTTGCATAGGTTAAAATTTAAGATGTATATTCAATAGTGAAGACAAGTTGCATTGAGCTTTTCATGGGCTCAGGACTGGTTCATCTTATGATTAACGCATACATTTTTCACAGTGCCTGTTTAGCATCAGAAATGAAATCAGTGTTTAAGAAAGCCTTTTCTTTTTTTCTTTTTTTAAAGATTTTATTGGGGAAGGGGAACAGGACTTTATTGGGGAACAATGTGTACTTCCAAGTCAAGTTGTTGTCCTTTCAGTCTTAGTTGTGGAGGGCGCAGCTCAGCTCCAGGTCCAGTTGCCGTTGCTGGTTGAGGGGGCGCAGCCCACCATCCCTTGCGGGACTTGAGGAATTGGACTGACAACCTTGTGCCTGAGAGCCCACTAGCCCACGTAGGAATCGAACCGGCAGCCTTCGGAGTTAGGAGCACGGAGCTCTAACTGCCTGAGCCACCGGGCCTGCTTGAAAGCCTTTTCATTTGTTGGGTGTTTTCCGGTGAAAAGCTAAATAACCCTGGTTGGACATCTGTTGTTTCTGCCTACTCAGCGTCCACACCCTCCCTTTTCTATATAAGAAATTCACAGTTGCCACTACTGTTCATTCTAGTGGCTCCAGTGTAACTAATATTCAATCACTTTTGGATTCACCAGTGGCCAGTCAGATCCGTGATGAGGTGCAGGCTTGGACTTTCATCAGGACTCTCTTCCCTTTGAGATTGCTGGGTGGGTGGCACATAAGCCCAGAGATACTAGCATTCATCTTTGACCCGACATGGGATGAGCCCACCCAAATATCAAGTTGACATGAAAAAAAACAGAGCTAAAAGATGGAGGTGGATAGATTCCTGACAATATTTATAAACTTGAATCTATCTGTGCCTGAAGCTAACAAAATTATCCCCATAGATTTTTCAGTTATGTGAGCCATGAAATCCCATTATTATTTGAAGTCATTTAAATTGGGTTTCCATCAGGGACAACCTAAAATGTCCAGCTACCACAGATCACTGGTAAGAATCAAACTAAGAGCCTTGGGCTCGTCATACCTGACCTCTGCCAGTAATCTAATTGATAAACTGTATGATTACCTAACACCTGCTATGAGTAAGGTTATGTGATAACATCTGCTGGTGAAACTCCAGTATGACCAACTCCAGGCTTCTAGAAGCTTAGAGCCCAGATAACAAACTGTAAGGCAGGGCACAGGACCATGAAAAGGAAGCACTGGGTGTTTCAGAGGATAGGTGGGTCATGCCTTACTAAAAGGAATAGAAAAAATTTTGTTTTGGTGGGATTTAACTTGAACCTTAAGACATTGGTAGAATTTTCATAGGTGGAGCTTGAGAATGAGGGAAACACGTGCCAAATAAAATTAGCATGATAAAGGGCAGATGTAGGAAATCACTATGAGTAAAGAGGGTACTGGTTAAGTGTAGAGACCTATCCATGCTTCCTGAAGTATCAATATACCACTAACCAAAGAGAGAACTAACCATTACCTATAGAGCTACAATTAGGGAGTTATAATTTTCCTGAAGTACATCTTACAATGATATATTCCAGTTGTTTTCTCGCCTACTGAACTGAATACTCTTTGAGGTTGGGCACAGTATTTTCTCTGTATATCAAGCTCTTGGCATATTACTCTGTATTCTGTGCATATCCCCAAAAGACTCATTGACCAAAAAATAGCTGAAAACTAATTGCAATGTTCAATTAAACATAATCTATCAGATACTGAGAGATGACATCCTTACCGGGTGTCAGCACCTTTCCTTGGGAAGTAGGTCAGGCAAGTAAGTACAATCATTGTTTTAAACCACTAAATGCTTTGCAGCTCTGATAACTGGCTCTTTTGTGACATTCCTGACCTGACATGCAGGACCTAACAAGCCACCTTGCCCATAAATAAGAACTCAATACCTATTTGGTGAATTGAATTAATAGGCCCTGGACTTTATTTGTTCTTCTGATCCCTGGAGCTGGCTACACTCTTCTGCCTACCCCCTCATGACCTTATCACACATTCTTAAAATAGCTATTCCAATATCTGGTGCAAAGCTGACCGGTGGGGTTTCTTGGCAGAATTCTCTGGCCCAAGGTTTGTTTCCCAAACTATCCTGATCCTGAGAATCACCAGGGGTGCTTGTTAAATACACAGATTACTGGGTCTCTCCTCTTGGAATCTTGATTTGTAGGCTTGGATTGGGGTCCAGAAATGAGGGAGAAGAACTAGCACCTGAAATCATACTTTGGGCAAGTTGGAGAAATTCTGCAAATCTACAGAACTATCCTGGCTACAACATGTCAACCATAATTACAAGCACCTACTTAGCATGTAGAAAACCAGTCCTGTAAAGTGGAGAGGACACTGTCAAGGGAATTCAATATCTAGGACTCAGATCCTGACTCGAACACTTGCTAGTGAGGTGGCTTTGAGAAAATGATGTAACCTCTTTGAACTTGTGCTTCTGCTGTTGTAAAAAAAAAAAAAAAAAAAAAAAAAAAAAAAACGTGAAGGCATTACTTGCCTCTTGGACTTCAAGGAATCTCATTAGAAGGTGCATGTAAAAGTGTATCATACATGAGAAACATTTTCAGTTTGATGTCTTGACTAGAACTAAAAGCCATAAGATGATCTGTTTGATGCAGAAAATTAGCCTTCCACACTTGACAGTTATTTATAAATACTGTTATCTCCACAAAACCACTCGTTGCTTGCTTGTCCACACCAAACCTGGAAGGTCATCTCGATAACTAACAATTAGTATTTACTAAGCACTTGCTCTGTATCAGACGTAATGCCAAATGAATTATTCAGATTGGTCAGTTTAATCCTCACAACAGCTCCATGAAACAGGTAGTACTACTTGCTATTTTATAGTTGGGGAAACTAAGGTGTAACTGAACTATACAAGGTAGGACAATTAAGTTCCCGAACTCATCCTAGAAAAAGTGCTCCATACCCCATTGCTGCATATCACTATGGTCACCTTCAAAGTCCTCCCCTTGGGAAGCTGTACACCGATGCCAGCACCTAGTCCACCTTTCAAAGCAATTTTGGAACTCTTTTTCTGGAATGGCCATCAGAGCTGTTGTTGTATTACCCTTGATGTCCTGAATGTCATCAAAATGTCTACCTTCCAATATTTCCTTTATCTTTGGGTAAAGAAAGAAGTCATTGGGGGCCAGATCAGGTGAGTAGGGAGGGGGTTCCAATACAGTTATTTGTTTACTGGCTAAAAACTCCCTCACAGACAGTGCCGTGTGAGCTGGTGCATTGTCGTGATGCAAGAGCCGTGAATTGTTGGCGAAAAGTTCAGGTCGTCTAACTTTTGCATGCAGCCTTTTCAGCACTTCCAAATAGTCAACTTGGTTAACTGTTTGTTCAGTTGGTACAAATTCATAATGAATAATCCCTCTGATATCAAAAAAGTTTAGCCACATCATTGCAACAAGTTCTCGAACTTAATTGTCAGAACTCATATTTAAATAACCTATCCAAGATATAACTGAAGTACGGCTAAATAACCTGTGAGGGGTCACACAGCTATTAAGGAGCACAGGTAGATTTTGAACCCAGACAGTCTGACTCCATAGTCCCTGTTTCTGACTCATTAAACCACAGGATTGCTGAAGGTGATGGGTGGTCTCCACAATGATAGACAGAACATTCAGACTCTCCAGTTTATTTACCCTCTTGTTTCTCTTTAAAAAATGCACAAGGGACGAATAGGCAGGGCACAGAGGATTTTTAGGGCAGTGAAACTACTCTGTGTGATACTATGATGATGGATGGATGTCATTATACATTTATCCAAACCCACAGAATGTACAACACCAAGAGTGAACCCTAAGATAAAGTGTGAAAGGTAGGTGATGACCATATATCAAAGTAGGTTCATAGATTGTGACAAATGTCCCACTCTGGTGGGGGATGTTGACAGTAGAGGAGGCTGTTCATGGGTGGGAGTAGGGGGGATATGGCAGCTGTCGTGCCGGGGACCCTGCTCGCTGCGCCATTTGTTGTGCAAGGCGTCCAGCGGGGTCTCTGCTCCCGCTCCCCACATAAGAACGCAGGACATGGTGAGGCCAAAAAGGAACACCCAGGGAGCCATAGGTAGGGGAGTCAAATCACTATATTCTCCCTGGCGGCTGGGCTGGAGACACAGGAAGCAGGATCTACATAATCTGCAACCCGCCGTCCTAACAGCAGTCCCCGCTTGCCAGCCACCATCTTCTTGCTAGCCCCCATTTCCTCTCTGCTAGCGTAGCCACAGCAGTTATATTAGTGGCCAATGGCTTACAGGTTACAGCTGACGACCAACTAGCCACAGTTGATGGCCATCCGATCACAGTTGATGGCCATTTACTACCTGAGCCAGCACATTTCTATGTGAGGCCGAGAGCCTGGAAACTGCTTTTTGGGGCTTTGTCCCCACAGCAGCTCTCTGTACCTTCCCCTCAATTGTGCTGTGAACCTAAAATTGCTCTAGTCTATTAGAATAAAAATGCAAAAGGTAGTAGTTTTCTTGTAGCCCACCCTATTGATGTCCATTTGCCCGCTAGAGAGAATATTACAGAACTATTACAGAATATTAGCACTTGACAGCATGTTGGCAAACATTGGATCTAAGAGGATCTCAAGCTACTAAACGTGACTCCGCAGCCTTGAAATGGTCTTCTGTTTAGGAATGCTTTGGGAAAGGCCCATACTCTGTACCTTGGCATTGCTTCCACCTGGCCATTTCACACCTATAGTACCTGCCTAGCCCTTAAAGGCACTTGAGTTTGCCCCCTTGATCCAACTCCACCCCTCTAAGAGGAAACCAAGAACCCAGACAAATGAAACAGATAGTCCAAGTTCAAAGCAAATTAATGGCAGAGTCTGGAATAAATCCCAGCTCTCCAACTTCCAAGCCAGTGCTCTTCCAAACCTCAACAAAGGGAGAACAACAGCAGAGTCCTGGCCATCAGAAAAAGAGAAAACAGAAAAACATGAAGTGAGAAATAGAGTGTGAGGATGACTGGAGATGGAACAGAGAACACTTAATGGTTCCCAGCATGGCAGGCTCCCCTCCCAGGGGACTTGACCTCTGCCCGCACAGCACAAGGTAATTGCATAGCTGTCACAAGTCACCATTGTTTATCCTAGTGCCTGGAAAGTGGGAGCATTTCTGAAGGGCCTCTGTTGTGCAGGAGACCCTGCTCACTGCACAATGTGTCATGCAGGGACTCATGCGGGGTGTCAGGCTCCCTACATAAGAACGCAGGACATGGTGAGGCCAAAAAGGAACACCCACGGAGCCATAGGTAGGGGGTCATATCACTATAGTCTCACTGGCGGCTGAGTTGGAGAAACAGGAAACAGGAGCCACACAATCTGCAACCCTCACTCCACCGCTTGCTGGCTCAGCCACCATCTTCTTGCTAGCCCCCATTTTTCGTAGCCACAGCAGTTATAGTAGTGGCCAATGGCTCACTGGTTACAGCTGACGGCCAACTAGCCACAGCTGACGGCCATCTACTACCCAAGCCAGCACCTTTCCACGTGAGGCCAAGAGCCTGGAAACTGCACTCCTGGCTCTGTCCCCACAGCCTCCCCCACAAACACACCTACCCAATGAGGCAGGAGAAGTGAGGCTGCAATTGTGGCACTTTAATCAAAGCCTGCAAAGAAGAACCTGGAGCCCACCACTATGTCTCAGGCCCCGCACAGAAAGGCCAGAAGGAAAGCTGCACAAAGCTGGCCCTGGGCTGCCTTCAGATTGTGCTTCAGAGTGGCTTGTAGCTCTGGAGAACTTTTAATAGAAATCTGCGGAATGAAATGGGCTACAGCTGTTTGCCTTGATAAATATATTTTATGCTACATGCCTCAACCGCCATCTGTTTGCTGATATGAGCACTTTGTGGCAACTAAGAAGTCATCAAAAGGAATCGCAGGAGATGGGTTTCCAGCAGGTAGAGGGGAAGAGGGCGACAGGACCGGGGATCTGTTTCCTCAGGCTGAAAGGGCTGACCTGGGGATAAAGGATGTGGAAGGCAGGCACAGAATGGGGGCACACTGGGCAAGTCAGATAAGCCGCTCACCCATCCAGGCTTCAACGATTCTCTAAGATGCTCTTGCTGCTTTCCTAGAGTCCTCAGTCTCTCCTCCCTCTATTTTCCACCTTTGACCTCTAAAACTAAAACCAATCACAACAGTGTCTGCCTCTAAGCTGACACTAGTCCACGGTGAGCATGCCCAGTGACCCCTGGCATGAGTATCTGCTCACCTCGGTCAGTCGGCCAGCCAGGAGCCTGGCTTCCCTGCATCTAATTCCACTGCCCGTTGAGCCCACCTCCCAACTCCTCTGACCTGGGCTGAGTGCGGAACAGACACAGAGAGGCGTAGAGGCTAATGCCCTGAACATAATGCAGCCTATTCTGGGTCTAAACCAGGTCAGGGGCTGCTTTGGGAGCCCTTCTGCCGAGCCTTGTGGCCACACAGCTACCCCTCCTTGTAAGGGTTAGAGAAACGGTCTACATATGCTTAGAATGGATATGAGGGAGGAGGGATTCAATCATTCTGGAACACTAAAATATTCTAATGAAAGGCAACAGATTTTCTCACTCTTGAACCATCAAATCAAAAGAACACGGAAGTTACCTTAAGAGAAACCAGCATCTATGGGGAAAGGCTAAAATACTTGGAGATTCTGAGTACACAACCTACGTAAATTTGTCTTTCCTGCTTTCTGTCTTCCTTCCTCCGGGAAAAATCTGAGAGGCCGGTATGACTGACTCCGTCCTAAGTGGCTCCTGTTTCTGGCATCCCTGGCATCACCTACCCTTCTGTCTCCCACCCACCAACTCGCTCGCCACTCCACTGAGAAAATGCAGACAGCCGGGAATGGAGTAAGCACGTGCCCATCCCTCAAAGCACTGACCCTAAAACGTCTCCCAGCCCCTTCTCCTTTCTCCACCCCTACCTGAGTCATGTTGGGAAGGACACAGCAATGACCCCTCCTGTTGGCCATACAAGGGCCTGTGTCAGGACCAGCTGCCTTCCGGTGCCTCCTTCCTCATCCCACGGGGGCTGGGAACCTGTAGGATGGCCAGGTGGGGAGCAGGTTTTGATGTTGGGGGGAGAGGGCCAGAGCAAAGGGACAGCCCTGAGATAAGCTGAAGTGAAAGGAAAACTGGATCTGTGATAGCAGCAAAGGGCACACAAGCTTCTAAAAACACATGAGTAAAAGGCAAGCTGGTCTGGGCACCTGCCGCTCAGTGCTACCTCCTCCCAAGGATGTGGGTAGGGTGACTGTTGGTGACATGCTTTGAGACGCTCGGACAGAAGGCACTAAATCTTTGTGTACTGAGGACTGTGATTTGGGGTCCAAGAAGCCAAGTGCTTTGGACGCGCTTCAGAACTGCTGGCTGTTAATCGGAGCCAGAGCAAGCCTCCAGCGCCATCAAAGCACCAGCCCCCAGTATTAATAAGTGTTTCCATGGCACTTGATAGTTTTCAGTTATCTTTTCTAACATGTCTGCCTTAGCAGAAGTAGCAGGCACCTGTAAATCTTTGTACCCTCCCCGATTCCTGCCAGCCTCGGAGGAAGAGGTCCTGGCTTCCTACACACCCTGAGAGGAGGGTAGTAGGGACGATATGTCCTGAGTTTGCAGCCTCTTTGTCCACACTCCCTTGCTGGCTCCATACTCACTTCTTCCACTGCTCTGTCCACAATTTCAAGGCCATCTCAAGACAAACTCCATCCATTCGTTCATCCACTTATTCATTCCACAAATATTTGTTGAGTACTTACTGTGTGCCCGGCACTGTTTTAGGCACTGAGGATACAGCAGTGAATAAAACAGAAAATGAAAACACCTGTCCTCGTGTACCGTATCTTCAGCGGGGAGGTAGACAAACAATAAACAGATAGATGTTTAGTGCTATGAATAAAAATTGCACTGGGTAAGGGGTAGAAAGTACCTGGGAAGGATATTATTGTAGACCTAATGATGCATGGCCTGACACCTGAGCATAAATCTGAATGACATGAGATAGCAAGTTAGGGACCCAGGGAAAAACCTCACAGGCAGAGGGACCAGCAGGTGCAAAGGCCCTGAGGTGGGAAGACACTGGGGTGTTGAAAAACAGCAAGGGAGCAGTGTGGTTGGACAGGAGCCGGTGCAAAGTGTGAGTTGTAATAGTGACACATGTGGTCATAGAGACAGCTGGCCTCTGGTCAGAAGCCCTTCCTTCTCCAGCTAGTCCATCTCCGCTGTCCCACTCATCTTTGACTCCTGTACTGGCCCTGCCTGAAGTGGCTCACTTGGACTTTATTGACTTGGACCTGCTTTGTATCTTCACCATTTCACACACTTGTGTTTTCTTTACCCAGAGCTGATGACGTTCCTCCAGATTTTCTTCTGTGTCTTTCCCAAGCCTCATGGTCAACACATCTCTCCTGTCTGACATCCCTAGCATTTTCCTAGCCCCCTCCCACCACCTTGAAACTAAATTTTGTGAAAGCACTGACTTCATCACTTGTACGAGTGTGTTCCAGCAAACCCACCAAAGTACCTAGGAGCTCTTGCAGTTTTGGCTTTAACTTCAATCAGACAATGGTTCCACTGTTCAAGTTAATAATGTTAAGTGCTAATCCATCTTTTGCGAGAGCATTTATTCACTTAGGCATCATTGATTAATTCGTTAACTTTTTTTAATCTGCAATGTGCTAGACACTGTGCTAGAGGCCAGGGATAAAAAGATGGATCTAGGGCCGGCCTGGTGGCTCAGGCGGTTAGAGCTCCATGCTCCTAACTCCGAAGGCTGCCAGTTCGATTCCCACATGGGCCAGTGGGCTCTCAACCACAAGGCTGCCAGTTCAATTCCTCGAGTCCAGCAAGGGATGGTGGGCTCTGCCCCCTGCAACTAAGATTGAACACGGCACCTTGAGCTGAGCTGCCGCTGAGCTCCCGGATGGCTCAGTTGGTTGGAGTGCATCCTCTCAACCACAAGGTTGCCGGTTCGACTCCTGCAGGGGACAGTGGGCTGCGCTCCCTGTAATTAGTAACGGCAACTGGACCTGGAGCTGGGCTGGGCCCTCCACAACTAAGACTGACGGGACAGCAGGTGGGAGCTGGACGGCACCCTCCACAACTAAGATTTATAGGACAACAAGTTAACTTGGGAAAAAAAAAGTCCTGGAAGTCCACACTGTTCCCCAATAAAGTCCTGTTCCCCTTCCCCAGTGAAATCTTAAAAAAAAAAAAAAAGATGGACCTAGAGGGTATTATGCTAAGTGAAAGAAGTCAGATGGAAAAAGACAAATATCATGTGATCTCACTTATACTGATATGTGGAATCTAGAGAACAAAATAAACAAACAAACAAAACAGAAACAGACTCGTAAATACAAAGAACAAACTGATGGTTACCAGAGGGAAGGAGGGTTGGGGAGCTGGGTGAGAAAGGTGAAAGAATTAAGAAATACAAATTGGTACTTACAAAATAATCAGGGGGTTGTATAGTGCAGCATAGAGATTATAGTCAATAATGTTGCAACGACTAATCAGGGGGATCACCACATTAAATTATGTAAATGTCTAACGACTATGCTGTACACCTGAAACTAACACAAAATAATACTGAATGCCAACAGTAATTGAAAAAAATAAATGATTTTTAAAAAGGCAGATTCCCTTAATAAGCACCACGTCTAGTAGACAGACTAGTTATAAAAGAAGTAAATGCTAACACAGAAACATGAATAAAGGGTCATGAGAGCCCGGAGGACAAAGCAATTTATTTTTAATTCTTTATGGAGAAGACAGGGAATATTTTACAGTGGGGATGTGACATTATCAGTTGGAATTGGGGATCAGTAGAAGTCAGCCATAGAGAGAAGGGAGGGAAAGATAGTACGACAGGGGTTCTCCACTGAGGGGAATTTTATCTCCATAGGACATTTGTTGATGTCTAGAAATGTTTTTGGTTATCAGGGGTGGGGGAAGTGGGTGGTACTGGCCCCTGTTACATAGAGATCAGCAATGTTGATAAACATCCTACAATGTACAGGACAGTCCCCCAGGAACAGCTACCTGGCCCACAATGTCAGTAGTTGCCAAAGCTGAGAGTCCCCACATTAGAAGGAAAGGGAACAATGTGTAAAATAACATCAAGTTTACAAGAGTCAGGCAAGTCTAGAGAACAGTAGAAGTTCAAGTGTGAAGCAGAAATGTAGAGTAAATGAAGGCAATGCAGATGATGCTGGAAATATAGGTTTGAGCCAGAGACAGAAAGGTCTCATACGCCAAACTATGAACTTTTGCTTTATAGATAACAAAGAGCCAATTAAAAGAGAAGGCTGAAGCAGATGAAAATGACAGCTGCCATTTACAGAGCCTCTACTCTGGGGCTTTACTATGTTACCTCTAATTTTGTACATAGAGGGAGATAGTGAGACCCAGCACGAAGTTATTATTTCTGTTTTACGAATGAGGAAACGGAAATCAAGGTCAGAAAACAGAAGCTGCTTGCTCAAGGTCAGCCACAGGTGTAGTTGACAATAGGGATCCCGATCTGAGTGGCACCTAGCCAGCTCCTGAGCCAGGAACCGTATTGGGCAAAACAGCCTCTTACAGTCTGATCTTCGGCTGCTGTGAATCCACCCTGGCTCCCACAGACATTCATTCCCACCCACCAGCTGTCCCCGCAGTGCTCTGAACACGGCAGGTACTGAGTGAAACCCTTCTGAAGACTGGCTCACACATGGATCCATTGGGAAGCAGGTGGCATGACTCCATTCTTTCTACTCACTGGTATATTTTGTGTCCCAGAAACATGCTTTAATTATCTCCAGAGAACAATTGAACATTTGATGATTTTTCCTTTTTTTTTCTTTCCTTTCCTTCCTTCCTTCCTCCCTTCCTCCCTCCCTCCCTCTCTTCCTCCCTCCCTCCCTCCCTCCCTCCCTTCCTTCCTTCCTTCCTTCCTTCCTTCCTTCCCATTTTCCTTCCTTCTTTCCTTCTTTTTTCTTTCTTTCCCTTGAATGTATGTGTTTGTCAAACTATGAGCATTCACCAAAACTCATTTCCATTTCCTCCTGAGCACATAACCAATGACATTTTCCAGCTCCCTTTGTGGCCATGTGTCTGAATTCTGACCAATGAGACCTCAGTGAAAGAGACATGTACCTCATCCTGATATGGCCCACTTGCTGTCCTGTTCACTTTCTCCATCCACTGCTGTGTAAAGAGGAGGTGGAGGGTCCAGTTCAGTGGAGTCATAGATGGAAGGAGTACAGGCTCTTGACCCAAGAAAGCCTGTCTGCCAACCCCATTATTTCTGCACTGGGCTTGATGTGAAAGACAAATTTTTATTGGATTAAGTTTCCTGAGATTTGGAAGTTAGTTTGTTGCAGTATCTAGATGTTCTGGTCCTACCTAATCCAGGGAGCATGAAGGAGAGGTAAATAAACTAGAACTGAGTATCCCACATACACGGAAAATTCCAAAAAGTAGCTTCTCAGGCAGAAATAGTCAGGTACAATGTCATCCGGGAATCAGTGTCTCCCCAAATGTCTGTTTCACTATTTCACTATCTCTAGTATGGGATTCTGTCATCAAATTTGCCTCCAGATTCGAGCAGACATCCGCATTCCAGGCAGAGAGAAGGAGGAAGCACAAAGGAGAAGTGTCCTGGAGCTGAATCAGTGCCCTGGGAGGGTTTGCCGAAAATCACATCCAGTGATTTCTGTTCACTCTGGGCCATGCCTTCTTGCAAGGGAGGCTGGAAAATCTCATCTTTTTACATAGCATATGTCCACCCAGGACAAAAACAGGGTTCTGTTAGTAAGGCAGGGTGAGAAACGAGGAGTCTTTGTTGAAAAGAAGAAAGGGAATTGTGGTTTTGAATCAGAAGAGACTGCCCAGACTGGTTATGTGATTGCTGGCTGCCACTCTATGTGCTGGGCTGTTTCTGGCTTCAGTGGCCTATGAGGCAAAGGCATGGGCATCTAAAATGGCTGTGACCTGGGGGGACACCTATCCTTGAGACACAATGCTTTCCCCACTCATCCCTTGCACTCAGCCCAAACTCTCTGCACGTTCACTGTCATCTGGTTTCCTAGGAGCCCATCCTCTCCTTTCCCCCTTGGGCCTCCTTTCAGCAGACTCTCCCACAGCAGCGGGGGGCACTTCAGTGTGCCAGGGCTCCCGGGAAGAAGGTGCACTGGTGCTCCTGAGCCCCGGCTGCTTTTCTGCTTCACAGTTAACACCATAAAAACACACATTCTCCTGCCATCAGACTCAACCAATTTCCAAGTTATGTGTGGAGTTAACGCTGCTCTCTCTGGCTCTCCTGCTTGGTATTGCTAAATGCTGTTCCCTGTGGCACTCCACACAGGCCCGCGGGGAGAAAATAACACAGAATTAACCTTAAACACAGGTGTGGGAGAGGAAAAACAGCTTTACCGAAAGGAGAATAATAAAGGGCCAGTAATCACCCCCATAACGTGAGCACTTTGGGGTGTCACATAGGTAAGAAAAAAAAAAAAAAAACCTGTGCTGGCTTTTCCAATTTTCTAATAGGACTAACTACAGTTGATTAGTCCCTCTTCTTCCCACCTGCATGCTCAGGCAACAACTGCAAACAAGTTAGCTGGAGAAATGGTAGTCAGCCTACCCTGGAAACTGCTCTCTGAGACCAGGCATGGAAAGCGGACATCCAACTCAACAACACAAAGAGCCACGAACCAAGGATGGCTCCTGGAGCCCATGAACCGGGTACCAGTGTGCTCAGATTTGAGGGATAGACTTTACATCGTTTGGTATAATTTAATGATTTCCCAGCCTCTTTTTGTTCCCTGTTTCTATCTAATTGAGACTGATTCCTTTCTCCCTCTTATATAGGGAATAACGTGTTCACCCATCAAGGGGACTTCGGTCCTCTAGGGCAGTGCTTCTTAAATGTCAATGTGCGTACATACCCGTTAGGGATCTTGTTCCGAAGCAGATCCTGTTCAGTAGGTCTGGGCTAGGGCTGACATTCTGAATTCTAATGAACTCCCAGGTAGCATCAATGCTGGGGCCCCTGGACCATACCTTCACCCTGGCGTCGTTGGCAAATACACTTGGGTTGCGTTAAGCAACTGAGATGTGAAGGTATGTGTGTTAGCACATGAGCCAGTGTATAATCAGAAAGACCCTGTGACTTTTAGAATTGCTGATTCCTGCACCTCAAAAGGTTACAAGTCTAAGACTTAGAGGTACATTTGAAGTTAGAGCACACTGACAAATGAACCATCCATCCAACACCAAGGTGTATAGCAGATGGATTTATTGTTTCCAAAAGACACTGTTGCCTTCACATACGCTGTGAGAAGATGACTCTCATTGTACCGTAGACCTGTGGAGAGTTTTGCTTGCAAGGTGCCTCCCAAGCAGAGGAGGTCCAGGAACCGTATGCCCCCTTACCTCTTTGATATCAACAAATGACTTGTCAACAGCTTCCCAAAGAATGATGACCTTAGGGAAGCTAAGATAGGGCACAAGGTGTTTATCAGAGCACAAACCTGAGGCCCTTTCCTTTTAAATTAGCTTCACAAGGATTAGCTGACAATGTGAGGAATAATAGTGTCCAGCACTGCTTTTCAAAGTGCCCATGACCACCTTCTAAGCATATACCAGCACCATGGGAAAGGGCCTCTCGAGTCTAGAGAATCCTCGGCAATAAACTGAGCCACTAAATCCATCCAGTTCTTCACCCCTCAGCCAATCTCTCTCTCTTCTCCTAGACACTAAACTACCTCTTTCTCTCTAGATTTTTTCAGTTGTTCTTTATTGTGTCCTTGTTTCACTCTTTGGATATGGTGCATTCTATTCCCTTCCCAATTACAACTATGTAACTTTATTTTTTCTTGTCTCCTTTTCTGACTTTGGAATGAGAAATTTGTCCTTTGACCACCTCAAGTAAGAATCTTCCCACTCCAGACTCTCTCCTGAATGATCTCATCTACCCCATGGTTTCTAGTACCATCTGTGCACTAAGGTATCTCAAATCTATATCTCCAGTCCAAAGTCACCTTCAGTGTTCCAGACTCAAATATCCATAGGCATGTCAAAGTCAAGGTGTTCTGAACTGTACTGATCATCAGATCTGAAAGAATAAAGGAAAGAAATAAAGAGAGGACTCGCTTTTGAATCTCTATTTAATGAAATGCACACCCACCCAGCCGCTCTAGCAGATACCTGGGAACCATCCCTCATTCCTCCCACAGATCCATCAATTTTTAGGACCTGTAACTTCCATCTTGCAGATTGCTGTAGAACCTGCCATATTTTTTACTGTTTCAGTATCTTCACACAACCTTTTCCCTCTGCTCGGGTACTTTTCCTCCTCTCCTTCAATGGCTTATTGTTAACAACCTCAGTGACCATGTCCCAATTTTCTTTGACTCTCTGACAGTGTATTACTATCTGTTGCTGAATGAGTGGTATGAGAAAATGATACATGAGTGATTGAATTAGGAAAGACTCTTGGTTGAGAGTTTTAAGTTGAGAGTTCTAAGTTCTAAGTTGAGAGTTTTAACCACAGCTGTATTGCCCTAGGAATTTATGTCATTTAGGTAACACTGTTGGGCACACAGATATTTTTCCTACGGGAGAATAATTCCCAATTAAGAAAGAAAAGAAAGAAAAACTACCACCATGACTCAGCATAGAACAGCAAGCTGTCCACTCGTGATGTTTTCTCTCTCCAGAGATCTTTTCCCTGCAGGTGAAAGTTTACCACACAACTCCCCTCTGTCTTATTTCTGGTCAACAGGGAGATAGGAGAGATTAGAGATTATGTGGAAGAGGTTAATGAGCCCATGTGCTGGCTGTTCCAGCAGCATCGTTTTTCTCCCTTGCTTGTTGCCTCTCCTAGGAACACCTCTCCTACAAGAGTCCTTCTAGTCTGTGAAATACATCACAGTTTTCGACAGTGATTCTTTATACTATGTATTCCAAAATGCTTTACAGGAGCCAGGAGCTGATAAATGATGTGAACAGGTTGCAGAATTTTGTGTAAACTAGAATCTTAAAACTTGATTCCCACGCGCTTGACTGTGACACAAAGGTGGGCAAGTTACTTAACATCTCCAAGCCTTGGTGTCTTCCTTTATAAAATGGATCCCTGCACACTTCATTTATTATGCTAATTATTGGAAGTAATGTCAGCATTTTATAAACTCGAAATTGTGCTACAAAAATAAAGGTTACCACTACTGATAATAGTAATTAGCTATAAACAACTTTTGTTTGTTTTTCTTTTTGGAGCAGGTTACAAACTGCTTCACAATTATTAAACATTGTAAAGAGAATGAGATAAAGCAGAGGGAAGGTGACAATGAGTCATAAAATGAAAATGACAAAGGCCCCAGACAAGAGAGTTTGGTGATGGGAAGGGACTGGCACTCAGATTCTGGGGGTGAGAGAGCAAGAGGTGGGGAAAAGGACAAAAGCAGCATCATTTCACGCAGACCCTTGGAGGCCACGTTAGGGAACGTGGATGTTTTCTGAAGATCGTGGAAACCATCAAAGTGTTTTAAGCAGAGGAGTTTTGTGATGAAGTTTTTATTTCAGAAACTCATTTATGCTGCAGTGTGGATATTGGATCCCAGGGGGCCAAGACTAGAAGTAGGGAAACCAACCTAGGACTGTGGCAGTGACCCAGACATGCAGGGGCCAGGGCTCGAAGAGTAGCCGTGGGGATGGAGAGTGGTAGATGGATTCAAGAACTACGTGGCAGCAGAGTGAATATGTCACAATTTCTACTCTAAAACCTCAGTTCAGCAATTGCCAACGACTCCATCTAGGAAGGCAGACTGTGTTAGCAGGAAGACGCCAGATTTCTAATCCAAAGATCGCTATTTGTGATTGATTAATTAATTGATAATTAAAATTAGCTTCATGGATTTGGGCAAGTCACTTACCCTCTCCAGGCCTTTCTTCCCTCATCTATAAAATGGGGATAATAATAATCGTCCTGCCTCACTTGCTGGTAGCTGTCAAGCTCAATTCAAATGTGATATATGAGACGTGCTTTGTAAATTGCCAAGCAGTGCATGATTGTAAAGCAGCCATAGCACTCTCCAGAGATCTAGTCAAACCAAACACAAAAGAAATAGAAGAGGAGAAGAACATTCATCTCCCCATCTCGCCCTCCTGCCTGAAACTTCCTTGGCCTGCCTTGACTTGTATTAGGGCCAGGACTTATTTCCATGGTTTCTTAAATGTTATAAAGTCTTTCGTAACGAGAAAACTTTGTGGGAATCTTATTAGACACAGCAAAGACCAAAATCAGCACAAAGCTCACATATAAAAGCTTTAGGAAAAAAATAAGGATTTCTCTAGAGGCTCTATATGTGCTTAAATGGTGCAGAGAGCTAAATTGTGAAATTACAAATGAGATGTGGAATGGCATATTTGATTATACAGAGTCATCTGCAATGCCTCATAACATATAAGAAATTTGAGAGACTGTTTATTTGGCACAGAGCTCCAGAAGGAATCTGCAGGACTGACTGAGTCTAATAGGCATTCGGAAGACAGAGGGTGTGCTTGGGGCGAAACTACGTGGCTCCTCTTTGCGCCTGGGGCCCCAATCCCACTTTCTCCCCCAAATTCCGAAGGCTCACGTGGGACTTAATTTGGATGGACTCAGCTGAGAAGAAATGGGAAGATTTTCCCTGTTTCACAGGTAATGAGAGTGTGTCCTAAAACAACTGTAAGGTGTGGTCTCTACTCTCAATCAGGTGACAACCTAATAGGGTCCATAAGATAGGTGTGTGACACAAATCACTACCCTATATGGTCCGTGATAACACAGTGGTCCATACGCTGAGGGAGACAGGAGAGCAGAGACTTTGGGACCAGGCAAACCTGGGATTAGATACTGACTCTGCTGCTCACTGGCCCTGGGGCCTTGGGTAAGGCACCTTTGCCTCCCTGAGCCCTGATTTTCTTCTCCGGGAAACAGGGATAACAATGCCTGTCCTGCCAGGTTCATGCAACGAAATGAGACGGTCCTGTAGGTGCATAGCCAGTGCCCCCTCACGGGAAGTACTAAGTAACGATTAATACTGAGTGTGTGTTTTGGGGGGTACTCATAGACTATGGGTGTAGTCAGAAGTCATCCAGTTAGCGAGGGACTGTACAACAGGAGTATTTGGGCCCCTCTGATTCCTAGATTTTCATCAAAGTCCCAAAATCCTTTAGTCCCAAATCCTTGGGACACTGAATCTTAGCCAGTGTCCCAAGATGCAGTATTACAATAAAAACCTAACACTTCCATAGTTTTCAAAGTAGAAGGCAAGAGGATCAGACAAAAGCAGTTGCCCTCTCCCGACCCAAAATCAGCTGGAACACCAGAGCCAGTCTTCTGTCCCCGCCTGGCCGGGCCTCCGAGGGACCGGAGCTGCTGTGCCGGGGTGTCTTCTGAAGACCAGCCTGCAGGGTTGCTGACGCTGCAGCCACGCCCAGCAGGCAGGTGTGCAGGCGAAGGCCATCACAGGAGAGCACAGATTGAGAAGGGCCTTGGGAAGTCTCTGGCACAGATGCCGAGGCAGAAGGGAAATTCTTCCCTGTGTTCCATCTTCCCACCCCTCTGAGCAATTCAAGGAGAGGGGCCAGGAATTGGAGCTGTTCATCTGAATCTAGCTATGTCTAGTGCCTCGTCTTCAAATCCAGGCAAATTGAGGCTACGATCCTGGAAGTTGACATTAAGGCATACTTGTTAAAGTCAGCGTGTGGTGGTCCACACCACCCCCAACTACAGGAGTTTATAGACTGACTATAGAAAGCACAGATGAGTTCTAGACAGAGGATAAACAGAAACATAATGAAACTGTGTATGTGTGTGTGTATGTTCGTGCATGTGTGTGAGTGCGAGCATGTGTTGGGGTAGAGGGAATGAAAAGGTGGGAAACTTACACATTTTAATTGGATTTTATGTCTTAATCATTGTGAAAACAGAGGATGGGACTTGGAGAGAATGAATACACGGGACACACACACACAAGGTTTAAGTAACTTTTGTCAGTGTGGGGAGGCATTGTTTGCCTAACCTTTTATGTTAGAGCTTGTCATAGAAATATACGTCAGGAACCCTGGTTGAAGACCCCCCTGGATAATCTAGTCGGACATCTTTTGGATTCCCCCTAATGTCTCACCTGAATCAATCTGCAGGTGTATGTTAAATGCCTACTGTGTGCAGTGTCCGATACAAGACTTTCCAGGAGATACAAAGTCTGAGATTATTTTCTCTGCAGCTATGATCAACACAAAGCTCTACTGATTTGCTTTGCTAAATTTATCTCTGATCTGCCAGCTCCCCACACACCCCCATCCTCCCCCATCCCCAATGCCCTCATCATCTTCTCCCAACCCCCCCACCACCTCCAACTGGTCAACTCAGGGGTCAGGTCCTCCAAGACAACTTCCCTGACCCAATCCACATCTGTGCTCAATGTTCCTCGTCTGTATCCTCAGAGGTCCTGAGTTTACATTTTTTGTAGTACTTGCCACACGTTATTAGAATAATGTGCTTCTGACACTAAACGGACTGTAGCCTCTTAAAGGGCTTTGTCACCTCCAACATCTAACACAGTGTCTGCCACATAGTACACGCTCCAATGACACTGCTTACCAGTGCTTAGCTTTCATCACAGCACGTTTTTCCTATGTTGTCATCACTTATATGTCTGGCCATGTCACCTTACTGATGGTGACCCCTTCAGAACAGGACCTGATTTATCTTGGAAGCCCCAGTTCTAGCACCGTGCTTGATACCTAGTTATAAGCCAGTGAATGAATGAGTGAATTACACATGAATGAATATATCTCTGAATTCCCTACGATTTCATTGAGGCTCTTCCTAATTCTAAAATAAGGGTTGATGTGTACCACGTGAATGCACAGACGATAAGTGCTATTACATTTCTCAGGAGGGGAAGATCACTTTCAGCTAGAACAGTTGGGGAAGGTTTTAAAGAGAAAATGTGATTTCAGCTGGGACTGGAGGATGAGCAGCATTTGTGTACGTTGATGGAGATGGGGACCTTCCAGGAGGCAGGAAGGAAGAGCAGGAGGGCGGGTGCAGAGCTGAGGTAGAACAACCCCCGGCCGCCAGATTTGTTTTCTGTCCGATCTGAATGGAAAAAGGAGAAAGGAGGCTGGCTCCTTTTCTCTTTTTCCCTCTACATCCGCTTCAGAATTCTCAGAACTTGTATGTTATCAGATTTGCTCTTCACGTGTGATCCTTCATAATTAAAGATTCTGGGCTAGGGGTAGGAGGGTCATAGGGTGACCAGCGATCTTATTTTGCCTGAGAATAATGGTTTCTCAGGACTCAGGATTTCTGGTGCTAAAACCGGGAAAGCCCCAGGCAAATAAGGATGAGCTGATCACCCTAACCCTAGTGAGGAGGCGGAGAAAACTGACAGTAGCTAAATGAAGCTTTTAGAACCACTTGCCTAGCATGGACCCTGGTTCCTGATTTATTTACTCCTTTGAGGATGAAAGGCAATGGTTTTACAACTGAAGGAAAATGTTTCACCCTCTCCAAGAAACTTTCTCTCATGCCTCCTCTCCTAATTTAAAAGCACCACCTCCGTGCTACAACCTGAAGACTGCTATCATTCATTCACCAATCATTGTGTGGTACTGATCTGTAGTCTCTGTTCCCAAACACTCAATAAACTCTTGGCTGGCAGGGACTATGTCCTATTTATCTTTGCAGTGGTACAGATCACAGTGTCAACCATCCAGTGCTTATTTGTTGAGTGAACAAATGCATTTATTGGTTGATTTATCCGTGGTTAGATGACTGTGCCTCATTATTTGAATATTCCACAGTAACTAGTGGATCCATTCAAAAGTGACTAGAGTGGTCCCCGCTCCAGGGAAAAATCAACTTCATTCCCAGTCCCCATTTTAAAAGGAAGTCCATTGAGTTACACCAGTTTTCAGTTTCAGGTATTAGTGCTCTGAGGCTGAAGGGCTGAGCAAGCCTTAGGCCCCAGAGGCCCCAGACTCCCCTGACACTCTCTTAGGTTCAGTGATGAGCCAAGCAGCTTCCACTAATATCCTTTGCTGGTGCCGCAGCAGATCCCAAAGGTGGCTATGGCGAGAGTCTTCTCTGCCGACTCACTGGAAGCCTGGACCCCATTGGTACAATAGGCCCTAAGCAACTCTTGCTACATCATGCTGAGATCTGGGGGAAGGGATGAGCTCAAAGGGGCAGAATTTTAATTCAGGTACAAGAAAAAGAATTTATGCATGAACCAATGTCAGCTAATTGTATTCTTCCCATTTTTATTTTTAAAATGTCCAAACCTGCAGATGGTTGAAAATACGATGCGATAAAAATGCATATATACCTTTCTTTCCACTTGGTTCATCGATTGCTAACATTTTGCTCTCTTTGCTGATCTCCTATTTTATTTTAAATTTCTTGTTAAGCCATTTAATAGTTAGTTACAGATATTTTGAAATTTGACCCCTGAAATACTTCAGCATGTATCTCCTAAGAAACAAGGCATTATCCTACATAAGCACAGTGTTTTTTTTCACTCCCAAGACATTTCACTCCCATGATACAATAATATTGTCTAATATACCATCCATATATAAAATTTCTCAGTTGTCTTATTAATGTTCTTTATAATAGTTTTTTCAGACCTGGGATCCAAATAAGAATCATCTACTCTATGTAATTGTCATTCCCTTTACTGTGGTTAGTCTCTTTAATCTTGGACAGTTTCCTAGTATTTTCTATTGGTCTTTTATGACTGATAGTTTTGGAGTCCAAGTTAATGTTTCATAGAATATGCTAGAATCTAAATTTGGGTATTTGTTTCCTCATTACTGAATTCAGATTAGACAGTTTGGGTCTAAGTACTACATAGGTGATCTTCTATACTTATCCCAGCACATCAGGAAGCCCATGTCATTTTATTTCAATATAGATAATGATCCTACAAGGCATCAAAGAAAGGCTCAGGAGCAAGAACTAATGAGGCAGCCAGGCAGGACATTTTTTTTCTGTCACTTGGTTAAGGTGATATCTGCCAGATTTATCCACCATAAAAGCTCCTCTACCCTTTGTAGATAATAAGTAATCTATGGGGTGAGACCACGTGAATATCTCATTCTCTAATGGCTTTCATCCAATATTTTATTATCCATTGATGATCTTTGTCTGAATGAACTATTGCATTGGTGGTTGCAAGTGATGATTTTTTACCATTTCTTCTACATATATAGGCTAGCATTCTTCTTTACAGAATACTACCCCCTCACCCCGCACACTTATTCATTAAGTTTTTATCTTGAAATACAGATCCATAAGAAATTGCGAAAATATTACAGAGGCATTCAGTGTACCCAAAACCTAGCTTCCCCCAATGATAACATCCTACATAGTACATTATAAAAACCAGAAAATTGATATTGACACAATATGATTAGACTACAGACTTTACTTAGATTTCACTACATTTTAAATTTCTAACTTTTGTTTTAATTTTTTAGCATCACTTTGAACTCATTTTTTTTATTGTCTTTGGACTCATTTTTTGTTTTTTGGTTTATAATCTATTACCGTCATTATTCTTTTTAATGCTGAAATTGTCTCAAGTTTATATTTTTCTTATTAAGAGTAAGATTGAGCCATTTCCTATGTGTTTGAAGACCATTTGTAAATATTTTTCTGTGGAGTATCTATCACGCTCATGTTTTCTTTCAAGTGTTTGGACGTCCATTTCTGGATTTTCAAATGTCTTTATGTATTAGGAGACATTAGCCCTTTATCGATGATGTATATTGCATATACTTCAAGTTTGTTGCCTGTCATTTGACTTTGTAATGTTTTGGCCATGCAAAAATTTTGTTGTTGTTTCTTTTAAATATAGTCAAATTTGTCAATGTTTTCTCTCGTTAGATCTGAATTTTGAATAATGATTAGGAAAGCTTTTCATACCCAGATTACAAAGAAATTCAGTCATGTTCTTATCTAATACTTGCACATTTTTTTTTTTACATTTAAATCTCTGATCCATTTGGAATTTATTTTGGAATATGGTGTGAGCTATGGATCTATTTATATCTTTTCCTAAATGCCTATCCAGTTGTCCAATCCTTTATCAAAAAGTGCGTCTATTTCCCAAAGATTCTTGAATTTGGAGGGCTTTTACACTACACAAGTCCTACAGTCATTATTAGATACGTCAAAACAGAAACCAGCACCTACAGAATTTTCTTTGTATGTCTGTTCAGTATGATATTGCCAAACTCTGAAAGAAAGAGAAGACACTGAAAAAAAAAAAAAGGAGCAAGAGTGAGGAACTCAGAATTTCTAAATATACATATTCTGTATAATATTTTTAAGAAATACATGCTGATGACAAAAATTTTGAAAAGTACAAAAGGCTGTACAATAAAAAGGAAAATCAAACGCCTATATCAGGTTACAGGCTCCTCTCTAGATACAGCAACTGATGCCAGTTTCTTACGTATTCATCCATATAATAATAAACCTATGTAGATAGGGAGAAAATGAGAGAGACAGAGAAAAAGAGAGAGAGAGAGAGAGACTTTAAATAAAAGAGGAAAATCAGCTCATACCTATTGAAAAACTCTTAAGTGTCAAGCATGCATAGGTTATCACTCTTCATCATGCAACATTCTTCTAGGTTTTATACTTTCATTCCATTTGACAGGTGAGAAACTGAGGTTCCGAGAGGTAAAGTGACTTGTCTAAAGATCTCAGCTAGCAAGCGAAGGGTCGGGATTAGAATCTACACTGTCCGACCTGTTCCACAATGGGTGGTCACCACATACAAATGGCTGTTTGGAACTCATGGCAATCCACTGAGCTCAGTGATGATAGCTCCCAAGAATGACTTGGCAGTTGGAGCAAACGAATATCCAGGTGGTGCCAAGAAAGGAACATGTCATGTCAAACTCATGTGCTACTTGACAGGGGGGCTTTCCGTGATGGTAAGGCGGATTCATGTATCAGGGCAAAATCTCCCATCCTCAAGCACTTTGAAAATTTTTTGCAAACCCTGCTACCAAGAGAGAAAAAAAAGAATCAAAAGCAAAACTGGATTGTTTTAAGAAATGTTAGCAGCTATGACTCAAAGATACACGGAGGGCAGATCTGTTGACTCAGAAGGGTCAGCTTCTTAGGCACTTAGCAGCTTTTACCACACTTTAATCTTTTAAAGAAAGAAAGTGATTTACAAAGTGGGAGGGGAGTGAGGGGGGAGGTAAAAATAAAGGATTGCAACAGAAGGATTTGCTTCACAACAGCAGTTCGTGGCAGCCTGCAAGGAAAATATAGAGGAGAAAGCACTGTTATTCTATTCCAGAGAGAGGGTTTATGAATACCGAAGTAGATGGGTGTCAATTTCTGTATATTAAAACATTCAAAACACAGCTCTGTTCTCACAGAATTTACCTCTATTGTAGTGGAAATGTATTTCTTCTCATCTTTAGGGATTACAACACTGTAGAAGTACACATGCTCAAAGGGGATGGGGGTGGGAGGTTGCTGCTTCCCTGGAAAGTGCACAGGCTATTTTTTGGTTCCCTGGAGATTTTACTGCCTCTGGATTAGCGTCCTTGAACTGCACCATTCCTGGAGATACTGGAATGTTTGATTGGAATGGGACAGTCCAATGGGCACTTAATTGGTACATGACAGAGTTCTAGTGTATAATCTATCCTATCTATTCGCACCCCATCCCCTTTCTACTACCCAACAGTGTCAACACCACAAAAGAATTTGGAGGCACTTAAATTCTGGATTCTGTACCTGAAGTAGGCATGTGTACATTCTATCTTCTTTTTGATTGCCAACTGCAAACCTGCACTTCCCTTGCAAGGATGTTATGAGCCTTGCATAGATGCCTCTCCTTGTACAGGTGACCATCTTTGCAGAGATGCCCATTCTTGTATAGATTCCCATCTTTGCACAGATGCCCATTTTCAATGGAAGTCCATTCTTGTGTGGATGCCCATTCTTGCATAGATGTTTAAGCAATCAGCTGTTTGCTCAAGGACAAGCTCCACCCTAACACCTAACTTCTGACCTCTCAGCCTCCATCAATTCTCCTCCTTTTCTCCATTCTTTACTTAATCCCCTTCAACATCTCCTCTACTCAGATTCTAACCAAGGAAATATGCTGTCTCTACTCAAATTTTGCTCATCTCTACAGTCGGGAGTATTCCTCTGATCTTCCTAGCAAGGCTCCACATCCCTTCTCATTTACAGATTCTATTAAAAATCCATGATTTACAGCAATTCTCCCTTGAGTTTTTCAAATGTTTCAAATCACTCCATTATCACCCTTTAGTATCTGTCCGCCCATCCATCAATGAGCGTAATTATTAGACACTTGCTCTGTGCTAGACATTCTGTGCTAATAGGAGGGAAAATGACATCTGTATAATGCTGTACAATTTACAAGGCATTTTTACATCTGTTTTCTTCTATGATTCCTACAATAACCCCTAAAGTAGGAAGGGCAAAACTAATTAATCCCATATTGCAGATTAGAAAACTAAAGCCCAAAGAGATCAGGTGGCTTAGGAAGTGACGAGCCACAAATTCAAACACAGATTGTATTTGCAAGTTCAGGGACTTTATATTAACCATAAAGCTTTATGCATATGCAATCCATGCTTCCCGCTCCTCAGCACCCCTTCCCCCCCACACACACATAGTCTATCTTCATAGTTGTGATTAGTTGTAAGCATGTTTTTCTAACGTGTTTGTTCTGTCTTCCTTTTAGTTGACAAGGTCCCCATAGACTGGAGCCCAGAGTGGATCTCGGAGCTCGGGCTGAAAGGGGGAAGGCAAAACCAATAAATCCACAATTGTTAAGCATAAACTTGGATAAAAGTTTTGACGTGCATAGACGCTGTCCCAACCCAAATTGCAATGAGAAGTATTCAGAGCCCATGCAGGTGGGCTCCCTGGTGCTTAACCAATTTAATAAGCATTCGTGTTTTTTGGAGCAATTTCCATTCCACAAGCACAACACTAAATGAATCAGCTCGGCAATCTGCATCTCAGTCACATTCCCACCCCTCAACACAAAAGCAGTGTACGTGAGCCCCCGTAGTAGGCATATAATTATCAAACCGCAAACCCATTTCTCAAGGATCCTTCCCCATTGCTAGATAGACCTGGATTAATCAGCACGGCTCACAGTGGTTTTTGCATCTCTTAATTTACACGTACTACCAAACACTCCTTCTCTCCTGAGAGGAGATGTTTTGTTACATGTAATTAGACCATGTACGCAATCCTATATGGGACTTGTTATTTTTGCACAGAAGGATTACGGAGCTGTCTCCAGGTGGGGAGTGGTGACATGCTGTAGGAACAAAGGTATGCTGCGTGTTCATTTGCAAACCTCCACCAGAGTGGAGCAGGCTCGGTTGGGGACATGTTAGGGCTGGAGGCACATGTGGGCTCAGCTCCTCTGACTAATTGTCTGCGGCCCAAAGGTTCAGAAGATAATGGCTGAAGCATATGGTCTCTACTGCTTCTAAGGTTTTCTGCCTCCTGAGAGTGAGGCCAGCATTCATCACCACAGCGCTGAAAGGCAGTGACTTCAGAGCCCCTTCTTCGAAGGACACAGGCAGGGGACCAGAGAAACTCTATGTAGAGCAGCATCGGAGTTTAGGGAACGGAGAGGTGGCTGGACTTTGGAAAATGAGTGTCTCTGAGAGCCCTGAGCTGCAATCGTGGGCTTCTCCTTGTGAAAGCCTGATCCCCTATTATTCGGCATCACCTGGAAGGACACTCTTGAAACTCTCTATTACACCCGAAGCGAAATGAAAAGACAGCACTGAAGCACCGTCTGGCCTAGTTCAAAAACTCTCCACTAACCCAGTTGGAACCTCCACTCATAACTCAAATTGTACTAGAAAAGCTGTTTAGAATTCAAGTCAGTTCGTGAAAAGCATATTACATGTACTCTTGTCCTCAGCTGTCTGTATTTTCCTGTTACGGATGGAGAAGCAGGGCCTCTTGGGATTACTTAGGGTCAAGTGTTTCACCGAAGCAAGAAACATGCTGGTCAGTCAGGAGAAAGATATTGGGCATCAGCCACTAGACCATGGGTAGGAGGCCCTAGAGTGTGGATATGCTTGGATCAGACCTTCCCGTTTCCCAGCTTCATACCTTATGAGCTCTGTGACCTTGGGCAACTCACGAGCTCCCAGAGCATCCATCTCTTCAGACATCAGAGGATGATAACGGCAATAATGGGTGACCCCTCTCCCGGTGCTTTAGTAAGGATCAGATGAGATATAATGGACGTGGGGGTTGTAAACCATATTCTGCTATGCAAAGCGAAGTCCTTGTTCTTAATAATAATGACTCTTCCCGCTGGTAACAGCTATAATCTGGGAGTTGAGGGGGCAGTGGCTCTGCCAGCACTGCCGCTCTGTTAAGGTCTTCTGTGAAGGAACCGCACCCAGGAGGACTAGCACGTGCTGTCACTCCCCAGGAGACATCGCAGGGGGCTGCAGGCAGAGGTGCCACAGCATCCTGTCCCTCAGGTGTGACATGGCATAATTGTTTTGACATATGGTGAAATTTGTTCTCGCATGGGTCAGAAGAAACCCAATACTGATGCTTTTCATCTCATTTCAATTACAATCATTAAGACCCTTACTCCAGAGTCAAACCTTTCCAAAAAGCCGTCAATGACAGCCCATTACAGATGAGTTATTTATAGCGGTGCATGTTAATTTTACAGGACCACAGACGAATGACTCATGGCTTGGCATTTGGGACAGACGTCATTCACTAGGCTGAGTGATCCCTGACATAACAAGCACTGCTCTTCGGGGACTATTCAAAGCCTCAGACTGAAGAGGCCAGCCCCTGTGCAGAGATGGATAATCTGAGCATCTTGGCGTTGGCTCATTCCACCCAAGGAGACCATCTGTCCTGTGTGGGGAAGCAGGGTACAACCTACTAAGGGACTGAACTGTCATCTATAGGATTTCTGACTGAGATGATACTTGGCCTGAACCAGAGTCTCAGCTTTCCTTCCTTATATTTGCAGCTATTGATATGAGCATTTGCTGCTATTCAATAACTCTGAGTGGATATCTGATACTCACCTGCACTTGATGGGAAAAGATGGCTCTGGGACCATCAAAAGGCCAGCATCCTTTTATCCAAACTACTTCAACCTCAGGTTCATAAGTACCACTTTGACCGATCAATATCGGGCCTCTTGATTCTTGGTCTATTTGTAGCTGAATTTCTTCCCCTTGATTAAAAATTCACCAAGAGGCAGCCTGATGTGACATTTATAGGTTCCTGGAAGTACATAAATGTTGAATGTTAGAAATTAGCACCGAGTTATTTAGACAATAAAAAGCAATAAGCAAGCAAGAGGGCTAATACTCAACACTCCTATATTTTTGTTGTCTACAGAACCTCATGGCAAAGCAGAACTAAAGCTTCACACAAAGTACACCCACGTTTGACGTAAGCTTTGTACCAATCCCTACATCTTACTTAAGCTCCCTCCCTAGTGAAGCTGAGTAGGGCTCAATGAAACTGACTACCCCATTTCCTTCCAACTTTGTTAACACTTTGACAATGAGTTTGCTTCCCCACGTTCCCTGCTCTATTTGAATACAGGCCATAATAACAAATAGTGAAATTGGTTACATTGGCTCTTTCTTCATGTAATCCTACCTCTGCAATCATTGGGAGACTAAATTGGTAAAAAATAAATTTGTGACCTCATTATTTTGGAGTTTTCAACCACAGGATTGTTTCATATTCTATCCATGATTCTTTCTTTTCCACATCCCAGCACTTTTCTGAGCCTCTGTTCCCTTCTTTTAAGTGACCTCTTTAGACTTTCTATAATGTTCGCTTTGTAGATGCTTCTGGGCCATTGATCACAGTTCTGGGAGTCTTGCACTATTCCTGGGAGGCCTGGTTGAGTCTAGGCTGAAGTCAGTGAAGAGACAGAAAAGGTTAAATGACTAAAGCTCTAATCAGCTAGACCGAGTGCCATTCTGTTTCTTTTACCGCAGTGCCATTCAGACAGCAGTTTGTAGATAGAATTTCAATTCTGTCAGGTTGCTGCTACATTTTACAAAATACAATGATATATTCTTCTTGACTCTTAAATGGTGAAACCTAGAAATGTGCTCTTATGCATGGAAAGTGGAAAGTACAGTGGTAAAAGGACAGACTCTAGAGCCACGCTGTTTGAGTTGACTCCAAGTTTTCCCATTTATTAGGTTTAATGGGAACCTCTACACATCAATTTTGTCTTCTGGGTAATGGGAGTCGTGATGGTACCTGTCTCCTAAGGTTGTTATGAGAGAGTAAATGAGCCAATATTTGAGTGCATTGCCAATCACATAGTAAGTGAGGTATCAGTGTTTGTTAAATAAGAGACTTTGTAATTAAGAAATATTTATGGACTACCCACTGCCCACTTGTAAGACACAGTCCTAAGCAATGTGGGAATGCACAAAAGGAACAAACTGTCAGCCTTTAAAGACAGTCTCTGGAGTATGCTTAACTAACAGTGTGGACTATGGAGGTATACTCAGCTAACCAAGAGAGTGGGGCTGGTGCGTGCCATACGAAGGTCTCCTCACACAAACGCCACGGGCGTACAGAGGAAGAGGAACCACTCTCACTGGGAGGGAGCCAAGTTTATCAGAGGAGATGAGGTTGACATGGTTTCTTAAAGGAATAGTCGTATTTCCGAGGGTAGGTAATGTGGAGCTGTTGGCAGAAGGCAGTCCCACTTGCTCCCAGCACAAAGCCAAATTGCCTACCTCTATGTTCATCAATCTTGCATGTTTCCTCTGTGCACCTCATCTCCCAGGTTCACATGCCTTTCTTCCTCTCTTCCCATCCCTTCCTCCGCTTGCACATTTCTACTACTGGCCTGCCTTTTCCTCCAGTTACTTTCTTCTTATTTGATCTCTCTTTTAATCTCAAAAGTAATGCAAGCAATCTATAGATAAATCAAATAATATATAAGGGTATAAAAGGACAAAGTCTTCTTCCTCCACTCCTTCCTTCTCCCTAGAGGTAATAGCGGTGTGGTGGGTATGAGACATGGCCACAAATTCTTGATGCTTCTCCCTCTGAAAAGGGGGAGTTTATATCCACCCCCCTTGAATCTGAATAAGCTTGCAACTACTCCCACCCACAGAGAAGTGCAGAAGTGACAGTATACGCCTCTGAGAGTAATGCGCGAAAGGCATTGCAGCATCTATTTGGTTCAGCCAACACTACCTGTGGGAGCCCTGAGCTGCCGTATGAGAAACTCAGCCTCCCTGAGACAGCCTTGCCAGGATGCTATATTCCAGCATTCTGGGCAATGGTCTCAGCTGGGTCCAGCCTGTCAGCTTTCTCCAGGACTTACAGATCTCCTCTCTTAGTTAACGCATGCCATTGCACAAACAGGACACAACATACTTAACCACTCTCCAGATGGTCTATGGTATTAATAGCAGCTTCCAGTTTTTTGGCAATACAAAAAATCCAGCCGTGAACATGCTCATCCATACATCTCTTTGAGCATTGTATGGGTGTTTCTGCAGGCTAAATTCCTAGAAATAACATTGCTGAACCGAAGGGGGTGTGATTAAAAACAAGGGTTTTGTTGTTTCAATAGATACTACCAAATTGCCCACCAAATAAGCTAATTGACTTTTCCTGTTCGTGTAGAAGAGTTTCCCTGTAACCTCACCAACACTGAGTATGATCAAGCTTTTTCACCTTCACTATTCTGATGCCGTCTCTGTCTTCGTGATATGTCCTGGCTGTACTCAGTGTAAGTGAGTCATCCCAAGCGTGATTGTCCCAGCATGCAAACCCATAGGGCCTAGGTGCGGGGCAGTGGGGAGGGGGCATTCAGGAGGGGAGAGAACAAAGATAATGCCCAAGGGCAGGTATAAATAATTCAGGTGGGCGAAAACTAATTTAACAGAAAGGTGAGCCACAGAACATCACAGACATGCAGAGCAAAGGTGACAGAACCTAATGAAATTCAGCTTGACGACATTCTGCTAATGGCAGGTGTTATCTGAAGTCTAGAATGACCCAGCTGGAACGAGAGGATTGGGCGATTAGGGATGAGGAGAGAGGAAAAAGGAAGTTCTCTCAGCTAATCAAAGTGCTCACTGGACAGCTGGCTACAAATAGAACATTTTTAAATGATTGATTTCAACCTGGATGGTTCCATGGTACAAGTCAAGAATAGTGGTTGCCAGACCTAGCTGCCTAGCAATATTACCTGGAGTGTTTTTGTTTGTTTGTTTGTTTTTAGAAAAATATAGATAGTCCATCATCTTCACCATCACCCCCAAACACATAGACAGTCACCATAGATTCTGATTTCAGTTGATCTGCCTTTTTAACCAACCCATCAGGTAATTCTGAAGAAGGGCAAGGTTAAGAAAAACGTTTCTGGAGCCGGGGTTCTCCAATCACCTCAGGGCCTTATTAAAACACAGATGCTAGGCCCTACCACAATGGCTCCAGATTCAGTCAACCTGGGAAGGGCCTTAGAAGTTACGTATCTAACAAGCTGCCAGGTGAGGCTGGTGGACAGCCAATGCACAGGAACCTCTGCTGCAGCCATTCCAGCACAACAAGACCTGGGAGCTTGCTGGAAAGGCAGGCCCATAAGCCCTAGCTCAGATCTAATGAATTCGTTTTCATTTAACAAGATCCCCCAGTGATCTGTGTGCGCACTCACGTTTAGGAAATGCTGCCCTGCACGTCTTGCCTCTATTGCCTTGCATACTATTCCAGGAGCAGGAGGCGTGAGAGAGTGGGAAGCTGCAGGGAAGACCTGGATTCTAGTTCCAGCACTATTACTGATAGGATATGGCTTGTGATAAAATAAATCACTTCCCCTCTGATGGTTTCTGATTCCTTATAAATGAAATGGAGATACTGACCTACGTAACCTTTTATGTTCCTTTCCTTCTTTCCTATAATGCACTTCGGTAATTTACATGTTATTATGGGCTGAATTGTGTTTTCCCCCAAGTACACATGTTGAAGCCCTAATCCCCAGTACCTCCGAATGTGACTGTGTTTGGAGATGGGACCTTTGAAGAGGGAATTAAGGTTAAATGGGATCATGAGGATGGGCTCTCATCCAATATGACTGGTGTCCTATCAAGAAGAGGAGATCAGGACACAAGCATGTACAGAAAGAAGACCATGAGAAGACACAGTGAGAAAATGACCATCTACAAGCCAAGGGGGCCTCAGAAGACACCAACCCTGCTGACACCTTGATATAGGACTTCCAGCCTCCAGAACTGTGAGGAAATAAACTTTTGTTGTTTAAGCTACCTGGTCTGGGGTACTTTGTTATGGCAGCCCAGGCAAACTAATTGACACACATTGAGCTTTATAACTAAATCCACATGAAAGTCTAAATGCTGAAATCTAATTTCAGGGGCAGGCCCGGTAGCGGTTGGAGCTCTGTGCTCCTAACTCCAAAAGGCTGCCGGTTCAATTCCCACATGGGCCAGTGGACTCTCAACCACAAGGTTGCCAGTTCAACTCCTCCAGTCCCGCAAGGGATGGTGGGTTCTGCCCCCTGCAACTAAGATTGAACACGGCCCATTGAGCTGAGCTGCCTCCCAGATGGCTCAGTTGGTTGGAGTGCGGGCTCTCAACCACAAGGTTGCCAGTTTGATTCCTCTACTCCACAAGGGATGGTGGGCAGCGCCCCCTGCAACTAACGTTGAACATGGCATCTTGAGCTGAGCTGCTGCTGAGCTCCCGGACGGCTCAGTTGGCTGGAGCGCATCCTCTCAACCACAAGGTTGCCGGTTCGACTCCCACAAGGGATGGTGGACTGTGCCTCCTGCAACTAGCAACAGCAACTGGACATGGAGCTGAGCTGCGCCCTCCACAACTAAGACTGAAAGGACAACTTGAAGTTGAATGGCACCCTCCACAACTAAGATAGAAAGAACAACAACTTGACTTGGAAAAGAGTCCTGGAAATACACACTGTTCCCCAATAAAGTCCTGTTCCCCTTCCCCAATTAAATCTTTAAAAAGAAAAAGAAATTCAATTTCTTATTAGAACTCATTTCACTATCAGACCGATTAGTTCCTATATCTAAGTTCTCCAAGAAAGCCAGGGCCTTTCCACACTGCAGTCCCTCAAGTTTTCTCAGCAATGCCCAACACTGGTGGAAATTTATTTCCCTGAGTTCCATGTCCAAGAACCATGGAATCCTTGTCTACTCCTTAACCTTCCCCAGTCTGTCACTACCACAAGCTCCCCCTCCACTCACTCCCATTCCACCGGGACTTAGCTTTAAATTTTGTTCTCTGGCTTCTGATCTCCTTAACCACCTCTTTTCACAAATCAGCAAATTACCCTTCTACACCCAGGTCCTGGTTGTTTCATAATTCATTTTCTTTTTTCTCAGCTAAAGCAGGGTCCTCTTATAGTGCCAATATAAAGGAGAAAGATGATGAGAACATGAACTCTCCCGTGTAGGTGCATTCAGATTATTTCCCCACTTCACAAAGTTGCTAGTGTGATGTAGCTAGAAATAAGGATTCCAGAGTTCCTCTAGTCCAGGGGTGTCCAAACTGTGGCCGGCGAGCCAACTGCGGCCCACAATCCATTTTTAAGTGGCCTGCAGCAAATTCCAAAAATATATTTAGTTTACTTAAATAAACCAGATGAGGCAATATGTACTTCACCTCGAGTGAGTGGCCCGGCAGTTTGTGTATTTTACCGCATATGGCCCTTTGTGAAAAACTTTGAAAAAAGTTTGGACACCCCTGTCTAGTCCAATGTAAAGATAGACTCAGGCGTCAAAACGTTAACATAAGAAGTGCCACCTTTTTGAGAGCTCTACAGGTTAGCCTATTTTTCACAAGCAAAGAATGTAGATACCTTGGGCATTTTTCAGTAGACACACAAAGTAGTCAAATTTCCACCAAAGCAAAAGATTTTCAGATTTTTTCTTAGCAATGGGAAAAACATCAAAACAATTGTTTTCTTTTCCCCATCAAGGTAGTCTAAAACTGTGTTTCTCAAATGTAAATGAGCCTGCACGTCACCTGAGTGTCAGGTTAAAGTGTTGATTCTGAATCAGTAGGTCTAGGGTGGGGCCTAAAAATCTGCATTTCCAAAAATCTCCTACTGGAAGCCCACACATCAAATCCGTTGACTAGACTTTGAATGGCACAGATCTAATGGCAATGAGATTGGGTCTATGGTTCTGCAGATTCATCTCCAGGTAACTGGAGTTTAACTTCTAAGGTTTTCTTTGGCTGGGTATGGCCACCTCACCTTGGCAGAGGTGGGAGTTTGAGAGACACAAAACCCTGACTCCATTCAGTCAGGTTCTTAACATCACCTGAGCTTTGATGAGTCAGGAAGACCAAGAGAAGGCATCCAATTTGTTAACTATTATAATAAATGGGTGTCCCAGCTCACTCTTCTGCACTGACATAAATAACAGAAAGCAGATGATTGAGGCAACCACGAGTTTAAATTTTAGAGTCTTATAAACATCCCTTCTCTACTTTTTCAACGTCCATGGAGGCACTCTGGTCCTGGTTGTAAAAGCTCAGAAGATTTCCCACCTAGTTCCTGAGGGCACAGAGACTACACTACCATAGCCTGTGGTATGCACCAGAAAAGGCAATCATAGAGCAAACCCATAGAGCAGTGCTTTCCAAACACTGCAGTCACCTGGGAAGCTTCGAAAACTGCTGATTCCTGGTATAACCCCAAATATTGTAATTTAATTGATCTGGGGTATGTCCTGGGCTTTCAAATTGTTTCTTAAAAACTCTACCCCCTCACACCCCTTGGTGATTCTAACGTGTAAACAAGTTTGGGAATCACTGCTATAGGGTAGTATATAGATTAAGTGAGGTGAGAGAGAAACTAGTTATTCTGAAGAACTCAAGAGAGCTGCCTCTCAGTTGATTGGCAATTAGTTAATTTATTTATGTATTCATTCATGCGTGCATGCATGCATATATGCAACGAATAATTACTGAGAACTGATTTTATGCCAGTGCTCTGCTGGGTCCTTACAATTCAAAGAGGAAAGGCACAGGCTTTGCCCTCATAGTGTAGAGGAAGAGCTGTAAGTGAGTAAACAGACAACTGAAGTACAGTGTGATAGTTCTGTGGTAGTGCTGTGGGATATAGGAGGGTGACTGTGGGGACAGAGCCCCAGAGAGCAGTTTCCAGGCTCTGGGCCTCACATAGAAAGGTGCTAGCTCAGGTAGTAAATGGCCATCAGCTGTGATTGGATGGCCATCAGCTGTGGCTAGCTGGCCATCAGCTGTAACCAGTGAGCCATTGGCCACTAATATAACTGTTGTGGCTACGCTAGCAGAACAATGGGGGCTAGCAAGAAGATGGTGGCTGAGCCTGCAAGCGTGGATTGCAGTTAGCACGGCAGAGTGCAGTTAGCAAAGAGTCGGTGGGTTGGCAGAAAAAGTGGACAGCAGGTCGCACGTCGTGTGAATCCAGCCTCCAGTGAGACAATAGTGGTATGACTCCCCTACCTATGGCCCCATGGGTGTTCCTTTTTGGCCTAGCCACATCCTGCATTCTTATGTGGGGAGCGGGAGCAGCGACCCCACAGGCCGCCCCGCAAGACACTGACACTCATGACACAGAGCCACACGTCTCGTGTACAATTATTTATCTCAGATTCAGGAAACCAGGTAGTAGTTCTGACAGGAAGAACATACTGTATTCATTCATTCAACAAATATTTAGTAAGCACGTCTCATGCACCTATCATTGAGTTAGTTGCTGAGTAAATTGCAAATAAAGCAGTATATTCCATAAACTCAAATTTATGCGCTCCTCTCAGAATTTTGTGATTTCTTAGTAGGGTAGCTATTTCTTGTCTTTACCTGCTTGTAATTCATTCTCCCTTCTGGTAACAGTACGGAGAACTTCCTTTGAGGAACAAATTCTCCACCATTCTCAGTCCATGTTGGCTGGGGTGATTCTCCTCTATTTTCGTTAGAGCACCAAATGGGCCTGGTTCTGATTTTACCCTTGAACTTAAGCAGGCTGTGTATGTGGTCATGGAGCTGTTGGCTGCCATCTTGTGACCAGTGGCTAGAAGCAAAGGAGGAAGCTATGCCTTTATTCCTGCTGCATATGCTAATAAATTCCCTTTGAGGCCTAACCCAGTTTAAGTTAGCGTTTTTTGTGATTGGCAACCCGAAATATCCTAACTGCTACAACTAAAATGGATTTTTTTCTATGAGCATTTACTTTTGTGATTAAAAGAATAAATAAATCCATTAATATCTGTTCATGAATTACTCAGGTTCCTGTCTTGTGAAACTGTGTTTTTCAGAGATTCAATTCTAATATATTTTTAGATGTATAAATGGAATTCTGTAAAGTCAGTCAGATCATGAGCTCAAGATGTTCTTCAGAAACGTATTTAAATGGTGCTACACTTAGTGAGCAGCTGCCAGGTAAAGGCTGAAGGAGCAGATGGAGAGGAATAGTGCAGGTTGTTCTACTCGTTTTCTAACAAATGCCTAAGAAATCTTCTAGGTTTGAGAGACCAGGTTGGGAGTTTTCACATTCTGGGTAGTATTGCTGTGTTACTGGGAATTAAAAATGAAGAGGAGGCAATGAAATATTGCAAAGGTTGTGAGGTGAGCTGGAAGGAAGATTTTTAAAATAGGGCTATCTCTCACCGAGTATTGTTGGTCCTTCTAAATGTCTCAGATTGACCTCTCGTTTTCAAACATCCTAACCTTTTTATTCAAATTTTCATGATCACTAATGCAACAACCTTGTGATTGTTCTTCATGCCTGGAAGAAACAGCATTTCCACCTCCAGACACACCCTCAGCCCATCCTCCAGGCTACTGCCAGGCGATCCATCATATACTTACTTAGAGACCTTCACACTTGTCCCATTACCAACAGAAAAAGGTCCAGGATTTCCGCTGAGGTACATTTTGCCTCTGTCTACACATATCCAGGTTCTACATCTATTTCCTAGCATGTGTTAGGCTGTTGCAAGTATTTGTGCCCATGCTCACTGCCTTCTTTGTGTCTTGAAACCTACTAAGAAAATTCCTCTTTGTCCTTCAAATTCAAATTCAGATATTCCCTTCTTCAGGAAGCCTTTCCTAGAATCCTCCCACCTTGGAAACCAATTTCCTCCCCCCTCTATACTATATTTATAATTCCTACTTGCTTTTATCCCCTAACATTCTATTATTACGTTTGCCCTTCTGTCGAAATTTGAGCCCCTTTAAGATAGGGCCAGTTTCTTATTCAACTCCATATCTTTAATACCACGTATTGTGCCTGACATACAGTAGGCATTTAGTAAATATTCCATGAATTGAACTGATTGCCCTTGTTTCCAAGTGGGCGTTGTGGGTGATTTAGAAAGAAGCACCCTGATAATCAGGGATAAGATCAGAATTAGGTTGAGACGTGACAGATAATTGCTAAGAATTAGTGATAAAAGCTTATCCGCACATTGATGTCTTCTGGAAAAGATTATCTAATGTAATACGTAAGGCTTACCATGTTTAGCTTTTCCATTAAAAGTAATATACTGTGACTAATATCTGAAAACCACATATTTATAAAGTGTGTAGGTTTGAGTTGAAATCTCTACAGAAATCTCAACACAAACACATACTTATATCCAAACACCTTCTAGTTCACTCTGGGAAAAAATGGGATTCTAATTACCTACCATGAATTAAGTAAAAATGTCTAAGAGGAAAAGCAATTCTTTAAAAAAATAATAAATAAAAAGACATTTTCTAATTATACAGAACTAAAATTAACTAGTTGAGATAATTCAGGCTGAATCCGGAAGGGTCACAGTAGGCAAAAGGAGAGCAAACCCTTGTCACCAGCCAGCTTCCTGACACCAATGACAGGATTCCTGAGCAATGATTTCCAAATAATCCGCCCCAGAGCCAGGGACACGCATCAGATGGCCCCTCAATTTTTATTTTCTGAGTCTACATTCACCCTTCTTGGATAAGCCCTGCTGGATATGGGTTGTGTTTATTCCTGGTAACCATGCGAGTTACAGCATCACTTTAAACTAGCTACATTGAAAGAAGAAAAAAAAAAAACAAGCGAAATTGCATTGCAAAATTGGCAAGGATTTTCACTGTTTTTTTTTCGCTTGGAGCTCTTAAATTCAAGGCTAGTTTCCACCTTCCAGGAGCCCTGTTTTGTTACTAATTAACACTTAGCAGAAAAGGTAGGGGATTAGGGGGCAATTTTGCCCCGTTTTACCTCTTTGCTGAGGTAAATCACAATTTCCTCATTAACCTAATAAGATTACTCTCTCCCTCAGTGGGTGTAGCTTCCTCCAAGCCAGAGCCACCATCATATTCATAAGTATAACATATTCTTTAAAAAAAGAAAAAATCCAGCAATCAAGAGACAAATGCAACAGCCTGGAATTTCTGGATTCTCCACCAATCTAATTACAAAGGCAGTGAAAGGACATGTGCCTAATTAAACTGCCAATCAAGCCAAACTGATACACATCCTATTTATACAAATGTTTGCTCCGGGGCTTAACTGAGTCCCTTGGCAGAGAAGGCATCAACTGGTGTTCAAAAAACAAGTGAGATCAGGTGTCTCCGCCAAAGTAACTTAGCTTTACTTGCCGGCTACAATATATCTGATCCTTCCTTTTTCTTAAATAATATTTGTAATGAAAATGCACATATAAATGTGTGGCTTGATCAATTTCCTCATACTGAATACATCCATTTACTGCAGCAATCACAGAATATGTCTAGTACCTCGGAAGTCCACCTCTCACCCCTCCCAGGAACTCACCCCTCTCCTCCCAAGAGTAACCACCGTCCCAGCGTCTATCCACAAAGCTTAGTTTTGCCTGTTTTGGTCCATTGTACAGAGGGTGCCAAAAAAAATGTATACACATTTTAAGAAAAGAAAAAACTATTAAAATTGTAATACTCAATATATACCAATAACAAACAATGAATACAAGTCACATTTGACTTCTGCAATTACAAGAGGTGCTCAAAGTGGTTACCATCAGTGTCCAGACACTTCTGATTATGGTGAATTACTGCTTGAGCAACATCGACCAAAGTGTCCACTTGTATACATTTTTTGGCACTCCCCTCAGTATAAATGGAATCATAGGGAATGTCTTCTTTAAGTACTTCTTACAACACGATGTTATGAGATTCACCCACAGTGCTGGGTTTTAGATTGTTCTGATTGCTGGGTCACATGACTGTGTGACCCGATGTATATATAGTCACCACAATTTGCTGATCCATTCTACTCTTGGTAGAATGGATCTTGGGAGTTTTTTCCTATTTGGGGCTGCCATTAACATTCTAATACATGCTTTTTGGTAAAATATGCTCATAGACCTATTGGGTGCATATGTTTGTAATACTGAATCCTAAGTTCTGCCCATGTTCAGCCTTTGTAGATGCTGCCACAGAATTTTCCAAAATGGTAGTCGCAATTCACATTCCTCCCAGCACTGTGACACTATCTGCCCCACTTGAATGCTCACCACGTGACCTGGACCAGGCATTATGTTACTTAATCTTCACAGCAGCCCCATATTCAGAGGAGGAAACCTAGGTTAAGAGACTTGACAAGATAATACAAAGTTAACAGCTGGGGCTCCAACCGGGTCCTTGTCACCTGAAAGCTGGAGCTCTTGTTCTCTGTGATCATGCATGACCTTGAGATGTTCTGATTTGATGTATCAGATGTCCCCTATTCTTAGGGTACATCTGGAAATCCCAGACACCTTTCTCCTTTGTCTCATGTCCTGGGGCTTGAGGACTTCACTCATCCTTACCAGTCATGACCATTCTCTGAAGCTTCTAAATCAAGAGACAAAAGCTTCACTTGACTTTCAGGGAACCACGTTCTCTTCATTTCCTTTCATTCTCCTTGTTTGCTGTTTCCTTCTTACTCCCTCAACCTCTGAATGCCCCAGTGCCCCAGGGCTCGTGCTTTGCCTGCCTTTTCTTCTTCCCCAGGGATTGTGGACACCATGACTGCCCAGGACTCCAGATGCGTCAGCCTCTCTGGCTTCCAGGTACATGGTAGGAAGGTGATTACTGCACTTCCTGACAGCTCTTAGACTTAAGTGACACTGTGTGGCTACGTCTGGCCAGTGATTGTGAGCAGTAGTGACACGTGTCTCTTCCAAGCCAGAAAGAACATTCCATCACTGATGCAAGCCTTCCCAGAGTTCTCTTTCCCTCTGTCTGCTTTGTTAGCCTGAGTTCTGGAATGAAGAAACATGGAGGAGAACTCACAGATGACCTATAATAGACAAACAACATAAACAGGAAAGAAAAATGTTCAAGTTATGAGCCACTAAGCTTGGGAAAGTGAGCAGTGTTTGTTACCTAGCATAACCAAGCCCATTCTAACTGCTACAATGGAAATGTTTAGTTTTGTGAATTTATTTATAACCTATAACTATAGTTTTGTGAATTTAGTTATAACCTATAACGAATTTTTTATAAATAAATAAAAATATTTTTACAGCTCCCAAATTTTATCTTGGGGCTGATCCTAAGTCCTGAACTCCAGATTCATTTATCCTATTTTCCCTAAGTATTCTCTCAGAAAACTAATATACATCTCAAACTAGACATGTCCAAATAGAATTCCTGATCTTCCCTCTCCTTAAACTTGGACCATGCACAATCTTCCATATCTCAATTAATAGCAGCAATAATATTCCCATGGCTCAGGCCAAAAGCCTTGGGAGTATTCTGGTCCCTTCTCTTTCTTTTGTACTCCACATTGAAACCATCATACCTACTGACCTCACTGTGTTACATATATTATTTTTTCAAAATATATCCAGAATCTGACTCTCCTTTGGTTATCTAATTCTAGACAGCATGGCTTTTTCAAAAATATGTTCTTCTAGATATCAGCATTTTTTACCACCTTTTCTTTGAAATTTTTTCACCACACTTTTCCCCTCTCACTCTGCCCCCATCTACTTGCCATGACATGATACTATCCCAGTTCTCCTGTACTTCTTTCTTTCTTTCTAATCTGCTGGCCACTTTCTTCCCCTCACTTTAGCTTACTGATTTTCTTGCTGTTCTATTTCCATGAGAAAATCAGTGCTTCTGATGACTTTAATTTTCATTTTTATCCATGTTTCACAAAATGATTTTAGAAGCTATATGGATGAATACGTCTATTTTAACAGTGACAATTTTATTTTAATGTGTATCAGACAAATTATAACTAGCACTAAAGCCTGAGATTTCACAGATATCATTGCTTAGATAAAGCCAAATAAATCAATTTAAGTCAAATTAAACTATTAAATAGGAGGTATGAAATAGGGGGAAATGTAAGTCATACATAAATGAAGTTTAGGAAATAAATATGGACATTCAGACAATAAATGTAGTCGGTCCCATTCAGTTGGTGAATACTTCTGATGGCCACCTGGAGAATTCCATGTAAATGGTCCACCTGACCCTCAAAATTAGTGGATAAATCTCAAATGGATTCTTCCCCTAAAACTAGTTACTTCATTTATTCAATGATGCTATTATTTTAGCAGGGCAAGCCAATACCTGGATGTTATCTTTTATTCAGCTCTCTATTTTGTTCCCTTTAATCACTAAATTTTTAAATCCTGAAATGACTGTCATATTACCCTTTTCGTTTTATTCTCATTAACATCATTCCAAGACATGACCCAATTACCTCATATCCAGATCATAGTGATGACCTCCAAACTATTATCCTGTCTCCGTCTAAATTCAGTTGCATTCTGCTATTGCTTTAAAATCATGGTTCCCATGTTCAAAACCTTCAGTCGCTTCCCCTGAAGGCAATGGCCAGGATTTCCAATGCCATGCTAATCGTGACTAACATTTATTGAATTTTCTGTGCTAAAAGTCATACAGGAAGTTTCTTATTTAATCTACATGACCACCCTATGATGAAGAATTGGGTTCCTCATACTATAGACAAGAAAACTAAAGTTAACAGGTTAAATGAATGACTTGTCAGGAGCTAGTAAGAGGCAGAGCCAAAATTCCATCCCAAGTAGCCTAATACCAGCATCTTTACTCTAAACCAGGGGTGACAAAACTGCAGCCCGCGGGCCAACTGCGGTCCGCAATCCATTGTTAATTGGCCCGCAGCAAATTCCAAAAATATATTTAGTTTACTTAAATAAACCAGTTGAGGCAATGTGTACTTCACCTCGAGTGAGTGGCCCGGCTGTTTGTGTATTTGACCACATATGGCCCTTGGTAAAAAACGTTGAAAAAAGTTTAGACACCCTGCTCTAAACGGTCATACTACAACTACCTATTGACAAATGTCACGTTATCATTATTTCTAATTATATATCATGTTTGTGTCCTCTGTTCTATTTCCTTTCCCCCATCATTTAGGTGAGTCTCATTTCTGCGTATATTGGGCCTTTATCTAAGATGCCCCCGGGATCTTGATCTTCTACCACTCCCATACAGTGCACACCACCTTCTGATACAATATCAAAATTGTACCTCTCCTTATTGTGTCACTAAAGCCAGAATTACCACAGGAATAAATAGATGGCTGTCCTTCCAGATCTAAAACTTATTTGACCAGTCCCCGAACTGTTCAGCCCCAATCCTATAAACAGGGGATCTTTGTCTTGAATTAAGAGCGTTTCCAAGTAATTCAAGTAGCAGCAGTTCAAGGCACTGCTTTTCGAGGTTTTATGTGCATAGGGCTTTTCAGCTCCCCATTCTTTGTGACTAATAGACACTCAGTAATTACAATAACACAAGCTGATTCCCAATATGCCAGTGTTTCAGAGAACAGTCATATATGAGTCCTGCCCAGAGAAACCATGGCTTCACTGGGCAGTTAGTCCAGCAGGATATACTTTGCTCACTGATATTTTTTCAGTTGGTCAGCTCATTCATTCCTTGAGTTGTCCACAGAGAAGCAGGAAAAGAAATAGATGGTAAACATAAGCTGTCTCTTGTGTTCTTCTTTTTTTCTTCTGTTCTTTTTGTATAATAAAAGGCCACAAAAAGACACCTTAAAATTAGAAGCAGATTTCAACACCATCTGGTCCCATCCCTTCATTTCAGAGATGACAAAAGGAAGGCTCTAGTAGGCAAAATGACCCACATAGGATCACCTAACTAGTGGCAGGTCTGGGATTGGGACCCAGGACTTTGAGTCCCAGGGCAGCATTAAATCCTGGCTTTTAGAGCCTTAAAAACACAGACAAGCACTCACTATTTCTGGGATTCAGTTTTCTTAATTCTGCAATGAGGATAATATTAATGATTGCATCTATTTTGAAGGATTGTTATAAGAATCCAAAAAAGTCAAATGAAATAAGTAGTGAACAAGCATCTAACACATAATAGTTGCTCAAAAGATGTTCATTTATTCACTCAAATGGTTACGTCAGCTGACATCCAGGAAGAATCTAAAAGAGACATATTTTAAGAAGATGACTAAATCATTAAATATCTAATCCCACAAATTTTTTGAAAATCTGAGAGCCTTGAAATCAGGGTGAGGAGAAGGGAGGCAGCAGTAAAGGGGGAGATGTATAATGGGGAAGGTGTCTCAGTTGCTTGTTTTTTAAAGTAAAAGGTGTGTGTCAGCTGAGTGACTCATGAAACACTGATTACGTTTTTATTCTTTTTATCCTTTTTATATCTTTATATCTTGTTTGTAAAAGAAACAAAAAACCATTTTTGGCAATGTTGAGCTTTCTGGAGACCCAAGAAAACAATTGCCTGAGTCTATCATTAATTGCTTTAAAATCAGTTTTAAGTTTCAGTTTTGGCTTTGTTTTTCAAGATGTTAAGTGTGTGTTAGAGCCCAATCATACGAGTCATACGTGGGGTGCTGACTACTAATCCAGAAGGAATAGAGGCAAAGCTGAGGGGAATTGCTCCGACCCTTTCACACTGTCTGAATTTAAGATCTCAGCCTCCTTGCTGGGTCTCTGTTTAGCTCTGGGTGAGCATTGTGCCAGGTCCCAAGGCTACAATGTCACACCCCAGTTCTACCCTTGACTTGCTAGAGGTCCTTGGATGACAGTTTCTCTGAGTGCCTCTTTCTGCCCTTGTCTGTTTGCTCTGGAGATGACAAGGTTTAGACAGGGGCTCTGACTGCTGATAATAAAGGATAAGGATAATTCTGATCTTGCAAAATGTTTTTAAATTATGAAAAATTTATGTGCAGAAAAGTACAGAGAACCATTTAACAATTATCCATGCCCCATCCAGATTTGATACGTGTTGTGTTATTTTTTTTCTGTCTGCTTTAGAAAAAATTTTTTAAACCGAAAATTTATAGATATAATTGAACCTCCATGCCCCTTTCGTCTCTCCTCAAAGGTAATCACCATCTTAAAGTTGGAATTTACTTTTATATCTATATTTATATTTTTCCTATTTATGTATTCACAAGCAATGTAAGACTAATTTTTCCTTACATTTTATGTAAATGATATCATCATAACATGTATTTTTGTAATTAGTCCTTTCATTTGACATCATGTTTTTGAGATTTATATATATATATATATATACATATATATATATATTAATATATTTAAATCCAGTTCATTTTGTTTTAACTACTAGAAAACATTGTTTGTATAAGTGGACTACACTTTATCCATTGTTATTGATGGGCATTTAGCTTGTTTCCAAGTTTTTATGATTACTAATAAGACTACAGTGAATATCTTTGGTCATAAGTGCCTGTGCACATGTGTACAATTTCTATTGGATATACATCTAGAAGTCAATTCCTGGGTCCTAGGGCATATATGTCTTCAACTTTACTAGATATTGGCAAATTGTTCTTCAAAGAAGTTGTACTAATTCATACTCCTATGTTCAGTTTATGACAATTCCTCTTTCTTCTTCAGTTCTTGATATTATGAGACTTTAACATTTCTTCCCCTAATCAGTTAAGTCAAAAAGTGACCTCCATTTTAATACGTATTTTCTTTTTGCTAACAAGTTTACACATTTAAAAATATTTATCGGCTATTTGAATTTTCTGCAGATTTATTATTCATGTCCTTTGTCAATTTCTCTCTTGCTTTTCTTTAAACACACTTGTTGAAAAATAGTCTTAATATTCTGGAAATAATTCCCTCGTTGACTATACAATATTGATTTCCATGTTCCTGAACTCCGTTATTTCTATTGTGCAGACTGTCATGTGAGAATAGCCATGGAAAAGCCCTGACGCAGAGATGCCCAGCTGCAGTGTGATTTGGGCAATCACAACCGATCTCTACTGCAGTAAGGCAGAATGGCTGGAGCACTGGGCTAGAATTTAGAACCCCTAGTTTCTGGATTCACTTTGACCCTTGATTATTTGAGAATTCTCGGGCCTTTTTTTCTTCATCTGTGAAATCACAATATTAACACCAGCCTCCGGGGCTGTTGTGAAAAGCAAATAAGATACATAAAATCACCTTTGAAAATGCCATACAAATACTCATATAGGAGCAGCAACTCAAATACAAGGTCATCGAGGTAGTCTGGTAGGCTGCCATAACAGTATATCATACACTGGCTGGTTCAAACAACAGAAATTTATTTTCCCACAGTTGTGGAGGCTAGAAGTTTAAGATCAGAGTGCTAGTGTGGTTGGCTTCTGGTGAGATCTTTCTCCTTGACTTGTGTCAGACTGCTGCCTTCTTGATGTGGTGGAGAGAGTGAGCAGTGGTTTCTCCTCCTTTTCTCATAAGGGGCAAGTCCTATCGAACTAGGGTCCGACCCTTATGACCTCATTTAGTCTTTACCACCTCTTCAAGGCCCTATCTCTAAATACAGTCACATTGGAGGTTAGGGTTTCAATGTAAAAATTGGGGGGAGACTCAATTCAGTCCATAGCATTCATGGTACTTTGGTGTCCATTCATTTATTTCCAAATGGATCTAAGTTGTTTAATCTTCCATCAGGGCTTGGAGACCTAGATGGGATCACCATTAATTTAGTGAAGTTATCTCTGCTTGCTCTATTCAAAAGTATTACAGGTTTCAAACCACGGTTTGATCATTTCTGTGACTATCATTCATAAGGGTCAAACCCTTATTGCCAGTCTTATTCCTATATAGTGTCAGCTTAAAATGAATTGGGTAAAAAGGCTCGACCAGCGCTGTCCAATAGAACTTCCTGCGATGTTAGAAATGGTCTATAAAATCTACACTGACTAACATAGCAGCCATAGCCACATAGAGCTACTGGGTAACTGACATGTGACTAATATGACTAAAGAAGAGTATTTTGAATTTTATTTACTTTTAATTAATTCTAGTTTAAAGAGTCACACGAGTGGCGGCTACTTCATCAAGCAGTGCAGATTTAGGTCATTTGTGCTGCCCAGTCATGGAATGACTTCCAACAGCTGATTTCACCTCTTTGTGTGTGTGTGGTCTTAGACCCCAGGCTCTGTGCAAGATGGTGCCTGGTGTCTTCCTATTATCTAACAGGACTATCTAATGATGGAGGAGGAGAAGGAGGAGGAGGAGGAGGAGGAGGAGGAGGAGGAGGAGGAGGAGGAGGAGAATGAAAGTTTGGAGCTCACACCAAAATTCCAAACTGGGGTATGGATGTGAATGGACTTCGGAAGTCAGAGAATGGCATGAATCTGGAGTGGTATGAGGCAAGGAAGGAAAGAATTCTGAGGCGGACACTCCTACCCAAAGTGCAGCACTGGCATGTGCTTCAAAGGTCAAGCCTTTGGAAAACATCAAGTTTTCAGCTTTCCCAGTTTTCTTTTACTTTCAGGAAATCTGCAAAATAATCCTTGATGATAGAGGGTTTCCAGATTTATGAAGGAGAGGTCCCCTGGCAACCCCTCCAGACTAAAACTCAGCAGGCCTGAAATAAGAAGATAAAAAAGCAGCCGCTTGTTACTTCAAACGGTTGCAGCTTTTTAAATTATTTTCCCTGGGTCCTAAATTGGAGCGGTTCACACAAGGGCTCCCAGTGCCTTGACAATTCCATCACCAGCCAGACTGCGAGCCCTGCCGATGCTGGTTCTATTCATCTCAGGTTCGGTATTCTGCCCCCAGCTCTTATTAGGCTACCCACAGGTAAGTTAACAAACCAAGTTCCCAGAAGTGGGAAAGAAGAACAATTGTTCCAATGAGCAAGCTCCCCTAGGCTCATTGATAAAAGAACAATACCAAAGATAATTATGGGAAGCCAGGATTCAGAATTATCCCTCAAAGCAGAAAATAGAGGGGTCCAAATCTGCTCTGGAAAAGCAGGCTTGAGAACACCAGCTTTTTTGATACAATGTTTTAGAATCTTGGAAGCTGCTTCTCCAAGCTGCTCTTGAACTCTGGCCCACTGTCTCTTCTCTTTGACCCACTCCTGCCACTCCCACACTCCCAAATTCTGTTTACTGTGCTTGGGATTAGCAAATGCTCTTTGTGTGTCTGACAACATAGGCCTTCAAATTATGCTCAGATCAATAGGCCAAATCCACACTTTCTAGTTCAGAAAAAGCTTTCTATTCCCCCCCACCCCCAAATGGCCTTTAACATCTGTGTCAATAACCATCACGTCAGGAGTAAACATCCCAGAGCTTGAGCAGAGAGGTGGGACCAGAGCCACTGGAACGGGTGCACTTTCACATGATTCACCAGAATCTTAATGGTCTGCAGGTCCCAGAGGAAACCTCACTCTCTAAAGTCTACACTCCTTCCTGAAGTCCCACATCCACTCCCTGCTTCATTCAGCAGACACCTCTGAGGGCCACACCTGTCCCTTTCCCTGTGTCTCATGTGTCATCATAGCTTTCCAAGACATGTTAGGATCCAGATTACCATGGTGACACAAGCTGGGCTCACATCAGAGAGGAACAAAGCAGGAGGGCGGAAACCCAATGACTTTTACTTAAAAGTCTTGTTCTAATCCTATTACTAGTCATCTGGTGTGCCCAACTGCTATTGTCATTCCTCATGATGCATCTAGTTTCCTGCCTAAGAATATGAGTAACAAGCAAAGTTTGTAGACTAATCCACAATTAACAACACACTTGGTTGAGACTGGGTCCCCGCTTGGCCTGGGGATGGCCTGGGGAATCTTGTGAATTCTCCCTCAGCCTCTATTTCTCATCCATACCGTGGGGATAGTGGGGTTATTGGGATATTTGAATGAGAATTCTTAAAGGGGCCACCATAGGCGCGAGTTTTTGATACTGTGTATATAAAAGTTACAGCAGAGTGAGGTAGCAGGTTTTCTCACCACCTCATCTCTCACCTTCTCTCAATAACAACAAATCATAATAGGTTTAACACTATCCATGGTGGCATTTGGGCATGTCTTGCACCTACACATTTGAAAAAAGGAAAGAGAAAGTCTCACTTGGGCTGTAACACAGAGAGGGCATAGAAGAGCTCAGGGGGTGCAGTCTCTCCGCTGAGCCCAGTCTGGGTGCCTTCAGCATTTCTCCTTTCCCTAACCCCCTTACTAATTTGCTTTTCAATCTCACCTGCACGACAGTATGGCCCCTTCAGAAAGTCGGTCTCGCAGGCCCCAATGCCTTTTCCACAGTTTGCAATGACTCCTTAGCCTTTCCCTAAAATCCAATGTTTCCCAATCTTACCCACAAATCTGCAAGCCAAGAGCCCCTCCAGAATTTGTCCTCTTGCCCTTACTCATCTCACAGCAACAAGCAAAGAGAGCTGGGGAAGATTGGAAGGACGAGGCCTTACTTTTAAAGGTCATGTCCCAGTGGAGGTGAGCAGCTGCAGAACTGATTTTTCTTTGGAAGACTTGGAACTTGCCCTTCCCACCTCTGATCACAGGCTATGGAGATCAGCAACCAATGGCTCCTCTGGTAATTCGTCCTGGAGATTCCTAAGACTGTGCAGGGAGGACTAGTGAACCTGCTAGAAATCCTGTCTGTGCTGAGCAGGACTGTGTCCACCTACTGGTGAGAAATAGGAAGAGACCCTCTGAAGTAGCCCAGCAAGGCAGGGAAAACTGCAGGAAACAGTCAAGAAAATCAGTGTAGCTGCTGACTATGGTCAGTAACATTGTACTATATAATTTGTAACTTTGCGGGGTGATGGGGAAACTAAACTTATTGTGCTGATCATTTCCTAATGTATACAAATATCGAATTATTATGTTATACACCTGAAACTAATATAATATTATATGTCAATTATATCTCAATTAAAAAAGAAAAAAGAGTGTTAACATCACAAAAAGAGAGAGTTATCAAATGCCGCCTGATGAGAAAACAAGACACAACCTATATTCTAGCTAAAAGGATGGAACCTGAGTCTGTTCAACCCTTGGATCCTGCTGCCAATTTGCAGGATATCCACAGGAACGTTGAATTGTCCCATGAGTGTGCAAACTGTGGGAACCCTACAGGACAAATGTCCAGGTTTTTCAATAGGTAAATGGTAAAGAAAAGAAAACTATTGCGTGGAACTGGGTGAGGGAGCTGTAGATTTCAAAAGACTGAAGAACACTTAAGCATTTTTAAATAGGCAAGTCTAAACTGAAGTGTCTAGGAATTTTGCCTCAGTGATAAAAATATTCAGAAACACAAGGAAGTGATTTCTATAAAAGTCAAGATTGTGGTAACTTTGGTGGGAGAAAGGATTTAGATTGGAACAAGGTTAGTAAGGATTTGGCAGTGGTTGACCGTTTCATTTCTTTACCTGGGTGGTAGTTACAAGATGTTTGCTTTATAATGTATTTATTAAGACATGAGAGAGAGAGAGACAGAGAGACAGAGAGAGACAGAGAGAGAGAGAGACAGAGAGAGAGAGGGGGAGGAAGGGAAGGGAAGGGAAGGGAAGGGAAGGGAAGCGAAGGGAAGGGAAGGGAAGGGAAGGGAAGGGAAGGGAAGGGAAGGGAAGGGAAGGGAAGGGAAGGGAAGGGAAGGAAAGGAAAGGAAAGGAAAGGAAAGGAAAGGAAAGGAAAGGAAAGGAAAGGAAAGGAAAGGAAACCAGCACTAGAATCTTCAGAAGAAAGAGAAAAACAAAGAAAGGTGCACTTTTCAAAGCAAAGATGGTATATTTGGAGGTAGAATTTGCTTCGAATTATCATTGCACTTCAGAGATTTAGAAGAAATATCTTTTCAAAAGGCCTGAATTTAAAACGTCAGATTCAAATGTAAAGAACAAAATGTATGTGGGGAAATCAAGTACCACAAAATAATCATGGGTTTTAGAAAAACTGATCTTACTGTCTCAGATTTGTTTACTTTAATGAAAATCGGATGTAACTTTGTATTTAAAGAAGAGTCTGGCTGCAGCAATGATTTACGCACCAGTCCAAAGGACCCCGTGAATCTTTATTCCAATCATTCCACACCTGCAGCGTCTAGGCAAGGCCCAGGCCCAATCACAGGACAGCCATAGGAGAGAGAGCTATTTTTCCCTCCGCATATGTTTATATGTAGAAAAGAGGAGAGCAATACTTGCTGCAAGCTATTGAAGCCTGGTTTCCTGTCAATCTTCCTTTTTTCCCCCCATGAAGCTTTAATTTTTGCCACAGCACTTTTTACATTTTAGTTTCCTGCAAACCTCAGGAAATAGACTGAAATTAATATCGTCAGATGCTTCTAAAAGTGCTGGCTTGGCGGCATTGCAGAACGCTTGCAGATGCCATTTTGGGATTAAAATATACCAGTTATGCCCCCATTGTTTGTAAGAGAGATCTGTGAAAGGAATTGTGTCTGAGATTGGACCAAATTGAAATGTAGGTTACAAAAAATTGGAAATGGAAACGTGAATTTTCAGCATAGGCAAAGCTGGCCAGTGAGCAAAACAGGAAACGCAAGCTAAGAAGAAACACACCTCCCGGAATCACAGTGCTTTCTCAGCACCCCATCACTGTGCAAAACTGGGGCCAAGACACCTCACTTTTGTTTTCCATGAAGAACTTTCGAGCTTTGGGTAAGATATCCATATTCTAGTGCCTCTAGATCTGACTCCAGAGAGAAATGCAATGTGTCATCAGAAATTAAAAAGAAGTAGAGAGCTCATTTATTTGAGTATGCATTCTGGAACTGGTGCCTGGGGGAAAAAGGGGGGTTCTTGTATGGTCACTGGAAAGAATTCAAGGATGTACCGAATAGAGCAAGCAATGAATTTATTAAAACACCGGAAATAGTGCGTTCCCAAACTATTGGGAATGGGCAGGCCAGGAGGAGGGCAACTGCACCCCAGAACAAAGAGGCTTAGGATTTTATTGAGGGTACGAAACATTCAAGTTTTAGGGGTGGAGTTGCTGGTGTTTCCAGGGTGGGTCCTTGCTATCCTCACTGACCACTCCTTCCTCTATTTGGCCCTTGTTGGAACTGTCAAGGCCACACAGGGGCTGGATTTTTTCCTGCCTGCAATGCTAATAGTATTATAATCATCAGCATTCGCTCTAGCTGCACCTTAAGAATGCTCTCATTTCTTCTTTCCTTTGTTTCCCACACTTCATCCTTACTTCCCTCCCTGCTCTCTCTCTGTGGCCCCATTCTTTCTGCCTGCGGTAACAGAACTACTAATGTGTCCTGGGGTGGCAGCACCCAAATCTTGGGTTTTCTCACATCCCCCAGGCACTGAGGAGCCCAGGTCAGTGGGAGGCCCACTTAATTCCTTACTCCTGCCCACTGCACTTTCTCCATCAGTCTAATGGGGAGAGATGACACATTCTTCCCTTCTTCACTGTGCAAGGGCATTGCAATGATAAACTTGTAACAACTATACAAACATGCTTTAGTTCTTGAGGGGGAGAGTGTGACATGAATTGCAGTTATTTTTATTATTGTTGGCTTCTGCATCTGTGACTTCCTAAGAGTGTTAGATGAGGCCACACTATTTCAGCATCCCCTTGTAATATTTAAGAATACTCAGTCTTCTTACATTCTTTGTGTTTTATTCACCTTTGGGATCAGTCGGCTACAACTTCTCCCTCTGTACAACAGCCTTCATCCAGTCAATCCAGGAGACCTACTGATTGCATAGCCAACTCCTTCTCCTATATCTCTATGCCCCTGATTCAAGCTCTGACTATCTTCTTTCTCTCTAAATCTAAGAACCATGTCACTGGCTTTCCTGCTCTCGGCTCTCCCTTCTGCACACAGCCTCCACATTACCTCGTGCCATCTTCCTAATACTTTGCTCTAGTCAGGAAACCATGGAACTCAATGATCCTTTAGAGATCTTCGAAGAAAAGCTATATTTTATAAATGAGGACACCATTCCCAGAAAAGTGAGGTAAGTCACCCTGAGTCAGCTTAGAGGTCAGGGGTAGAGCTGGACTAGAAGCAGCCAGATCACCAAATACGACATCTGTACTATTACTTACCGTGTCCAAGGCTGGAGCTGAACTAGAAGCAAAGTCTCCTAATCCTAGGGCTACACTACTTCTCAGCTTTTGGTGGTTCCACATATCCTACAGGACAAACTCAAGTACTCAAGCACTAGATGAGTATTTGCAGTTTCATATAACAGCAATGTGACTACAGAGGCAGAAAAAATAACAAGTCAGGAGGTAGGCATTTCAAGACAGATGCTGCCATTCCAGGAAGTCATTATGGACTCAGATTCTTTCTCATTCCTTTTCTGCCTTCCCAGGCAGGGGCCCATGCTTCAAGGCCACAAGACGCCTGCTCCACCTCGAGGCCTTACGTTCACTTTCTAAACAGAAAGAAAGAGAGAGGAGCAAAGGGCAAAAGGTATGGGCCAGGGGAGTCCCTTTCGATTGCTCATACAATAGCTTTCCCAGAAACCTCACTGAGTAGACTTCTATTTCTATATTGTGGGTGAGAGTGAGGTCACGTGATGCCTCTCTAGCTGCAAGGGAACTGAGGAGGTGCACAGTTTTAAATGGACATCATGACACTGAAAAAATTGGGATTCTGCTAGAAAGGATAAAGAGGAGATTGAATACTGAACAGGGAACTGGCAATCTTGCCCCAAATACCTTAGTGTTGACATTCAGACATTCTCCAGGTCCACCCAGCTCACTCTTTACTACCCCTCACTCCAGCCACTGGCTTCATATTCCAGCCGTCTCAGAGCTCTCCATGTCCTCCCAAGCAGCTGTGGTGCTTTTCTACCTTTCTGCTTTTACCTACCTCCTTGCCCACCATTTCTTTAAGCTCATCTCTTCTTAAAACCCAGCCGAAGCACCACTCTGCTTTTCCGAACGCTCACAGTCAAAATTAACCCCTAACTTTTCTATTCTTCCTAACGTATTGTATTGATCTCTATTAAAGCACCAAAGCACATCTCACTGTGAATTATAATTTGCTATGCATATATCTGCTTCATTCAACAGAATGAAAGTTTCAGAAGATCAAGGACCATATCATGTTTATCTCTGTCTCCAGTGCAAAGCTTAAAATGGTATATGTCCCACAGTATGTCCCATGGTATATTTGTGACTGAAATGATTTTTTTTTCATTTTGCCTGCATGACTAATGATGGATAAAAATGAACATCTCATAAAACTGTGTAACGAAAAAGGTCGTGACCTCCCATCTCCCTGGAATAGTCCAGTACTACCCTCCTTGGAGGCAGGAAGATGAATTGTGGAATTCTCTCACAGCTGATGGCGTCTACGATGGTGTTAATACCCAGGGGACCAGGACTCTGTACATGCAGTGAGTGGTGGGTTACCCTGCATCCTTCAAATGCTAAGCACACCAGGGTGACAGGGACAACAGTTTCTTTGCCCTTTTGATTTGATCCAGAGCCTCGTGAAACTTCCACGGTTTTCTGCCTTGACCTGTTTCAGCTTTCAGTCTGAATCTCCATTAGGCTGAAGTGCTGGCTGTTCTCGTAATCCCCCCACCATCACCACCATCAGGATTCCTTCTCTGACCTTCTCCACTTTGCTCTGTTCCCTGAGGTGCTGACTCTCTGAATTCATCTCTAGATTCCTTTTCCTTCTGATTTTGAATTGGGTTCAGCCATCAAGAGCCACCGAACGGAGATGAACGAGCGGGAAGAGAGAGAGAAGTGTTAGTATACTCTGGTCCCTTCCCTCACTGCTTCAGAGCTCAGGGTGGTAATGGCTTAACCACTGTTCTTCCTCCCTGAGTGCCTGAACATCACCTCTCATCGGCTCCCTTAACCCTGCCCATACCTCTGTGCATAGCCTATGAAATTTCCTTCAGAAACCCATCTAAGTGTACGTTATTTAATGCCAGGGTACATACTGGCATGGTTGCCAAGGCCCTTGCTCCATGACCTGCATTACACTTCTTCAACATGATGGGGACTAGTCAGAATTTTTAGCTGTTCCACAGACATCTCTCTAGCCTCCAGAGGCCCTGGGTTGTGTATTCCTGCATTCTCCGAGGACTGAGTGAATCTTCACCAAAGCCCCAGAAGTTCTGTTTGTTTCTCCAACTGCGCTACAATTTGCACATTTAAGAATTAATCTCCTTCTCTGATACAAAAATAACACTTATCCTGTCTGATGTGATTGTTTATGTTTGGGGAGGTGGGGAGAGGTGTAGTAGATAAGGGCCCAATGGATATTTAAGTATCTGATTAATTGCCTCTACCACAATAAATTAAAGAATGTTTCCCCAAAGTCTTCATCTCTCCAGAGTTGGAAGGGTTGAATGTGGCAACCTGATCTAATGAACCTAAGGTGGTCACACACTGTGAACTCAGAACAAACCCTTTCTGCTTTGTTTGCGTGCTCCTGGATGAGTAGAGAGAACGGAAGCCTCTAAACTCGCCCTACAGGGGTCCCTGAGACCTCAGCCTCAGGCCTCTAGGGAGCAGAGACATCTGACTTCTGCCTTTTTCTTTCTGTCTGTCTTCCCTCCTCCCTTCCCTTCCTTCCTCCCTCCTCCCTCTCTTCCTCCTTTCCTCCCTCCCACCTTCCTTCCTTCCTTCCTTCCTTCCTTCCCCCCCTTCTTTCTTCAGAAAAGGGGCAGTGATGGAAAGAATAGCACTAAAACACTTGTTTGGTTTTGCACGTAGGAAGTGATGAGTAAATGTGGGCTTGATAGTGATTAATTTGAGATCAGACCATCTTGCTCCCAGAGGCCAGCTGATTATTGTTGGCCTACAAGTTTCAGGAGTTAATTTTTGCTCCTGTTTCCAGTCCCTGTATTTGGACCAGATTTAAAAACCTGGAGATTCAGTGTGGCTCTGATTTTCTTTTGTGCCCTCATCTTTCCCTTCTGCCCCCTCTCCCTGACAAAATAACAATCACTGCCTCACTGGGAACCTGGATCAGATACCGGTGAAAGAAGGAAGTCTTCCCTTGGAAAGCAGAGACCAAAAGGAAATGAATGCTTCGATTTCTGTTTCCTTCAGGCATATTAAAGCACACTATTATTGGGGAAATCTATGAGGTATATTGGTAGAATCAAAAAAGTAATTGGAGAATAACATGTCACGTGCGATTCCTTTTGTGCGTATGTATATAGAATGCTTGCTCTTATTTATGTGTGTGACCACATAAGAAAAGACTAGAATGGTCCATACAAAATTGCTAATATCAGTTGACTCCAGAAGGAAATTAGGGGTGAGGGCTGATGAAAGGTGTTCACGTTTGACTCTATATGTTTCTGTAATATTTGATTTTTTAAAAAATAACATTATCTTGTTTCATTTTTGATTACATAAGTAATGTATGGATTCAGTCACCAGTAGTGAATTTGTTAACAATTTTTTAGGTCATTTCTTTCCCTTATGTTCTACAAGGAAGAACCAAATTAATTTTTCAAAAGTTTAAAAAATTGAGATTTTTTTCGTTTAAAGCATATTCTCTGTCTTTGTGGTGTGTCACTGTGCTTCCTGATCATGATTTAAAATAGATAGTAATGAATCATCTGCCACAGCAAGTTTGACTCAGTCAAGTAAAAATGGTTCAAAAGAAATCAAAATTAGGAATTAATCTCCTCCTCTATTACCACAATAATGCTTCTCCGATTCAGTTTTATTGCTTATGTTCCGGGAGATGGAACATGAGGTGGAGACTAAGGGGGCAGTAGGTGTCAGAGTCTCTAATTGAACCCCTGTCCGATTTGAACCCAGTCCCTTCTGCTCCCGCTGAAGCCTTTTGTGAAACCTCCCTGCCCAGCCAGCAAGCGCACCCCTCTCAGAGTATCTACGTCACTGGATCACTTTCAGCTTATCTCAAAAGCTTATACTGTTGTTCTTCATGTCTCACTAGACCAATAACAGGTTTCTTGAGGACAGAATGTAAATCTTTTTCATCTCTGTGTTGCCAGTCCCTGCACTGAGTGCCTGACACAAAGTAGGCACTCACTAAATACGAGGTTGGACAATTAAGTTCATGAACTCATCCTAGAAAAACTGCTACATACCTCATTGCTGATTATCACTACGGTCACCTTCGAAGTACCATAGGTACTTCTCCTTGGGAAGCTATGTACTGATGCTAGCACCTAGTCCACCCTTTAAAGCAGTTTTGGAACTCTTTTTCTGGAATGGCCTCAGAGCTGTCTTGATGTCTTACCCTTGATGTCCTGACTGTCATCAAAATGTCTTCCTTTTAATATTTCCTTTATCTTCAGGTAAAGAAAGAAGTCATTGGGGGGCAGATCACTTGACTAGGGAGGGTGTTCCAATACAGTTATTTGTTTACTGGCTAAAGACTCCCTCACAGACAGTGCTGTGTGAGCTGGTGCATTGTCGTGATGCAAGAGCCATGAATTGTTGGCGAAAAGTTCAGGTCGTCTAACTTTTTCATGCAGCCTTTTCAGCACTTCCAAATAGTAAACTTGGCTAACTGTTTGTCCAGTTGGTACAAATTCATAATGAATAATCCCTCTGATATCAAAAAAGGTTAGCAACACCATTGCAACGAGTTTGCCAACGTAATTGTTAGATCTTGTGTGTGTCTTGTGAACATTTGATGAATAAGTAAATGGTTGGCTGAATCAAACAACATGTCTATTTTGTGTCTTCAACTGCCTTGGAAGGTCCGTTAGGCCAGGGGCATATGTCTTACATCTTCTGCATCCTCTTCAGTGCCGTAAGAAAAGTATTCAACAAATATTTCTTGATCGATTCCTCCTATTTCAAAGGATAATAAAAAATATTCACAGAGATTCATATCTTGATTTTTTTTCTTTGCCAGTCTATTGACAAACAAGGGAAGGAGAGGCGTATTCTTTCCTTCCTTTTGTAGATAACTCAAATAAAGCACAGAAAGGTGAGGAGTTTTGAGAAATGAGAATGGAAATTCACCTCCTGACCTTTTCAGGCTAATTTCTCAGGACTTTTCTGGCCCCCTGAAGAGCCCCAGGTTTTCTTATTGTGTTCTTTTCCCTCCTCTTCAGGGAGCATGCCAAAGCTCTGCAGAAAGCCCATCGCTGAGTGATCTCTGAATTTCAGGTAGTTAAAGTAGAAAGTGGCACTTCATAATTAGAAAGTAATAGCATAATTATTCGAAGGCACCTTATAATTACACCCTTCTTCCCCAATCTCCTTTAACTGCTTCAGCTGCTATTTTTGGTCCCTGTCCTCTTCCTGTCCTGTGTCAGTGCAAAGCCACTGGCCCTATATTAAGCACTTATCAGGGATGGTTGTATCCTAACAAGGGAAGAACCCTCCAATGGGTTCTCTTAAAAACACAGAACCCATGGGCGATCACTGCTACTACGTGGCAAACTCTACTGCAAATCATTCTGCTCATGGTACCAAATAAATGAGATGGGAGGTTGAGAGGTCATTGTGAAGTCACTAAGTCTAGCTGCCTCTTCAATATTTATCTTGAAGGGACTCTATGACCTCAGTATGTTCTGCTGAGTTTCCCACATCACTGCCATCTACACGTCTTTCTTTTCTGTCACTTCCAGTCCCATGACAAACAGATCTCCTATCAGTCTAGCCTTGAAAGGAAAGAAAAATCACCACCACCACTCTCCACCAAAGAAAAATATCTGCGCTTTTCCTTCCTCTTGAGGGGGAGCATAGGTCTAACTAGACTGCCTCTGAGCAAGCAACACACCCAAGTATAAGGACAGAGAGTGAAAACAATCGGCTCAGGTGGGAATAACAAGGGAACTTTCAGTCAATAGCATACATCACCCACTTTGCAAAATGGCTGACTGAACAAACACCTTGTCTCAAGAAAGGAAGGGCCAAGGGAGTCATTAATGAAAACAAGAAACTCAGTTTTACATCTCCTTCAAAAGATGGATTCACTGTACTCCTCTCGATCCAGGTGGGTGAGTCAGTTTAGTGTGGGATTTGTCTGCCTTCACTGCAAGCTCTGGTTAGGCAATGAATTATTCCAAGTAAATTAAGTGCATCGATTGCCTCCCCTTCCTGACACTTTGCAGATAAGTGCTATCAAATCATGCCCCATGCAAGTGTCAGTTTTTGCCACAGATACCTGAAGTGGGGGGGAAGCAAATATTCTCTTGAGTTTCTCAGTCTGATAAGTACTCGAGGAGTCTAATGGGACTTGAGGGACCACGCAATGACATAACCCTCTGATGAGACTGGCTGGTTAGGCGGCCGGTTAGCTCAGTTGGTTAGAGCGTGGTGCTGATGAGACTGGCTGGTTAACTTAGAGGCCTTGCACACTCAGCTGACAAGAACAAGGTGAGAGGTGTGCACCCTGACATTTTTCAGGGGATGTCAGATCATGGCATTCTCTCTAGCCATGATTGTGTCTTATCTCTAGCCAATTTTCATGCAAATGCCAAGTGGACCAGAAAGAAGACCAGAACAAGAATATGGATAAAACTTGTGAATCTATTACAATTCTGGGAAAACAATTAGACTGTACACCCTACGAACAGGATGTAGCACAAAACTTCATAAACCATAAGGAGTCAGCTCTTTCAAGATGAAGGTATACATCATTTTGTTTGGGACCTCAGTTGGGGTTTTGATGTTAACTTTTCTTCCCCATTATAATGAGCAGGTGGGTCCTTTTCTAAATAATAAATTCTTAATCCAAAAAAAAAAAAATCTTTGTCTTATCTAGTTGAGCTGTCTTTTTTTTTTTTTTTTAAATGAAAACTACCATATTAAGGCTGTGGAGGGTATTCTATGAATGAATTGTCTAAAGATGAATGGTCTGGGTCAGATATCTAACAAATTATACCACAAAGTATTATTTTCATCCACATTAAAGGCCCTTATCGCATACGGAAATATTTACAGATGAAAGGATGTGATGTCTGAATTTGCTTCCAAATAATCCAATGAGATGGAAGGAAACAAAGAGGATAAATATGACAGGATTACCATGTCTTGATGCTTGTTGAGGCCGGCTGACAGTACATAGGAGGTCTAATAACCGTAATTCTCACACATTAGCATGCATCAGAATTATCTGGAAGGCTGATAAAGCACAGGTAACGAGGCCCCACCCCAGACGTTCTGATTCAGGAGCCATCTGGCGTGGGGCGTGAAGATTTGTACTTCTAATACGTTCTCAGGGTATACTAATGCTGCCAGCCTAGAATCCCCTCATTGAGAGCCACTGTATTGTACTATGTTCTCTGTTTTCAAGTGAGGCCTAACGGGGCTGACACAACAAAGCAAGATGGAGGAGAAGGAGTCTCTACCTCTGCCTGTTCACACAGTCAGACAGACAACAGGAAAAAAAAAGACAGATACAACAGAAAAAGCACTGAACCACCAACTCAATTCAAATTGGACTGTTTGGGAAAACGTAGTGTTGATTTTTCTCGTTTACTTTGAACCTGTGTGCACATAATTATTATGGCGTGCGTTAGCTTCTCAACTGGCTTGCCAATAAGCAATATTAAAAAGCAGGGTTTCTAACTGTTCTTGTGATACTAGAGCTGGCATTAGATTGTGATTTATGCTGATCATTTTCCTGGGTTCAAAATGTGTAGTCAGAAATCTTTTCCTCCAGTCCATCTAGTTCCAGAAGATGGATATGGAATTTTCTGGATGTAGTTAGATCTAAAGGTATCAGAGAATAAAGAAAATTTTCCGCTTGAGATTGGACAGTAACAAGGACACCAGGACTTTGGGGCTAACTTTATTTCATTTAAACTCCATTTAGCACGTAATTACTATATGCCAAGCATTGAACAATACACTCTGGAATGTGCCAAAATAAATTCCACAAAGTTGTCCTTGACCTTAAAGATCTCACATATAGTTTGGAAGGTAGATATGTAAATAAATAGTTATAATACAACATTAATACAGGGGGTGCCAAAAAATGTATACACACTTTAAAAAAGGAAAACTGTATTAAAATTGTAATACTCGATAAATACTGATAATAAAAGATGAATACAAGTCACGTTTGACTTCTGCAATTACAAGAGGTGCTCAAAGTGGTTACCATCAGTGTCCAGACACTTCTTCTGATTACGGTGAACTACTGCTTGAGCAACAATAACCAAAGTATCCACTTGTATACATTTTTTTTGGCAACCCGGGTAGTTATCTAATAAAAGATGATAAGAACGCTGTGGAAACCTAGATGTATAGCTGTTCATTTTTGACTAAGGAAATGAAGAGGTAAAGCAAATTTCTCATGGGAAGACAGTCCAACTTATTCTTGAGCACTGAGCATCTGTTTATCAGGCAACAAGGTGGGAGAAGGGGAGAAGGCATGCCAGGAGGGAAAAATATCATGAGAAAGGTATGGAAAAGTGAAAGTGGCTGCTGCCTCTAATCAATGAAGTATAATTTGAAAGTATAATTTGAAGTATAATTTGAAAGGACTAAAGTGTGGGCTGTGAAAGAGGGGGCTGGTGATGAGACAGAGAAGATATGTTTGTTTGACATGCCCTGTACGTCATGATAAAAAGTTTATACTCCATCTTAGGGACCATCTGTGTTTTAAAGCATAAGGAAGATAGTCCAGAACTGAATTTCAAACAAATTGGTGGAACAGTGGGTTAGGTAGTATAGACGGAGTTTGTTAGTGTGTAGACTAAGTAATGAGTTGAGAAGGCTAATGAGTTGAGAAGGCTATGAGTTCAGGCAGAGATGATGGAAACCTGGTCTAGGGCTCAACAGTTCTGAATATTTGGATAGAAGACCCATTGCTAGCATGTTAATGGAAGTTGTGTGTGTTTGTAAAATTTTGTATATACACAAACTTAAATAGCTTTATAAAGGTAGATAAATATAAAAGTTACATGTGTAACTCTTATATCAATTTATATATACAGAGGGTGCCAAAAAATGTATACACATTTTACAAAGGAAAAAAACTATTAAAATTGTAATACTCAATATATACCGATAACAAAAGATGAATACAAGTCACATTTGACTTCTCCAATGACAAGAGGTGCTCAAAGTGGTGACCATCAGCATCCAGACACTTCTGATTATAGCAAACTACTGCTTGAGCAATGTTGACCAAAGTGTCCCCTTGTATACTCGCACATTTTTTTTGGCACCCCTGGTATGCGTTTATCATACGGAGAGAAGGAAGAAAGGGAGGAAAAGAGGGAGAAAGGAAGGAAAGAAAAATACTGTAGGTAAAAACCAGAAAAGAAAAAGTAAAGTTTGTCATCCAGGAAGAAAGCTTACAGGGACTTCAAGTGACAAGCAGCGCTCCCTGGATGCCATAGAAGCTTCCTGATTTATAACATAGGCCTAGGGTGTGTGCATGTTTGTGTGGGGAAGGGCTTATGAAAAGAAAAGGGGTTATGAAAAGAATAAACGCAGTCTAATTTCTAAGACTTTGAACACCACAAATGAGTCATAAACTGGAATTTCACTTGTCTTTCAATATTTTCCACACAATCAGCCTATTCATACACATGAAAAGAGCACATGGCATATTCCAAAAGGCCGTAAGACTGGTTCTGAGCACTGAGTAGGGATGCTGAGACCTGCCTTCCGTGCCATCCCTGGAGCACGGATGAAGGTACTGGCTTCCAGCCAGTGATGAGACAAGGCATGGGGGCACAGCTACCTCCTTTCATAACGTTTTCATATCTTTCCTTCTCTGTAAATTATACACTTTCAGGCTTTTGCTGAGAGAGATAATGCTGCTCCCGTGTGAATTGAATACCCAGTACCCTGCGTGCAGGAGAGCGTCAAGGCTAAACAGGTCTATTGTTCTTAAACAGTGCTGCCGGAGAATTGTCTCCTTGTGCAGAATGATGCTGAAGAGATAAAAATATCTTTCATTTCTATAGTGCTATGCATCTTAAAGTGTGTTCCACATTTTGCAGACTATATATAGGCTCAATTCATTACCCATCCCCATAAAATACAGCCAGAGCAGTGGCAGGCACATGCCAGATGTTTGACAATGGTTTAATAACAGAGTGAAGAATAAGCTAAATTGGATTCAGAAAACAGGAAATGGGATATGGGGCACTAGGTAAAACATTACCATTCATTCAACATTATATATTGAGTGCCTACTTCCTACCAGGGTAAGAGCTGGGGCACAGCTGTGAACTGGAGAGGCATCAAAAAAGATGTACAATCAGACAAATTTAACAATCAAATATGATTCATGTTACGATTGAGTTAAAATGCAAGGTGCCATGGTCCCTACCGCCTTTAAAGGGAGTCTATATAATTAGCCACCCTGGGACCAGCATTCCCAGACTTTAATAAAAGGATTGCATCCAATACAATTATGAGTGTATGGGGAAGAAGAGCTGCTCTGGCACCCAGAATCCAGGCTGGATGTGGGGCATCGTTCCGGGGAAAATAAGGAGAGGAGGGAAATCACAATTTCAGCAAGTTGGGTCAAGGCTGACGGCATTTAGAATAGGATGAATATGAACGGATTCGGGAAAAAGTCGTAACCAGTGAGAGCAGAGGGGCGATTCAGATTCCTGGACCATCACTTAATTTCTTCCAGGTGGGGATCATCAATGGCCATAATGGGCCCTAACATTTAGGGCACTGGGGAAGCACTTCCAAATCTCTCCAGGCTGAGAGGCGTGCGCTCTGCAGAGGAGACACTAACAGTTTAGAATGGGTAGGCATTCCAGAGAGCCACTGTCTCCAACCAGTCTTTTTTATAGATGAAGAAAGATATGCCAAGTTTCATTAAGTCACTACAAAAATTGGCAGTGTCCAGGCCAGAGCCCACATGAAAAGGTGTCGCGTCCCACACGACAAGGGTTGTGGGGAGTGAGGAAAGCGGTTCAGGGTTAATAAAGACAGTAGCCAAGAATAGAGTGCAAGCGGAGCCAAGGGACTCCAGCCTCAAGGACTGAGCCCCCCTAATTGGGCCTATGCATAGCTTTTATTAGTTAGGTGGGGAAGCAAAGAAGATAAAACTAGTCAATCTCGAGATCTGTGAATCCCACACATCATAATAGGAAACTGATTCAAGCCAATCACCCTTGCCTGCAGGCAGCAGAACTGTAAGTCTCAGGATGTGTGTACTTCCCCAAGGGACAAAACCTTTATGCATCTGTATAGATGGAGAGCACATCATTGAGTCACTTTCCCTGCAGGTTGTGGGAAGGAATGCAGCCACAGAGGCTGAGGCTTTCCTTAGCCTGGGGAACGTGGGGGGCTGTGCCCACCTCTATGAATCCCGTGGGTTCTCCTGTTGGTCCCCATGCAGCTCCGCCTGGCTTGGGGAGTCATACCTGTCATTGGCTGACCAGCCATCTTTCTGGGGCCAAACAGGGAGACATAAGGTGTAAGCACAAAGGTAAAGCAAAGTCCCTGAAAGGATCCGTCTCACAGAGTCTCCGTTCTTTAGTGGCAGATACGAGGAGACAGACTGGTAGGCTGCTGCATGGTAACAGAAAGGTACACCATGAACCCTCACTCAGGCCTGGCCTGGGGTGAATGGGTGCTCCAGGCTCACCCTGCCCTTTGGTGGATGCTTCTGAAAGCTGAATCCTTGGTTTTGGGGGCCCTTCTACACTGACCACAGTGAGCATGGGGTAAGGTCTTATAATCCACTGGCACAGATCTGAGCAAGAAATGTGGTTCATATAAATGAGAAAAGAAATAGGCTAGAAGATTGTGACTGCCCAGGTCAGACAGGCTGTCACCTGGGGAGGACCTCTGAAGACTGTCTGGTCTTGGGAAGTATATGTAGCTCTGTACCATTATTAACTCATCCAGGATGGAGAGTCAGATTACCCGGAACTCCCCGGAGGGGCCTGTTCAAAATGTGTTTAAATCCCTGGACAAGGAGATTTTAACCAGCAGTGGCAGGATATATGAAAAAAAATGAAAGGAAATGTGGTTTATAATGTATCTGTGCAATAAATGTTGTGATGAGGCATTAAGCAGGAAATTCTCTGTTTGTGATGACTACCCTTCTCCTTACTTGTGGCAGCAGTCCCTCCTGAATCCAGGAAGGCAGGGGGAGGGCACCTGAGCACCTCCCCTCATGGAAAGTGCTAGAGAAAGCAAGGAGGGCAGGCCAGCAGAAACCCTGGATCGAAGGTAGGAGCCTGGGCTGCATCTCAACTTTCCTGCAAAGCCTCAGGCGAGTGGGCTGAGAAGAACAAACAGAGAAAGGATTCAACCTGACAGATGACCTCCAGGGCAATTTGTCTTATTAAAACGCCAATGAGATGTTTCATAATTTTTTTCATGTATTCACCTGTGTATACTTCTCCCTAACTGGAGGACAAAATTTCCAAGAACAGGAATTGATGTATTCATTCCATATGTCTTTATTAACTACCCCAAACAGGCCTTTGTACAGATCGAGGGAATAATAAATGTTACAGATGACAAACAGCCCAAATGAAGGTCACCGAAATGTAGCAACGATTGGGGTCTATATGGTCTGTCTGAACGAGGGCCTGCTTAGGGCACGGAAGGACAGTACCCCCAACACTCCTGCACCTGGACCCGGAACCCCCTGCCTCACTGTCCCAGACCTCAGAAAACTCTAGGGATAAGCCTGCTGCCAGAAGAGCAGGGCTTGGAAGCTATCGGGTGGAGACTTCCCTTTCTGAAACGTCTTGGCCAGCAGGCAGCGGAATCTGGAGCCAACCATCACTCCATTGGTGACTGAGCGCCTGCTCGCACGGTGGAGCAGTTCAAAGGACATAGCCCTTGGTACCGAAGGCCTGGAGAGGGAGTCTGGGACCAGATGAACTGGGCCTCCTGGGCTACAGGCCAGGAGAAACGCTGGAGAGGATGCCACCTGCTGGTGAGGGGCCCCGGCTTGCAAAGTAGGCGAACCTGGAGCCTGAACGTGCAGAGAACAAGAATTCAGGTGGTTTTCCAAGTTGCCACTTTTCTGCTGTCTCTTTAGGGCTGCCACCTCCGCGGACGTGCCCAAAGACCCTGTCCACCGCGCCGCGCTGCGGACGCGGAAGTTCCCACCAAGAGTGGCGGTCTCTTCTCCCCTCCCATCCTCTCCCCTCCCCTCCCATCCTCTCCCCTCCCCTCCCCGAGTGCTCCTGGGTCTAAGACTCTCCGCTCTTCTCCATCAGGTGGAGCCGTCAGCTCCGCGCGCCTCCCTCCTCCCTCCTCGCCCGGAACAGCACAGGCACCTTGCAGCGCCAGGAGGTTACCCGAGCCCCCGGAGGGGGTGAAGCTCAGGACCCACAGAGCGGAGGTGGCGGGGCCGCCGTCGGGGCTGGCGCCAGGGCCCGGCCGGCTGCAGGTGCTGCAGGTACCGCTGTCGTTCTCGCTGCCCACGCGGTGGCTGCAGAAGGTTGCCGTGGTTTTTCCGGTCCTTTTAGAGGCAGGCAGCTCATCACTTAATCCAAGGTTCTACCTTTCCGCCCGAGACCGGAGGCTGCAGAGAGGGGTGGAAGGGGTGGAGAAGGGAACAGGCCCCGCTGGCTGAGGGTCACGTCAGTCTCCGGGAACAGCGGGAGAGTTAGACAAGGAACTTCCAACCTGGGACTCCCACCAACCCTCTCCTGTCCAGGAGTGAGTGTGTGGGGTGTGCACACGTTGTACCTGATTTCGCGTATTGCACAGTTCACTGGCCTCATGACTCTGGTTTTGTACTATTTCCTTCCTGGCCGAATTAAGTAAATCTGAGCCCCAGGCCACTTAGGAATTAGCAACCAAAATTAAACAACAGTTTAAAGGATAAATGTTAGTTAGAACATCAAATGTTGCTTTGTAAGGTGCACTGTACGTTCTAATATTAGTCTTCTGCACTACAAAGCTTGACCTTAGGAATTGAACCCAGATCTTAAATTTCTTCCCACCCCCGCCCCTAGATTTAATGGAAGGGACTACTAAAGCTACAGCACTGTAGATGCCATATTTTCACTCTTAATATATTATTTGGCGTACGTTGTTTAGAATTAGTCATCTTTTGCATGCGTTTCTGATTTGCCTCTTCTGTTTCATTGCATTGCCTGTTCCAACCAGTCAATGGACTAAGGCTGTGCAGACACTGTTTCTGAACCTTGCTTGCGAATTAATTGATTAGGTGCCTCTTTTGGATCCTCTAGTTTCTGTTGCTCTTGTCTCTTCCCCCCCACCCCCAGAGCTTGCCTACAAATTTCCATTTGATATGTTTAACTGCCTCTAAGGGATGCAGTTAAATAAACTATTACATTAAGAATAGAAAACTCAACACAGCTGACAGGTACTAATTTGTAGGCCTTTGATGTGAATCACCACATGTCAGCTCCTGCCAGCACACCCCATCCCAGGTGCCCCCACTTCTCTCTTTCTGGTTCCTAAATACCAAGGGATACATCCACATGGAAACGTGGAGTTGGAATGTGCCTTGCAATCAGCAAAGTCACCACAATATGTAACAGTGATGGAAGAAAAGACCTCTCCGAGGTCCAGTGACTGAAGAAAGTAATGGTTGATTGTGTAATTGAATGGAACAGACTGAGACAGCGTCTTTCATTTTCCTCTCTTTATTCATTACCTCCCCTTCTGTATAATGCTGCATATTTTATATATTGTTTTGTGACTATCCCTACAGTTTCTTATGTGTATACTCTACTTTTACATTAAATCATGAACTCCTGAAGGCCTGTTCTGTGCCTATGACTTTATTTCCCCCAATGCCCTGCTTATACCAGGTGTATCTAATGTCTTTAAAAGAAATAGACCTAACTAAATTCACTGTGATATCCTGGAAGAAATAGCATTTGATTTGAATGTGGGTTTCCTGACAGGTGAAAGACGATGGTTCTTAGGAGGCAGTTCCCTATGACCTTGGCCTCTCCTTCCATATAGGAATCACAGCACTTCTTAGAGAAAAGACAGAGGGGTGGAGCGCTTGAGAGAGGAGAGGCTGCAAATGCAAAGACAGGCTTCTCCCCTATCCTTGGTAGGAAATGCACAAACCATAATAATAATGATAATGATAAAGGGGCATGTGTCACAAATCTACTTGGTTTCCCTCTAGTTCCTTCATTTTGTTTTCTAGGAGTAGCACAAAGCACGCCACGGTCCCACCGTTCAGGTTTTATTACCTACCTACCCCTCCTAGGAAAGTCTCAAAAATGCAAAGCATGCTTCTTTCTTCCCCAACTCTGAGACTCCCGCTGCATACATTGGCCAGGTCCTTTCTGGGGAAAGATGAATCTTCCCTTACCTCTCCCGTTTCCCCTTTCAGCCCAGTTGCCGGTCCCTTGTGCAAGGGAGAGGCGTGCATGTTTCAATGTGTGCACATGCATATAGTCACCCTTAACTTCACAACCGTTAAACAACATTACATCGTGTGAACAAAAAAGTCACAGCTCCCCTCGCTGTGCAACATGCCTTTTGATCGTAAACGGTGACAAAAGCTAAATTCCCCCCTGTTTGGGGACCTAACGAAAGAACAGAGCCTCCCCTTCTCCGTTTTGCGTAGCTCTTTTCCAAGTGTTTCCTCTTTAATTATGACCCGTTTCCCCTCCTTCTCCCCTCCCCAGCTCCAGTGAAAGGAGCCCTTCTGTCACTGGTCCCTCGCTCGCTGGCTGGCTGGCGGTGGGAGGAGCCGGGAGGAAGCTGTGCGCCGGGGAGGCCGGGAGCGGAGATGGATCTGCTCCGAGAGGGGACGCTGCTGACGACCCCGGCTTCGCGACGCGGCTAGAAACAGGCCACTTGTGCCGCTGGCTGCGGAGACCCGAGGCGCAGGAGCCGGAGGCCACCGGGACCGCCGGACGGACGGCTGGTGGGCGACCCCGCGGGGACCGCGGCTCAGCCTGAGCCCCGAGAGCCGAGCAGGAGAAACTCGCGGAGAGCCCAAGTTGTCCCCCGGCTCGCCCTCGCCGCGCCGAGGAATGAAACCTTTCCAGCTCCACCTGCTCCTCGTCTGCTTCTTCCTGTTCAGTCAAGGTAGGACCCGGGCCGCTGGAGTTGCCCGGAAAGTGGCGGGGCTGCCAGGGCGCGGGAGGCGGAGGGCGGTAGGTGGGAGGCTCCGAAAACTCAGCGGATGGATGGATGCGCCTCTCTTGCCCGGTCGAGATGCTCTGGCATTGCTCCTTGGCCTTTGAAAATGCAACAAAATGGTACTGTGCATTTTCCTTTGGAAGGAAGGGGTCTGGGGTTGGGGGTGACTT